>NC_064638.1:569222776-569553781 GCF_023864345.2 Schistocerca serialis cubense
ATTCCAACACCGGAAAAATCCTCTGTTCTAAGGAATAAACCATGTTGTCTACAGCACACTTGCAGGTTGTGAACAGCACACGCTTACAGCAGAAAGACGACGTACAGAATGGCGCACCCACAGACTGCGTTGTCTTCTATATCTTTCACATCACTTGCAGCGCCATCTGTTGTTGAAAATTGTAACTACTGTAATTTCGAAAGTTTGTCCGCCTGAAAATGTACTGTTGTCCCAAGCATATTGCAACAAACAGTGTAATTCTATCGCTGCTCGTTTAGTTTTTACTGCCGTTTCAAATATACCGGTCATTTTTGAAACACCCTGTATATATATATATATACTTCTGAAATTTGTTATTAACAATTCGAACAAATTCAAAAGTAACAGCAGTGTACATGGCTACAACACTAGGAGAAAGGATGGTCTTCACCACTCAAGGTTAAATCTAACTTAGGCTCAGAAGGGGGTAAATTATGCTGCCACAAAAGTCTTTGGTCACTTACCTAATAGCATCAAAAGTCTGACAGATACCCATATAGCATTTAAAAGGAAATTAAAAGAATTTCTTAATGGCAACTCCTCCTACTCATTAGATGAATTTTTGGGTACAGTAAGTGGGTAATTTCCCCAACCCACACAAAAAATTTAAAAATATTAAGTGTCATGTAATATTCTGTGTAATGTAATATCTTGCATAGACACCTTTTATTAACCTGACACGTTCCACATCATTACGAAGTGTCGTATTCATGATCTATGGAACAAGTACTAATCTAATCTAACTAATCTAATTAAGTACAGTTTACGGCAAGAATGAAATAATATTTAAGCTTTTGCTACTCTGTTTCACATTTTTGTGTAAGTGGGAATATTCGTGCTTTTATTAATTTTTGGACATATGTCCAAGATCTCTAATTCACGTATTAGTTAACAAATTAACTTCTGGGATGAAAATCAGGCATTCTGATGTTGTACCCACATAACAATTTATGTTTATTATACACTCCTTTGTTAAATGTTCATTTGTAGTCACCTTTATTTGATTTCATCACTTTCTCAGACAACGGATCTGGTGTGACGTACCTTAGTTTCTTTGCAGCTAACTTTTTCTGGTAATTTTTTTTTTTTTCTGTTGGTGCCTGATACAGATTCAACAGAGTTCATGTTGACACTCACAGGGAAGCCGATGGCCGCACAGTAGACAACCAGTTCCAAACACAAGCAGCCATTTGCAGACATAATTAAATTCAAGTAGTACTATCTGTCAACAAGGTCACTTGACTAGAACACAAATGAGGCGCTGAGAGCCATATGGGCCAAAAGCACACCATCTTTGACCCCTGCATATTTAAGTGAATATCAGAGAAACCAAAGAGATAGCTTTTCATGAATGTTCAGATATATGTACAATGTGGGCGTACAGTACAGATAAACTTGACCCACCATAACATCATCAATAGATGTCAGGAGCATGTATAAATGCTACAGTCTCACAATCGAGGATGATAATGTGCTTTATGGTTCTCAATACCTCAAATGGATTACTCTATAATAAAATCTAGAACTTAATGTTATATCTCATTCAGAATTCCACAAAATAAGTTTTTCTATCAGATAAGTATAACATATAGTGAAGTCTGAACTAATTTTACTATATAGTGAGTGAATCTGCGTATCTGTGGAGCGTGTGACCACCTAGCGAGATTTATGCCAAGCAAATGTAGATAAAGTCTGCTGTTATGAGCTACTACCTGATGGCCTAGAGTGGTAAGGGCTAGCAGTGCATGTTGTGAACTGTACACATTGTTTATCAAATCCGTATGTATTTGGCCCTTAAGGCAATTCTGTCACACCAGTCGTGCATGCACAGAAGCTGCTTAAAACATGCACAAGTGAAGGTGTGCTCATGACCAACCATGATGCCAAATTTCACTGAGTCTAGAGGAGTAATACGTAGCACAGTGTGGCACAATTAGTGCTGTGTATTTGAGATTACCACATCTACATTATGTTTAACAGCATTCAAAGAAAAACAACTAAAATCCACAAGATGTCAAAAGTTAGTGTTCACATGCTCTTGTGCTCTTATACAGCAGCCACCACTGTTCATGCAAATCTTTTCCATAACTGCATCGTATATTCATTCGGAAGTGCATACTGGAGACAAGTCTTGATCTCCTAAAATTCTCACCAACCACTCCAGTCCACTCTGCCCCATTTGCCACACATTTGTCTGAATAACCCAATTAAATTGACTATACCTAGATGCCTCAGAATGTGCCCTGTCAACCTATTCTTGAAATTTTCCTGGCATATAGAGTATTCCATTAAGTTTCGTGATTGCGGCTGGTTCACATTGACTTCTTGCCACGATATTTTGGCTGACAACCATTCTGCCATCCTCAGGTGAGTGTTTTGCATGGAGATTGCTAGTTCACATTGCTACCTTCATACAAAAAATTAGTGCAAAGACAAAGGTGTGAAGGAAACCGATATATGAACAAACTCTTGAGTTATACGCCCTCTTCAAATGTTGCTCTATGACATGCAGGCACATGTTCAATGAGGTACTACATGCCTACTCTTCGTCATAATGCACACTCTCTGAGTTAAAGCTAAGATGTCAAAATGAATAAATTTAAATATTGCTGGACATGTCTTTAATCATAAAGAAATTAAAGATATCACCAGGAAAATTTGGGGAAAGGTCAGACTGAAAATGTAGCTCATACTGAACTGGCACTGGAGTCAGGCAGACAGCAAGTGGCCATAACTTTATGCTGTGGCCTATAAATGAAATTACCATTCTGCTAGACAAATTGTCCAGCTGTAGCTATTTAGTGACACCTGTGTGAAGCCAGTGTGGGGCATTAGTTCAGTAATAAAAATGTAGATATGTAGTAATGTACCTGCATGTGTCCTTGGTTAAAGCAAATATGAGCCAAGGATTAACATAAAAGCACTACATACATCGATTACAAAGGAAATATTGACAAAAGATATGCAGTTATACTGAACAAAAATACATCTATTGGGATGGCTGCTCCTGTTACAGGATGCCAAAGTGAAAATATTAGTTCAGGCACAGGTATACAAGCAAAATGAATTTGTTCCTAAAGATGAACAACTTAGCTACTATTGTGTTTCAAATCATTATAAGAGGTCAGTTAGGCACTTTCAAATATATAATCATGTTTATAGTGGTAACATAAACACTTCCAACTACAGTTTACTGTACTCTTGGCAGATACCTTGACCTGATGGATGATTATCTATTTCACTATTCCTTGTTTAAAAATTCAGTTAACATGGCATCTTAAACGTAATTATATCTCTCACTTAATGTGCAAATTCTTGCTGTCTTGAAGATCTCATATTTTCACAAACCATTATGCTTTTATGGATATACCATACTACTCTTCAAATAGCATTACCCTAACAACAACTTTATTCTCATAACATAAACTCTTCAAATAATGATAATCCTAAACTCATCAACATTATATCAATATCAACAGCTTTAACGTCATTCACAAGTGACCTAATCCATAACTCCATTTGTATTTCAACTCACAAAATATTCTCATTAATAAACCACAATATTTCGTTTAATTATCTCCCACCTGGTTTCAGATAACGGGCAGTTCAAAGAGAATCTGAAAGACTGTTTGGCAGGCAACTCCTTCTGCCCTGTAAATGAATATCTTAACAGAGATACTCAGACCAGCTTAAATAAAAGTGGCTGTTAGATTTCAGTTTTGATGGCACATGGTCACAACAGTAAAGATTATGTATTTTGTGTATGATAAATTTATCATAACTGGATAACTATATTTCATTCTGATTGTAAATATTACCAGTTCCACTTCTCTATAATGTATTCACATATTTTGACAATCTCCTAACAAACGATCAGGGTAGCAAGTATTATACTCAAATTTTATGTTTTTTATTTTAAATTTTCTGACTTGTGCCAAGCCCAGAAGAATCATCTCATTTTGTGTCTTCAGAATGAAGAATGAATCTAATCTAATCTAATCTCCAATCCACCTAATTCCTGTAGTAGGAGTGTAGTATGCCCACCCATTACGTTGTACAATGAAGAGCCAAAGAAACCTGCCTAATATCGTGTAGGACCCCACGAGCATGCAGAAGTGCCACAACACGACGTGGCATGGACTTGACTAATGTCTGAAGTAGTGCTGAAGGAACTTGACAACATGAATCCTGCAGGATTGTACATAAAGCTGTAAGAGTATGAGGGGTGGAGATCTATTCTCAACAGCAGGTTGCAATGCATCCCAGATATACTCGATAATGTTCGTGTCTGGGGAGTTTGGTGGCCAGTGGAGGTGTTTCAACTCAGATGAGTGTTTCTGGAGCCACTCTGTAGCAATTCTGGACATGTGGAGTGTTGCATAGTCCTGCTGGAATTCCCAAGTCCATCAGAATAGACAATAGACATGCATGGTTGCAGGTGATCAGACTGGATGTTTACATACGTGTCACCTGTCAGAGTCATATTGAGATGTGTCAGGGGTCCCATGTCACTCCAACTGCACATGCCCTGCACCATTACAGAGCTCCCTCCGGCTTGAACAGTCCCCTACTAACATGCAGGGTTCATGGATTCATGAGATTGTCTCCCCACCTGTACATGAAGAGACTCGTCGGACCAGGCAACCTGTTTCCACTCATCAAGAGTCCAATGTCAGTGCTGATGGGCCCAGGCAAGGTGTAAAGCCTTGTGTCATATAGTCATTAGGGGTACAAGAGAGGGTGTTTGGCTCCGAAACCCCATATCAATGATGTTTTGTTGAATGGTTCACATGCTGGCACTTGTTGCTGGCCCAGCATTGAAATCTGGAGCAATTTGTGAAAGAGCGGCCCTTCTGTCACAATGAACAATTCCCTTCAGTAGTTGTTGGTCCCATTCTTGCAGGATCTTTCTCTGGCTGTAGCGATGTTGGAGATTTGATGTTTTACCAGATTCCTGATCTTCACGATACACTTGTGAAATGGCCATATGGGAAAATCCCCACTTCATTGCTACCTCAGAGATGCTGTGTCCCATTTACTCATGTGCCAACTGTAGCATCACCTGTCATTGTAGCCTCATCTAACAACTTCACGACACTTATCGTCTTATATAGGCTTTGCTGACCCAGCATCTGTTTACGTATCTCTGTATTTGAATACGCATGCCTATACTAGTTTCTTCAGCACTTCCGTGTAGTTCCATGGTATCAATACAGTTATTCAATTTCATCAATAAATCACCTTAAATAGCTTAGTATACAAATGGAATGCTCTCATATCACACAGAATTACTCCAAACCTACACATACCTTAAACTTACTGTAGACAAAGTGAAAAATATTTGAATGCAAGATGTTCCTTCCGTTTGAAAATCAAATATCATGGTCAATCACAAGTTTACATAAATGAAAACAAAATTATTGTCCTGCCCTGCTAGTCAGATACATTACAGTGAGATGTTCCAATCCTACCCTCCTCTTCACTATCACTTTTTTTTTTTTTTTACGGCTTTTGTTGCTTATGACAAGGTAACACTCAACAGAATCCCAAAAGTAGGTGCACAGTCATCGAAGTTACCACATGACATATTCCTCAATTATCAGATATCAAATGTAAATTACGATGGTCATACTGAAAGTTGTGAGCAACGAATTGTTAAAATTAAAATTCAAACAATATATCAAAAATAACTGCAGGATTGTAATCTGCAGACTTTCCACCATATGTTGCTTTATTGTAACATCATTAGTGTATCAGATGACCACAGGCAGTCCTTTCAAAATGGCAAACATCAATGTTTACAAAGGAAGGTGGTGCAGTGGTTGGCATAATGGATTCACATTTGGGAGGACAATGGTTCAAACCCCTAAATCACTTCAGGAAAATGCTGGGACAGTCCCTTTGAAAGAGCACAGCCAACTTACTTTCCCCATCCTTCCCTAATCCGATGGGGCCAATGACCCTGCTGTTTGGTCCTCTCCTCCAAATCAACCATCCAACCATTTCGACAGTATGCTGACATTGAATACTTTGTTAAAGAAGGAAAATCTGCTGCTGAAATTCACCTCAGACTTCACCATGCCAATGGAGATGGCTGCATGGATGCTAGCAGTGTTAGATGGGGGAAGCATTTCAAAGATGGGAAAACAATTACTCAAGATGAGCCTCATGACATTGTCCATAAACTGCCTCTATGGAATGCACAAGGAAATAGCTGGTGAGTTCATTAGAGAGGACAGGCAACCACAGTGAATTAAATTGCTTCTAAGCTTACAGCAGGACAAAGTGCTGTGTAAGAAATGATTCAAAGATTAGATTATTGAAAAGTTTGTGCTCGTTGGGTCCCATGTTTATTGACTGAAGACCACAAACTTGAAAGAAGAAACCCTGGGTGGGAAACTCTTCAACATCCTCCTAACAGTCTTGACTTGGATTCTTTGACTACCATCTTTTTGGTTCTCTAAAGGAACAGATCCCCCCCCCATGAACCATGGACCTTGCCGTTGGTGGGGAGGCTTGCGTGCCTCAGCGATACAGATGGCCGTACCGTAGGTGCAACCACAACGGAGGGGTATCTGTTGAGAGGCCAGACAAACATGTAGTTTCTGAAGAGGGGCAGCAGCCTTTTCAGTAGTTGCAGGGGCAACAGTCTGGATGATTGACTGATCTGGCCTTGTAACATTAACCAAAATGGCCTTGCTGTGCTGGTACTGCAAACGGCTGAAAGCAAGGGGGAACTACAGCCGTAATTTTTCCCGAGGACAAGCAGCTTTACTGTATGATTAAATGGGTAAAATATTCCGGAGGTAAAATAGTCCCCCATTCGGATCTCCAGGCGGGGACTACTCAGGAGGATGTCGTTATCAGGAGAAAGATAACTGGCGTTCTACGGATCGGAGCGTGAAATGTCAGATCCCTTAATCGGGCAGGTAGGTTAGAAAATTTAAAAAGGGAAATGGATAGGTTAAAGTTAGATATAGTGGGAATTAGTGAAGTTCGGTGGCAGGAGGAACAAGACTTTTGGTCAGGTGATTACAGGGTTATAAATACAAAATCAAATAGGGGTAATGCAGGAGTAGGTTTAGTAATGAATAAAAAAATAGGAGTGCGGTTTAGCTACTACAAACAGCATAGCGAACGCATTATTGTGGCGAAGATAGACACAAAGCCCATGCCTACTACAGTAGTACAAGTTTATATGCCAACTAGCTCTGCAGATGATGAAGAAATAGATGAAATGTATGACGAGATAAAAGAAATTATTCAGGTAGTGAAGGGAGACGAAAATTTAATAGTCATGGGAGACTCTGAATTCGAGTGTAGGAAAAGGGAGAGCAGGAAACATAGTAGGTGAATATGGATTGGGGGGAAGAAATGAAAGAGGAAGCCGCCTTGTAGAATTTTGCACAGAGCATAACTTAATCATAGCTAACACTTGGTTCAAGAATCATAAAAGAAGGTTATATACATGGAAGAAGCCTGGAGATACTAGAAGGTATCAGATAGATTATATAATGGTAAGACAGAGATTTAGGAACCAGGTTTTAAATTGTAAGACATTTCCTGGTGCAGATGTGGATTCTGACCACAATCTATTGGTTATGAACTGCAGATTGAAACTGAAGAAACTGCAAAAAGGTGGGAATTTAAGGAGATGGGACCTGGATAAACTGAAAGAACCAGAGGTTGTACAGAGTTTCAGGGAGAGCATAAGGGAACAATTGACAGGAATGGGGGAAAGAAATATAGTAGAAGAAGAATGGATAGCTCTGAGGGATGAAGTAGTGAAGGCAGCAGACGATCAAGCAGGTAAAAAGACGAGGGCTAATAGAAATCCTTGGGTAACAGAAGAAATATTGAATTTAATTGATGAAAGGATAAAATATAAAAATGCAGTAAATGAAGCAGGCAAAAAGGAATACAAACGTCTCAAAAATGACATCGACAGGAAGTGCAAAATGGCTAAGCAGGGATGGCTAGAGGACAAATGTAAGGATGTAGAGGCTTGTCTCACTAGGGGTAAGATAGATACTGCCTACAGGAAAATTAAAGAGACCTTTGGAGAGAAGAGAACCACTTGTATGAATATCAAGAGCTCAGATGGAAACCCAGTTTTAAGCAAAGAAGGGAAGGCAGAAAGGTGGAAGGAGTATATAGAGGGTTTATACAAGGGTGATGTACTTGAGGACAATATTATGGAAATGGAAGAGGATGTAGATGAAGACGAAATGGGAGATAAGATACTGCGTGAAGAGTTTGACAGAGCACTGAAAGACCTGAGTCGAAACAAGGCCCCGGGAGTAGACAACATTCCATTAGAACTACTGATGGTCTCGGGAGAGCCAGTCATGACAAAACTCTACCATCTGGTGAGCACGATGTATGAGACAGGCGAAATACCCTCAGACTTCAAGAAGAATATAATAATTCCAATCCCAAAGAAAGCGGGTGTTGACAGATGTGAAAATTACCGAACTATCAGTTTAATAAGTCACAGCTGCAAAATACTAACGCGAATTCTTTACAGACGAATGGAAAAACTGGTAGAAGCCGACCTCGGGGAAGATCAGTTTGGATTCCGTAGAAACACTGGAACACGTGAGGCAATACTGACCTTACGACTTATCTTAGAAGAAAGATTAAGAAAAAGCAAACCTATATTTCTAGCATTTGTAGACTTAGAGAAAGCTTTTGACAATGTTAACTGGAATACTCTCTTTCAAATTCTGAAGGTGGCAGGGATAAAATACAGGGAGCGAAAGGCTATTTACAATTTGTACAGAAACCAGATGGCAGTTATAAGAGTTGAGGGGCATGAAAGGGAATCAGTGGTTGGGAAAGGAGTGAGACAGGGTTGTAGCCTCTCCCCGATGTTTTTCAATCTGTATATTGAGCATGCAGTAAAAGAAACAAAAGAAAAATTCGGAGTAGGTATTAAAATTCATGGACAAGAAGTAAAAACTTTGAGGTTCGCCGATGACATTGAAATTCTGTCAGAAACAGCAAAGGACTTGGAAGAGCAGTTGAACGGAATGGACAGTGTCCTGAAAGGAGGATATAAGATGAACATCAACAAAAGCAAAATGAGGATAATGGAATGTAGTCTAATTAAGTCGGGTGGTGCTGAGGGAATTAGATTAGGAAATGAGAAACTTAAAGTAGTAAAGGAGTTTTGCTATTTAGGGAGTAAAATAACTGATGATGGTCGAAGTAGAGAGGATATAAAATGTAGGCTGGCAATGGCAATGAAAGCGTTTCTGAAGAAGAGAAATTTGTTAACATCGAGTATAGATTTAAGTGTCAGGAAGTCGTTTCTGAAAGTATTTGTATGGAGTGTAGCGATGTATGGAAGTGAAACATGGACGATAACTAGTTTGGACAAGAAGAGAATAGAAGCTTTCGAAATGTGGTGCTACAGAAGAATGCTGAAGATAAGGTGGGTAGATCACGTAACTAATGAGGAGGTATTGAATAGGATTGGGGAGAAGAGAAGTTTGTGACACAACTTGACTAGAAGAAGGGATCGGTTGGTAGGACATGTTTTGAGGCATCATGGGATCACAAATTTAGCATTGGAGGGCACCGTGGAGGGTAAAAATCGTAGAGGGAGACCAAGAGATGAATACACTTAGCAGATTCAGAAGGATGTAGGTTTCAGTAGGTACTGGGAGATGATGAAGCTTGCACAGGATAGAGTAGCATAGAGAGCTGCATCAAACCAGTCTCAGGACTGAAGACCACAACAATAACAACAACAACAACAACAACAACAACAAAGGAACAGATGTGAGGCACTGGAGGATATGCAGAAAGCAGAGCATCAGTGTTTTTGTGCACCTAGAATGGAATCTATTGTAAGGGTGTCTTCAAACTTGCAGAATAATGGGAAAATGTGTGCAAAGAAATTGAGTCTATGTTGAAATGTGAGAGAAAAATCTAGATTATGTGATGTACTTGGTTTCTCCACCAAATAAATATTAAGACATTTAGAAATTGTTGGCCACTAATGTCGCTGTGAGTCTTGTATTACCAAAGTAACTGTGTATTGTCTGTTTACAGCAATACATGTATATTTATTCATGAAAAAATGCAGTTGAATTCCTAAACTTGTACATCCCAAGTATTTTTCTCTCTTCATACATATTCTACTCAGTGTGAAGTTCGTTACAGCAGGATTTTACCATAAACTACTTAGAGTAAAATACAAAGTAACAGTATAAAATATGACTGTAAATGAAAGACACAAGTAATATAGCCTATACACTGATCAGCCAAACATGACTACTTACCTAATGACCAGTATCTCCATCTTTGGCATGGGTAACAACAATGATGCATCACAGCATGGGAGCAAAGAGGTCTCTGTAAGTTGCTGGAGAAAGATGGTATCACATCTGCACACAAGTCACATAATTGCCATAAATTCTGGCCAGGTGGCGGTTGTGGGGGGGGGGGGGGGGGGGGCAATGAGCTCTAATGCCACATTCAGTCATATCTGAGATGTGTTTGATCAGGTTCAGATCTAGTGAGCTGCGGGACCAACATGTCAATTATAACTTGACACTTTGTTCCTGAAGTCATTCCATCAGGCCTTGTGACGTGGAACACTATCTTGTTGAAAAATGCCAGTGTCATCAGGAAACATGACCATCATGAAGGGGTGTACATAGTCTGTAGTCAGTGTGTGATACTACCTGGCCAACATGGTGCCTTTCACAAGCTCCACTGGGCCCTTGGAAGCACATGTAAATGTTCCCCAGAGCATAATGGAGCCACCACAAGCTTGTCTTCATTTCCTTTGGAAAATGATGGATTGACGCCCTCCCAGTGGCATGATGGAGAAGGTATCAAGATTCATTGGACTATGCAAAGCTCTGACACTGTGCCAATGTCCAATGCTGATGGTCACATGCCCATTTCAGTCATAATGACTAATGTTGTGGCATTAATATTGGCACATGTATGGACCATCAGCTGCAGGGGCCCATTGTCAGGAGTGTTTGGTGCACTATGTATTCAGACACATTTGCACTCTGCCCAGCATTAAAGTCTGATATTAGTTCTGTCACATTGTGCTTCCCATCCCATTTTTCCAGTCTGCTCACCCTATGACACCCGACATCTGTAATGAGGGGTGGCCACCCAACCCCACGATGTCTGGATGTGGCTTCACCTTGGTTTTGACACGTGTTGACACTCACCACAGCACTCCTCAAACATCAGCTCATGCGGAGCATCCAGGGCATTACAATCTGCCCTTGGTCAAACTCAGATAGATTGTGTGCCTTCCACATTCTAGACTTGGGCAGCATGCTCACTGAGACTATATGCATCACGCATGTGCCTGACTAACAGTCATTCCACACTAGGTGACACTGCTACCACCTGGATGGGTTACATTGATAGTAGGTTGGTGATCATAATTTTCTGGCTGATCAGTGGGTATAAAGGGCATATATCTTTCCTAACTTCAGGTCAATGGTCCCAACTGGCAACATTAATTTTGCTTTTTGTATCATCATCATGACATTATCATAAATCAGAACAACATTTACAATCATTATGAGCCTTAAGTCATCACTGAGCCTTCATATAGTATAACAACCCCAAGTTGTATTCAAATCCTAGTGTAGTTCTTGAATCATAAAGTCATCATAACATTATATTTGCTCATAGTAACCATTACACAACATGAACTGCAAATCAGCCTACATTTTAAATTATATTTTCAGCATATAACGTAGACTAGTTAAAAACATTTGGTAACAGCATTGATTTATCATGTATGTATAAAAGTTACTCTCAGAGTTGGCCGAAGAAGAAGGGATAGAATGATAATTGTAGATAATTTTAATAGAATGCCAGAAGAGAAGAAGGTTCAGTATTTGAAAATAAAAACAGAAGAAAATGCTACATAGTTGAGGTCTTTATGCTAGTCATGCACATGACATACAAAGAGTGTTATTTAACAAGAACATAAGGAACAGGATAGATCACTACTTGCTGTAAAGATGAACTGCTGAGTTGCAGACAGGCCCAACGAGGAGACTGTTACACAAGCAGCTATCGACCAAAGCCTTCCTCAGCAAAGCAGGCAAGCACACTTCATGCACACTCAGCCGTCACCACCTAAAATGAAGGAAAATGTCATTGCGATTTCTAGCATGTAATGAAAAAATTGACCATATGACAGGAGAAGCAAAGCAGCCAAGAACTGTTTAAATCTTGCAATTAAACAAAAAGGGTTGCCTCTGTTGACAAGCTTTGTGCTACAAATAACATTGCTTGGAACACACTACAGCGCTAATCATTGTTTTCTTTGTGTACTCAATGTAGCTGGCGTAAACAAACAAAAATATTTTGCTGGTATAACTACACAGTGAAAAGTTACCGGCTTTCCCTTCATCAGCTTGCAAATGAGCTAGTCAAGCCTCATATGAATTGAGAAGGGTTATAAAAATACTCTCAGCTAATAATTCTGCAAACAGGGGCTATCAGGATAGAAACAGGAGCTTGAAAAGGAAGCATTGCAGATAAATTTGTGGAGTTACCGAATGTAGGGAAAATATGAAATGTGGTGTAGTTACTAAGTGCATACATTTATATTCATCTCGTTGTTCTAATAGATTAGTTCTATAAGCTTGTTTCTCCCAACTGCTTTGTGGCGGGTTGATGGTACAAACGTTTACCACTTGGAAACGTGTTGCTAACTTTACTGTACAATGTGTATCAGACAATATTAATGATTACGTCTGTGCTCTTGACAATGAAAATATCGTGAATCACAGTCATATAATTCTTCGTAATTGCCGTGACTGATACCAAGCTAGCTGTTGCCGCGGCGTCGTCGTCTTTGAACACTTCCCCCTCGCTTTGCGTATTGTGCTGTGACTCTACTGACAGCCAAAACTTCGAATGCTCTTGCTTCAGTTTCACATTTCGTGTTTGTAAGTCATCATTCTTCTTCTAAAAGACTGTTTTTTAATTTCTTAAAAGAAAAATCCGCCTTATCACACCACGTACTTCTTGCGAAAATGGATTTGGAAGGTACGAGTCCTCACGGTATGCACAGATGCTTGTTTGTCTGATAATTCTATGCCAGAACCAGGACTTAATTTTGGCAGGAACGGCGCTCCATCACCTCCCAGGAAATTTTTTTCATCTCCCTGGAACACGCTGGCACCAGAGAGAGGTTTCAGGCAGAATACATGATTGTATTAAATCGCAGCATAACTATATTCTGCCGCTGCGTTGGCGTCTGTGACTGTGACAATGGGTGACCAGTGCGATGCAAGGGCGCCCATACCTGCGGACAAGCTGCACCCCCTTAGCTCTAAGGTAAAGGAATAAATGTAGTGTATTCAGATGTTTCATGAAAACAATTTAAGAGTCAGTATTATACTGGTTTCTAAGATGGCTGACTATAAAAAATTTTATGGCTATTTACAAGTCGTTATTAGTATTAAAAAATACACCATACCCCAATGTCTAGCACTCTCTCCCCATACAAACTTTCGTGCACTCTTGACGGAATGAGCAGGGGGGTGGAGCTAGGGGCTAGGAACTGTGTGTGTGTGTGTACTAAATCTTGCGGTTTCATTGTTTTCATTAGAGGAAATTATGTTTTAAAAACTTGACTTTCAGAAGAGTATTTTGTAAAAAAATTATTTCTTTTAGTAAATTTTACCATAAGATTTCAAAAATCGAACATTGTGATTTTTTATGGTTGGGGCGTAGAGGTGAGGAGTTGTATCACTGATGAGGTGCAGCCCGGCACTTAAAATTTTAGAAATTAAGCACTGGCCATAACCACACACTTTGAACAGCAGTTCGTTACACCTTGCAAGATGATCTCCTTTCTTTGTGATGTTCTCTCATTTCTTTAACTCAAACATTGTGCCCCACCAGTGCTTTTTTCTAAAAAAAAAGTTTGACGGTACTCCGGTATGGGATATAGTGCAGCGAAAATTAGTTATAACTGAAGCACTGAAGCATAGGACACCAACCGTCTCCTTTTAGCCATGACGTCAACAACACGTCGAGCTAAAAAAAATAAAAATAAATATGGTGTCTGACTCTTCAGTTGACTTTACTACAGCTCAAATGAAGCAGGCGATATCGAGAAACACACAAACATACAAGAGATTGTGGTATCGAACACTTCAGTTTACATTACCCCAAATGAAGCATTCGATTTCAGTGTACACATATCCGTTTAGCACTACCATCGCCCACTATTAGCGGGCGAGGGCACTACATGCTTGGCGAACTGGCTGCCAGCAATTCAGTTGTCGAGAATGGTTGCCGATTGTAAAAAAATTACTTTGCCAACGAAAACGTTTAGGGGTACGCATCCCCCAGCGTTCCCCCAAAATACAACACTGTGCTCCACAAATCAAAATGCATGTGGAAATCTTTCAATGCTTTCCACGTTTCTTTCGCAGCCTCATATGCCATCGAGTGAATTATCATTTACTGTTGTTAATAGAATTCCCATTGTACTTTCATTTGCTCTTCGTTTGTCTGTTGTGGGTGCATGGGAACTTTCCCATAAAAGATTATAGTTCTTGAATTAACAACACCCTTGTTCTTTGATGAAGTATATTCACTTTTATCTTTGTCTCTTATTCTATTGTCTAGGAGCTTCCATGTTTGCTATAGGCCTACACATATTAAATCAAGTGTAATTAAAGTACACATGAAATGACAAATAAAACAAGTGCATCAATGAACGGAGTATCTAGGATTGGTATCCGTCCCAATATATCGGGTCCATCACCGTTATGGCTTTCTTATCATGAGACCCCCAACATGACAATTCCGTCAGGATTTTGCGAAATACTGTTATGAGCTTGGCTGCTCAAGTACTGAAATACCGCCATCTGTTAGCGCAACATGTAAATGCAGCCCCATTTAATTTTATTTATGTCAACAAGGTCGTCTCACAGACAACACATGTTGCGTATCCGATATCGACAACGCAAGCATTTTCTAGATCTAGCGCCATCATCTGAGAAAATATGACTTCTCCAGCAGTACAGGCCTGAAACTATTTAAAGTTGAGCAATGCGGATGAATTGGGCAGTTCCCATTTGGGCAGCGATCTGATAAGCCGATTCTTTCTAAACGTAATACGAACAACGAGTGCAAGTTAGCAATGTTTTAAGTATTTATTGTGGCTATGCATGGCGTGAAGTGTACAGTGATGTATACTTCGATGATGACAGTTTACCGCGTAATAATCTTATAGTAGTTTACGAAAATGCCTAAGAATGGAAAGAGAAATAGTCACTCTTCGGATGATTACACGAAAGAGTGGTCTTTTGTCAAGGAAGAACGTACCGTTCAGGAAGCGTTGTGTGAGATTTGTAGCTATTTCGTCTCAATATCTCACAAAGGTAAGGCAGATGGGAGGTATCACATTTCTACGAAGAATCATACAGATTGATTTTCACGGCAGCATCAACATCAAAGTCTTATTCTACATTCAAGATTGAAGAGATACCTAGGGAGAGTTGCTCGTTGCTGCTGCAGAACTAACAACAACTTATAAAGTTGCCAGTCCATCAATTCTCTTGTCTGTGCCGTAAAACTGAAGGCCGCAGTGTATCCTGAATCCACAGTTGCCGCAAAGCAGCCTACAGCGATTGTTAAAAATATTCGCGCACTACGCGCCGTGTCCGAATACATAAAATAATTGCAAAAAGTTTCATCTTACGGCATAGTCGCCGATGCATCGAGACACAAGGCTGAAAATATGTCTCCTTTAGTTGTTCGATACTTTATTGAAACTGACGGAATCCACTAGAAGCTGTTGAAGTTTGATTCGGCGAATAACAAAACATCGGAGACAACTGGAAAGTTTTGTGTAGTCACTCTAACCCTTTCAGACCTGGTGGTCACAATTGTGTAAATTAAGTTTATTCACTAATATTTCGCTGACAAGAAATGTCAGGTACAACCAAACCGACTGCGCACATTTGTGTATGTTTCTTTTAGCCATGGTCCATCAGCTGCTGCTCTCTTGTGAGCAGTCTGTGAACCACATAGTAAAATATACTCTCTGTTGTTGTCTCTCTGTGGGAAGCCATTACTCGTTGACTTAATTGATATAATAGTCATGTTGGGGGTTTTGTTTATGAATTTTTTGTGTGGTTTCCTTCTTTTGGAAACATTAGGCATTTTTCCAGTGGAATTTTCAGCAATTTCATTCAGTTCATATTTGAGTTATATATCAGGTAAGTTTAATGTACTCATTTGTGTACAACAGGTCCTTAATGATGTAAAATAGGAAACATAACCTAAAATGTGTCTCAGCTGTATTTGCATGGCCATGGTAGTTGTGTGTGGTTTTTTTTTTCATTAATTTCAGTACCAGCAGCTAGGAGGAGAATAACTGACCTGTACATATGAATTTATATTATATTGCTGCCGTTTGACTTACAAATATGGATAAGGAATATCTTTCTGTGGCGGAAGATTAGGACTTGATTATGGACACAATTGAGACACCATATCTGAAGCTGAAGATGATGGAGAGGTGATGGATGCTGAAATGAACTTTTTATGCAATGAAAACAACCCAGAATTGAATAACCTGTTTGACAACATAATGGTGACACCTAAAGAATCCAAAAAATAGAAATGCAAGCTTCTAAGTACCATTGCAGAAACCTACAAAGCTCAAAATTTTGAAGAATCTGTCTTGCGTTCTCCAAAACAATATTTCAAAAGCTATGTACCAGATGATTTGTTCACTAGCATGGCAGCACATACCAATATTTATGCATTACATCAAGGCAAATCCTCATTCAAGCAGACAACTCAAGAACTAGAGGTGCTATTTGGTTTGCATATATTGACTGGTGTTATGAAATTTTCCAGGTTACGAATGTATTGGGATACAAGCCCGAAGGTAAATGTGTTTTGTGAAAACATGTCACGATACAGATTTTTAGAATTACGAACAAATTTACACTTTGTGAACAATTTGCAGAAGCCACTTGAAAATAAAGATACATTTTACAGAGTCAGGCCAATTTACACAGCCATTCAAAAAAACTGCAGTGAAATTTCTATAGAAGAGTGTTTGTGTGGATGAAGGAATTATTCCTTTGACTGGGAAGTTTTCTGCAAAGCAGTATGTCAAGGGGAAACCAAGTCCAAGGGGAATCAAAGTCTTCATGTTGTGTGGAAAGAGTGGAATATGCACGATTTCCTTTTGTATCGAGGTGCTACAACTGAACTAAATACTGCATGCTGTAAAAAATTTGGATTAGGTCCTGCTGCTTTAGGATTTTCTGTTCCACTCTCAAAAGGTAAAGGTCATAAATTATACTTTGACAACTTCTTTTCATCTTATCATCTGTTTCAAGTTCTGAAATCTCAAGGCATAAATACAGCAAGTACTGTCTGTTGAAACAGATTTGGAAAGAACTTGCCATTTTCAGATGATAAAACAATAATGAAACAAAACTTCCTGGCAGATTAAAACTGTGTGCCCGACCGAGACTCGAACTCGGGACCTTTGCCTTTCGCGGGCAAGTGCTCTACCACTGAGCTACCGAAGCACGACTCACGTCTGGCACTCACAGCTTTACTTCCACCAGTATCTCGTCTCCTACCTTCCAAACTTTACAGAAGCTCTTCTGCGAAACTTGCAGAACTAGCACTCCTGAAAGAAAGGATATTGCGGAGACATGGCTTAGCCACAGCCTGGGGGATGTTTCCAGAATGAGATTTTCACTCTGCAGCGGAGTGTGCGCTGATATGAAACTTCCTGGCAGATTAAAACTGTGTGCCCGACCGAGACTCGAACTCGGGAACTTTGCCTTTCGCGGGCAAGTGCTCTACCAAATGAGCTACCGAAGCACGACTCACGTCCGGCACTCACAGCTTTACTTCCGCCAGTACCTCGTCTCCTACCTTCCAAACTTTACAGAAGCTCTTCTGCGAAACTTGCAGAACTAGCACTCCTGAAAGAAAGGATATTGCGGAGACATGGCTTAGCCACAGCCTGGGGGATGTTTCCAGAATGAGATTTTCACTCTGCAGCGGAGTGTGCGCTGATATGAAACTTCCTGGCAGATTAAAACTGTGTGCCCGACCGAGACTCGAACTCGGGACCTTTGCCTTTCGCGGGCAAGTGCTCTACCAAATGAGCTACCGAAGCACGACTCACGTCCGGCACTCACAGCTTTACTTCCGCCAGTACCTCGTCTCCTACCTTCCAAACTTTACAGAAGTTCTTCTGCGAAACTTGCAGAACTAGCACTCCTGAAAGAAAGGATATTGCGGAGACATGGCTTAGCCACAGCCTGGGGGATGTTTCCAGAATGAGATTTTCACTCTGCAGCGGAGTGTGCGCTGATATGAAACTTCCTGGCAGATTAAAACTGTGTGCCCGACCGAGACTCGAACTCGGGACCTTTGCCTTTCGCGGACAAGTGCTCTACCTCGGTCGGGCACACAGTTTTAATCTGCCAGGAAGTTTCATATCAGCGCACACTCCGCTGCAGAGTGAAAATCTCATTCTGGAAACATCCCCCAGGCTGTGGCTAAGCCATGTCTCCGCAATATCCTTTCTTTCAGGAGTGCTAGTTCTGCAAGTTTCGCAGAAGAGCTTCTGTAAAGTTTGGAAGGTAGGAGACGAGGTACTGGTGGAAGTAAAGCTGTGAGTGCCGGACGTGAGTCGTGCTTCGGTAGCTCATTTGATAGAGCACTTGCCCGCGAAAGGCAAAGGTCCCGAGTTCGAGTCTCGGTCGGGCACACAGTTTTAATCTGCCAGGAAGTTTCATATCAGCGCACACTCCGCTGCAGAGTGAAAATCTCATTCTGGAATAATGAAACAAACTAGAGGTTACTGTGAAGAAATCACTGGTGCTGATGACATTACCACGTGTAAGTGGTTAGACAATAGGACAGTTGTATTGTGTTCAAACTTTGTTGGTAAATACTTAGTGGATGAAGTTGAGCTTTGGGACAAAAAACACCATAAATATGTGAAAGTTGAAAGACCTGAAATAGTGAGAAGATATAATCATGCAATGGGTGATGTGGATCTATTTGATCAATTGATAAGCTACTGCAGAGTTTTCATCATATCTCGAAAATGGCCTTCATGTATGATTTTTCATGATGTTGACTTTGCCATTGTGCAAAGTTTGTTGGAATACAGACGAGATGCAGACAACCTGACTATCCCAAAGAAAATCATTTGGACCTTCTTTTCTTTTGTATCAGGGTAGCAGATAGATTGATACTTTTACTGATGAAAGTGCCTGAAAAGAAGAGGAGGCGTCCACCTGATGAAGGACTAGCTTCAGAGAGTCATACCAAGAAAAAGAAGAGAATTACGACCAGCTACAGAGATACAATTTGATTCCATTCACCATTTGCCTTTGCATGATGTAGGAGCTCAAAGTCACTGAAAATTTCCATAATGTACAGGGCATTCTAGACTTCAGTGCAGAAAATGTAAAGTACATTTGGGTCTCCGAAAGGACAGAAAATTTTTTTTGCAGTTTCATACTAAACTTTAAAATCAATGTGTTGACCATTGTTGTTTAAAAAAGAACTGTAATTTGGAATTATTTTTATTGTTTCTTCTGTTTTAAAGTGAAATAAAGAGTGGCATACTTTATCTGTAGTGTTAACCTCCTTAGTGTATGATGTGAAGCTTGAGATCTGATGAACACAATTGTGTACATTAAATATCTAGAAAACTAGACAACATATGACTTTTTCTTAGTAAAATGTCAGGAGACTCACCTGAATGTAAAAATGATGTCAAATATTTTTTATAAGTGAATAAAAAAATCAGGTCTGAAAGGGTTAAGACAATTGCCAAATTCGTTAGATAAATTAATCGCTTCTTGTGAAGACAATACCAATACTAGCTTCGGAGGGATTCATCAACGGGGCCAGCAGAATCTGTTTCGCGAAATTAAAGAAGAATTAGGAAAAAATGTAGAAGGAATTGGATACCATGTCTACATTCTCCACACTACTATATCAAGTGCTGCTGGAGTCATTAACTGATGACACTGAAATGATTGCCATGAAGATAATTAATTATTTTTCAATATATAAGGTAAGGACAGAGAGGCAGAGACAGTTCTGCTAAGTTCATGTGAGTCATGAGTCTCTTCTAAGTCACTCAAAAACAAGATGCTTGTCCTTAATGCCTGTAGTTGGCAGAATTCTTCAACTTTGGATTCTGTCAAAACGATATTTGATGTGAAAGACAGGCCACCTAGAAGAATTCCAGATTTTTTTTCAGTAGTCTGATCAGTGAAATTTGCTTCATGTTTCTGCAGTCAAACTTAGCTCTGTTTGAAAAAATATATTAAATGCATGGAAAAGAACGACATCCCGATAACTGAAATAAGAAATATTTTATCGATGCAAAGATGTGTCTGAATGAAAGGAAGACTGCCAGTTTTATTGGCATAAAACCAAGATGAATTTGAACAAACTAAAGAATGAGAACACTAATGAACAAATAATTAATAGTATTTCGAAATTTGGGGAAGCAAACCACAGCATTTGATTACTTCGAGAAATGAGCTATTTATTTTAAGAAATATCAAATATTTGATTGGGTGACATCATCTGAAATCCCAGATTGGGTGATGATTGAAAACACTATTATAAATGGTGACTAAAAATTGTGTGAAGATTTCAGGCGACAATTCTTTTGAGGAATTTGTGTTTCTAGAAATTAAGCGTAACTTGGAAGAATAGACATCTAGGCACTCTGTCAAAGAAAGGTGGATTTACTTTCTTAAGGATATCTAAAATCCTGAACGCAAATGCCAACTGCTAAAATTATGCGAGTATTTGTTTTCAGGGGCGCCAACATATAAAAAATATTTGGGAGCCCATACTGGGGGTATTTCCCCGGGAAATTTTCTAAATTTTGGATGAAAAATAGCCAGTTTTAAAGTTTAAGCATTTTAGAGTCATATGATCAACATTAGAACCCCCAAAACAGGACTCTCGATAACTCTAAACTCTGGGAAACTCGACAAGCCTGACATTTCTTGGCTTTGAAAAAGAAACAAAACAAACATGCACGGTATTTTCGTAAAAAAGCTAATTTACAGTGATAATCATGCTTATAGACTATTAGAGAGCTGTAAATATAAAGCTCTGAAAAGACTGAAATTATATTTAAATAAATCCTAAACTATCATTAAAAGAATAAAACATAAAATATTGCTGTCGCACAGTAACAGGACTTTGATTAATAAGCGAAATAGCTAATTAAAGCTTACTTTGAATAAGGCTCAGCGTTCATTAAATAAAAACAATATCTCAAAGTTAACGGAGTATGCCTAATACGTTCAGTCAGAAAGAATGTGAACAGCGGGTTTTACACCCTAAAAATATTTAAGTATTTGAATATAATTAATCCAGTACTATAGTAATAATATTAATAAACTAGTACTAATATTTCGAAACTGAAAATTTAACATTATGTATGTATTTAATTGTCTATTTTACAAAGATTTTTAATATTGCCCTAAATGCCATTATTAGGGCCAGAGCATCTTTAGAAAGATGCAAATGTCGACCGTCTGACTGGATTACTGAATATGAAGTCGTTGATGACTGCTTGGATATCTAGTTCATCCAAAATATCTCGGTGGGCATGAAGAACAGCCAAGTCGTTCAATCGCTTCTGTCCCATTGTTGATTGGAGATACAACTTCAGACGTCTAAGGGTGTAAATTACCATTCTGCTATTGCTGTCGTGATTGGAACTATTTGGAGAAGCTTAATGCACTTCACTACTTCACATAACATTTCTCCAACTGCACGCTCTTGCGTAATGTACTTTCTAACATCATGCATTTTTTTTAAGACCAGTTGCTTTTTTTATTAGCTATATCGGTTAACATATTCAAGTTTAAGTGCAGTCTCAATGTCTAGGTCACTTTATAAAAACTGTTGATTTTTCCAAATTTGTTTCACCTCTGTTTACTAAAAGCAGGCACTCTTGTTCAGCTTCAGTGACCTGTGTGAGTCCGGTTGATGTAAACCGCTCAGTAATGCAAGACTGTACCGTTTCACAAACTTCAACATAAATAGCTTTTTAGTATTCCTTTGGGGGTTTTGAAAGTGTGCGGTGAGCTGGCTTCGTTGTTTTCATACTTCTTTGGTATACTTTGATCCGAGGAAGCGAAGAATCATCAACTTGTGAATATTTTTCTTTTAAATACAATTCTCAAAAGTGTTCAAACTATCACGCTTTCCATTCAAAATACAAATCAGGCCCTCCTATATTTTTTCCAGATCAGCAACAGTTAGATGAGGGCATGTTTTTTTTCATTGACATCCTCTACTGGGTTCATTGCATGGCATTAAAGACGTAAAAAGGAAATAAGTCTGGAATTGTATCGTTGACTCAAGGTAACCTGCACATTTGTAACTTGCCTCTGTTCTGTCCTCTGCAGAAAATCTTTCACAAAAAACTCTAGAAGTTCTTCAACGTTTTTAAATATTCTCAAGATACTAGAAGCTCACATAGTCCATTGAATAGGGCAAAGCGATCATAGACCATCTTGGTCGTTGGTGCTCTCGCAGCGAATGCTTCTGGAAAGTCTCATCCTTTTGTTGGATTCCCTTACAGTTTTTATTAAGTCGTTGGGTAAAGCCATTATAGACCTCATAGACTTAAGTTGGCGGAGACTGTCTACAGTTGCCAAGTCCAAACTGTGAGCAGTGCAGTGCACATAACGTGCTTTTGGTTGTATATCCAAAACTAACTTTTTTAGTCCTTTGAACTTACCTCTCATATTCGAGACGCCATCATAGCACTGTCCTCTTTAAGTTATCTATTGACAAATGAAGACGAGCAAAAACGTCTTTTAAAATACTAAACAGAGTTTGTGATTCAGTGTTGGGGGTCTCATATGGCAATGAAGTCTTCCTTGATGATTAACGAATCATCGACAATACGAATACAAAATGACACTTGTTCGTGAATCCAAGCATCACTTTTTTCGTCAACCATAATAGAAAAATGTTCAGTCTTCTTCATTGAAGCCAGTACCTTTCTCAACGCAGACTTCACTAGTAGATGAATGATCTCGTTTTGAATATCGTGAGACGTCCACTTATACCGTGAACACCCAACCAATCTTTAAACTCAGGTATGTCATTCTTTCGGAGTTCCAAAAATTGAAAAAAAATTTGAGTTTACATCTTCGTGCCCTCTAATTGCTAGTCCTTATCAGCATAGAAATTGCACGGTAGGTAGTGAAAATTGTCTCAAGAGCTAAACGGCCTTTCTTCATACCACTACCTAACTGTTAATTCAGCTGGGAGGCCACACTTCGGTTAGTGACAGAATTTAGTTTCAGGACACCTTCTTTATGCGTAAACATACACTCCTGGAAATGGAAAAAAGAACACATTGACACCGGTGTGTCAGACCCACCATACTTGCTCCGGACACTGTGAGAGGGCTGTACAAGCAATGATCACACGCACGGCACAGCGGACACACCAGGAACCGCGGTGTTGGCCGTCGAATGGCGCTAGCTGCGCAGCATTTGTGCACCGCCGCTGTCAGTGTCAGCCAGTTTGCCGTGGCATACGGAGCTCCATCGCAGTCTTTAACACTGGTAGCATGCCGCGACAGCGTGGACGTGAACCGTATGTGCAGTTGACGGACTTTGAGCGAGGGCGTATAGTGGGCATGCGGGAGGCCGGGTGGACGTACCGCCGAATTGCTCAACACGTGGGGCGTGAGGTCTCCACAGTACATCGATGTTGTCGCCAGTGGTCGGCGGAAGGTGCACGTGCCCGTCGACCTGCGACCGGACCGCAGCGACGCACAGATGCACGCCAAGACCGTAGGATCCTACGCAGTGCCGTAGGGGACCGCACCGCCACTTCCCAGCAAATTAGGGACACTGTTGCTCCTGGGGTATCAGCGAGGACCATTCGCAACCGTCTCCATGAAGCTGGGCTACGGTCCCGCACACCGTTAGGCCGTCTTCCGCTCACGCCCCAACATCGTGCAGCCTGCCTCCATTGGTGTCGCGACAGGCGTGAATGGAGGGACGAATGGAGATGTGTCGTCTTCAGCGATGAGAGTCGCTTATGCCTTGGTGCCAATGATGGTCGTATGCGTGTTTGGCGCCGTGCAGGTGAGCGCCACAATCAGGACTGCATACGACCGAGGCACACAGGGCCAACACCCGGCATCATGGTGTGGGGAGTGATCTCCTACACTGGCCGTACAC
Source organism: Schistocerca serialis cubense (assembly GCF_023864345.2). Lineage (NCBI taxonomy): Eukaryota > Metazoa > Arthropoda > Insecta > Orthoptera > Acrididae > Schistocerca > Schistocerca serialis. Next base: position 569,247,073 of record NC_064638.1, read on the forward strand.
CACTGGTGATCGTCGAGGGGACACTGAATAGTGCACGGTACATCCAAACCGTCATCGAACCCATCGTTCTACCATTCCTAGACCGGCAAGGAAACTTGCTGTTCCAACAGGACAATGCACGTCCGCATGTATCCCGTGCCACCCAACGTGCTCTAGAAGGTGTAAGTCAACTACCCTGGCCAGCAAGATCTCCGGATCTGTCCCCCATTGAGCATGTTTGGGACTGGATGAAGCGTCGTCTCACGCGGTCTGCACGTCCAGCACGAACGCTGGTCCAACTGAGGCGCCAGGTGGAAATGGCATGGCAAGCCATTCCACAGGACTACATCCAGCATCTCTACGATGGTCTCCATGGGAGAATAGCAGCCTGCATTGTTGCGAAAGGTGGATATACACTGTACTAGTGCCGACATTGTGCATGCTCTGTTGCCTGTGTCTATGTGCCTGTGGTTCTGTCAGTGTGATCATGTGATGTATCTGACCCCAGGAATGTGTCAATAAAGTTTCCCCTTCCTGGGACAATGAATTCACGGTGTTCTTATTTCAATTTCCAGGAGTGTATTTTCATGAAGACGGAATTTTTCCAAAGCCTTTTTCCAGTTAGAAAACCCTACGGAAGTAAATGCATCTTCTTTTCTTGAAGAAAATTGTAATAGATTTTTAGCATCGGACTCTATGCATGCTTTGCAAAAAACTTTTTCGGTAGATGCTTCATATTCTAGCCATGTGCATTTGATCAACCAAGACTTCTGAACTGATCGTCCCTTACCGGATCGACCAGGTTTTCGCTGTGAGCGGTTCTCACCTGAGGACGACGAAGCAATTGACGACTTCGATGCACGCCTTTTTGGTAACAAATTTATCAATTGCAAATTTAATTTACAATACACTAAGGGACTAAAGTAAAGGAATAAAATATAGTCATATAAAATAGTCCACTAGACACTAAAGTCGGAACACTAAACACGTCTGCAGCATGCACTGAACGAAACTATCCACACAGAATGATTGCGACAGCAGGGTGGGCTTTATATATAACCACGGCGTCGTAATGCCTCGAAGCGGCAAGGCGACGCGAGACAGAGGGTTCCAGGCGCTTCTGCTCCTGTCCTTTTGATGTCGCCACGGCCATAGTGCTGGCCCGCAGGTGCCAGATTTCACCCGAAGGTTCGCGCCCCGGAACAAATTCTAAGTGACAGGTGTATTTCCCACGCCAGAGTCGATCGATAGCCAACATTGTTTTCTTATGAGAGTTTCCTTAAATATTTGCGGCCCGTGGGGGTAATTATCTTCAGCAGTACGATTTTTTGCTCGTCCGCCATGTTCGATCGTCTACTTCTAAGTATTGTACATACAGTAAGACAACTTTGCCGCTTATTTTTGCTGAATTCGGTTGCTTGTATCACTTTCACACTGAGTTTGAAAATTTCAGTAGCGAATGCTCTCCGAAATCCGCAAAGAAGAGAACACATTCAATACCCACAGTTTTTCAGCGTTTCGAACTGTTTTCTAATACGTCTTGTTATTTAGATGGCTTCTCACTTCCATTTCGCTGTGGATCGGCGATCCTGGCCCCGAAACCAGTAAACTTAGTTAAAAAAAAAACGAGAGGGAGCACACACGAACGCACAGTACATCGCAAATGAAAAAACACATTTATTTCTTGTATATGCAGCTCACCTTTTACAATAGATCGAAATACGAAGACAACAACGGTTATTTCAGAGTTGACTTAAAAGAAAGTGCACATCACTGACAATAACAAACTTGTCCGTTTTTTTGTTATTGTACAGAGGAAAATTGATCAGAAACAAAATAATACAGACTTCGTACAATGAATAATTATTTTTTCGTGGTGTGTATTTGAAATAAATGTGAAACCACAGTAAAACAAGTGATATAACATAGGAAATTGAGTGTGCACCGCACCAATGAGGTATCGCTGTCAGAAAAGTGCATTAGACTAGGCTCCGTTCGTAATGACACCGACAGCAGCTGTCAGACGCCGTCGCCAGAGGTCTCCTGATAACATCGGCCGACAACTTGGTCACGGTGCATCCGATCGTCAGTTTTTGACGGGGCCAAGGTGGTTTAGCCTCGGTGGGATGGATACCATGACGCCTCTGTGCTTGGAGACGAGTGTTGCATTGTGCCTTTTGCAGTTAAGAAGAATCCGACAGCTAGTGAATGAGCTACATCCGTCTCGAAAAGAACGTGACGAGTACTGTGCACTCTGTCCTCAGGTGTCGCAATAACCAGACAAGTCTGGCGAGATGAACGAAGAAACTTTCTATTACGCACTCAAGATGATTCGTGATGACTTTGAAAAGCGAGACTACAAGCACTCTGTTCTGCTGTATTTATTTAAAGTTTTGCAAATATACGTCATTTAACCTTCAACGACAGTCAGTCAGCATATATGTGAAAGACAAGCAAAAAGTTTAGAATAAAACACACACACACACACACACACACACACACACACACACACACACACACACACACACACACACACCAATTTTGCAAATCACTTCACTTCATACAATAGAATCACCAACTTACTGCCATACAAAGGCCAATAAGCAGTAATAATAATTTTTACACAGCTAACAACCATGTACCACAACCCCAGAAAGATCCACTACAGTAGCTGTAAGCATCAGCACAGCACCCTTCTCACTTGAACAAATTACTTTTTCAGTTTACAACTTAAGCCTAAAATTTCAGATAAAGATTTTTCCTACTTGTGGTTTCCCATAAACTTACGAATTCAGTCCATAGATTCCCAACTAGACTGAAGCGCAAAAGAAACTGGTACAGACATGTGTATTCAAATACCGACGAGATACGTAAACAAGCAGAATACGGCGCTGCGGTCGGCAACACCTATATATGACAAAAAGTGTCTGGCGCAGTTGTTAGATCGGTTAGCGCTACGGTGGCAGGTTAACAAGATTTGAGTGAGTTTGAACGTGGTGCTACAGTTGGCGCACGAGCGATGGGACACAGCATCTCCGAGGTAGTGATGAAGTGGGGGCTTTCCCGTACGACGGTTCACAAGTGTACAGTAAATATCAGGAATCCGATAAAACATCACATCTCTGACATCACTGCGGTCGGAAAAAGATCCTGCAAGAACGGGACCAACGACGTCTGAAGAGAATCGTTCAACGTTCCGCAAATTGCTGCAGATTTCAACGCTTCTGACAGGTGTAAGTGTGCGAATCATTCAACGAAACGTCATCGATATGGGCTTTCGGGGCCGAAGGCCCACTGATGTAGCCTTGATGACTGCACGACACAAAGCTTTACACCTCGCCTGGGCCCGTCAACACCGATATTAGACTGTTGATGACTGGAAACATGTTGCCTGGTCGCCCGAGTTTCGCTCCAAATTTTATCGAGTAGATGGACGTCTACGGGTATGGAGACAATCTCATGAATCCATGGACGCTGCGCCGGCCGGAGTGGCCGAGCGGTTCTAGGCGCTACAGTCTGGAAGCGCACGATCGCTACGGTCGCAGGTTCGAATCCTGCCTCGGGCATGGATGTGTGTGATGTCCTTAGGTTAGTTAGGTTTAAGTAGTTCTAAGTTCTAGGGGACTGATGACCTCAGAAGTTAAGTCCCATAGTGCTCAGAGCCATTTGAACCATGGACGCTGCATGTCAGTAGGGAATTGTCCAAGCTGGTGGAGGCTCTGTAATGGTTCGGGCCGTGTGCAGTTGGAGTGCTATGGGACGCCTGATACGTCTAGATACGACTCTCATAGGTGACACGTACTTAAGCATCCTGTCTGATTACTTGCATCCATTCATGTCCATTGTGCATTCCGACGGCACTTCCGACAGGACAATGGGACACTCCACACGCTTAGAATTGCTACAGGGTGGCTCCAGGAGCACTGAGTTTAGACGCTTCTGCTTACCGCTATACTCCCCACACATGAACATTAGTGAGCATATCTGGAATATCTTACAACGTACTGTTCAGAAGCGATTGCCACCCCCTCGAACTCTTACGGATTTATGGACAGGTCTGCAGGATTCATGGTGTCAATTCCTCCCAGCACTATTTCAGACATCAGTCGAGTCCTTGCCACGTCGTTTTGCGGCATGTTTGCGTGCTCACAGGGGCCCTACCAACACCGACTCAAAAGGAAGGCCTTGGCGCTTGTTAGTGACGTCACGTCAGCTAGGCACGGCGAACGCCAGGTCTGTTGCAGGCATACTCTGGCACAGGAAAATGTGAAACTATTGGCAGTAGTTGACCAACACTCATTGTTCTGAGACATTTCTGCAATCAATTAATTGTGCAATTCATTACACTTCTTAACAAATAGTGTACTCCTGAACTTAAATTTCCACCTGTTTTAAGGATTGACATACAAAAACAACTTCATGGTCCAGCAGCAACAGAATTCGTGCTTCTTTACCTTATTTGTAAATCTGAGGAAGTTACGTTTGTACTGGGTTGCTTTTACAAGAAACTGTGAAAATATTGGTGCTCTTCTTTAGGTATCTTGGTTGACTATGGGGTGAGGAGCACTCAAAAAATGGCTCTGAGCGCTATGGGACTTAACAACTGAGGTCATCAGTCCCCTAGAACTTAGAACTACTTAAAACTAACTAAACTAAGGACATCACACACATCCATTCCCGAGGCAGGATTCGAACCTGCGACCGTAGCGGTCGCGCGGTTCCAGACTGAAGCGCCTAGAACCGCTCGGCCACACCGGCCGGCTGAGGAGCACTGAATGTTAATGATATATCTTGCGATTTTACACGTTGGGGGAGGGGTTGGGGGACAGAAGAAGAGGCAAAAGAGAGATACTTGTTTTATCAAATAAAATTTTTTTATCTTATAAAGTTTCTCCTTTAAGTTGCATGAGGGGAATATTTATCTTTTCTAATGTGCATATTTAAAAAAAGTTAGCTCAGCAGTATTTTCGATGTTTGAAGCTATTTTGTTTCCTGTTTAGCATTCCTTTCGTTGAAAACGACTGTAATCTAATGACTGGCAACAGTTGGACATTTACACATGTAAATTAGTTCACATTTCCAGTGACGGTGTCAAACAAAAATAAATAAATATATAAAAGAAACGAGTTCATTCTAAGGGGGTTGGGGTAAGTTTCGATAACAAAATGGATCAAGTAAATATAGTTACTTGAATGCAAAATTTCCGAAGCTTGCAATAGGGCAAAGCATCTTCTCATATAGATCTACATTTGTTTTGACAGGATTCAGTAATACAGAACTGTGATCTTCATTTGTAGCTTTACAATAGTAAGAAAATCTTTCATCTAAATAAAACTGCAGAATCCAAAACAATACCAAACTTTTGTCCAAAAATAAGAGATTTATAGTGATAAGCACGCCCGGGCGTTTCTGCCTGCAACAGACCTGGCGTTCGCCGTGCCTAGCTGACGTGGCGTCACCAAGCGCCGAGGCCTTCCTTTTAGTCGGTGTTGGCCCTACACGATACTAGGCAGCTGTACCAATTCCTTTTGCTCTTCAGTGTATGTCTAGATTACGATATTTTCCGTTCTCGGGATGCCACACCTCACTCTTTCTTGTACTAAACTTATCAGCTTCTCACAGTCCACGTTCCATGTGTGAGAACGTCGCTCGATTTGAACGAAGGAAACAAACGATTTGAATTTCACCGATTGTCGTCCGAAGTCTGTACGTTTGGAAGATGAGATCGGCTACATTGTGTCCGCGCACGTATCGGCGTACTGATTTAAAAAGATCGGCCGTCTTCGGCTGATGTCGGCTGGCGGCGGAATCCACCGATATCGGTGCTACTGTGACTGCAGCCGAACAAAAGGTTAATGAACACTGACTCGCTCCACATCCTTACAGGTTCTCCATGGTGGAACCTATGGAGCCATGTGCAAATGAAGGAATTGGACTCCGCTGAGCATCAGCGTCAGATTGGGTTGCCGAAACGATTCCGAGCCGAGGCGGGCGCCCGTGCGTTATGCAGTGGCGCAGCGTAGCGCGGTTGGCCTCCCGCCAGCTGCGGTTTTGGAAACGTCTCAGAGCGATGGCTGCCCTAGGCAGTGCCGACGCACTAGCCGAGCTGACTAGCGCGCGGGGAGTCGAAGAACGCTCTGCAGCCGCAAGGTCGCGGCGCTCAATCCACGTCAACAAACCACACACAGCAGCCGGGGCGCCACTTTACCCAAGGTGAACCGCTGTAGTAACTGTGTTGACTGATCCTTGTAGGCTCCCATACTGTGAAATGATAACTGTCTTTGTGCTCTCCTGCATCTGCTTATTTAACCCTCAGTCGGTGTCGTGAATGTTTTATGAAATAATCTGTATCGTGGGGCAGTTGCAGACCCCAGTCTCTTACTGAACATTTTGTAGAGAGGCATTTGGTCAGAAATATAACATAAGTACGGGCTATTCCCATTGTACTTATTTATTGCAATGAAAACAGCTTTACAAAATTTAAACATAACAATGGACTGTTTAATATTTCGTTAGCGCACCAGTTTCAAATTGCAATTTATCTTTAACCCCTTCAGACCCTCTGGCTACAATTGTGTACATAACTTTTACTGTGTAGAAGTATCTTTTTCCCTTTGGAAACCTGAAGTACACAATTTTGAATGTTTAACCTTTTCATCATGCGCAAGTGCTGCCAACTGTTGGGCACCACTATGAAAATATCAGCAAGTCAATGTTCGGTGCGTAGAATACACTGATGTGGATGATTCGCAGTATTCCGCTGTATAATTTAATATTGTTATTTTGCATGTTAATTATTGAATGATCATTTTAGTATATATTACAGTAGCGAATATTTCGTAATTAGTTATTTTAGTACATAAAATGAAGCCAAGTGTACAAAGTTTGTTTTGAAAACGGGTTCTCGTATAAATCTTGCATCTGAAATCATTAAAAAAAATCACCTAAAAGCAGCACCGCAAAAATAAAAGTTTTCTTTCCGACAGACAACATTCAGGTCTGAAAGAGTTAAATCATATCTTTGGTAATTAAGAGCAGTGCAGCTATGTGTATTAGTGTCCAAAATATAAAACAACGATTAATCAGGTAAGCTTCAATGTAAGGTAATTTCACAAACACTGAAGCTGAGAAAATTTTCATTCAGCCACACACTCAAAGCAGATTGAGCGCCTCTGCTGACTACTTACATGTATCGGTTGCGTCCATAGAAAGTGTTCCGTTTTGTTCCTTCACTAACTCGTTCACACTCATCATCACTATTTGATATACTGTATCTGGTTCAGATTCAATATCGTGTTCGCTGCTGCTTACACGAGCACTTTCATTGGCTGTTTCAGCATCACTGTCTTCAATATCTTCTACCTCATGTAACCACTGAGTGACAATAGCCTCAAAACCTGCACATGTAATACTCACTCAATACTTGTTAACCATACAAAGCGATCTTTCCGTAAGTAATGCAAAGTATAAAGTGTTTAAAATTACTAAGTTCGTAACGTAAACTGTATGGTGTGGTCGCGTCATATCCCCAGCAGCTTATTCTACTTATCGAGTCAAATTAACAGCAGCTCGCAACAATGACTGTTCACCATAAACGCTCGTAACGAACTAAACGAAAGCTACAGAGAAGCAGAAATGCACAGTATAGAAAATTGCGGCGTCATGCGCATCGGGATGTTGGAGGGGTGTAGCATCATACGCCGCAACTCCGACTAAGAGTTAAATTAATACTTCTGACCTTTTGCATATTTATTTTAATTTCTGTAATTAATCATTCATTCATCCTAAAACACAAACTCTTCAAACTTAAGACACAGAATACAAACGATAGCAACATTCGCTTTTCCACAACTTGCTCAATAAAATGATGTTAAATACCTTCGTGATTTCGCCGACCGAAAATTCTTTCCGTCATGTTCCTGGTCACCCAGTAAGACTCGCGATTAAGTACCCAGTAAGACTCGCGATTAAGTCAGTCCTTGAGACTTTAGAACATTGTACGTCGCACAGAAAGGAGTGGAATAGTCTTGCACGTCTGTAGCTATGTAATTATTATCGTGTATTACTACATTCGTAGGTCTCCAGTAATAGGAAGTCTCCGTGATTCATTTGGTTCAAATGGCTCTGAGCACTATGGGACGTAACTTCTGAGGTCATCAGTCCCCTAGAACTTAGAACTACTTAAACCTAACTAACCTAAGGACCTCACACACATCCATTCTAGAGGCAAGATTCTAAACTGCGCCGTAGCGGTCGCGCGGTTCCAGACTGAAGCGCCTAGAACCGCTCGGCCAGTGATACATTTAGACTGGAAAGATATTTTAGATGGCGAAATGAACACTTTAGTCTCTGAGATGTACATTCCTTATCTGTTTTCTAAGGCTGAATACGTTTTATAGGTCATTTGTATATTAATAATTTAGTCAGCATCGGAAAAAAATAAGCAAAATTATTTAACATAAAACCAATTCAGGTAAACACATTCTCAGATTAATATTCTATGTCGATACACATGTTCATGGAAAGTTCTGTTTCTTCATTGTTTTGTAGCTCATGAACTCAAGAATTACATTAATACCTCACTGGATTCTGTGTCTGAGCAGGAACACAACATTTTAAACTAAAATACAGTATTAATTTTAATAATGAACAGCCTCAGTTGCACCGTTTACCTGGACTTTACCTAGGTTTCAGTCGGGATAACCCAACCTTCTTCAGAATAACAGTATCTACTGCTTGTCCATTGTGGACATCGTCAAGATAAAACTACAAATCCATAAATTATCGTCAAACTGTAAAACTTATCTGGCACTGCCTCGGCCCCACTTTGCTACCGCGATGCAGCAGCCACGAGTGCTGTTCATTTTTTGAACACAACCTACGACCAGCTTAGAGACAGAAGCGATGACACTTTCTGCAGGACCTGACCATCATTTTGCAGGGCAGTGCTCAACCACGTACAGTGCAAGCTGTTACTGAGTTGTTTGACTGATGGGGCTGCTAAGTGCTATACCACCTACTGCACTCCCCTGACTTAAGCCCTCGTAAGTTCAACTCGATTTCTAAACTGAAGGAAACACTTCACTTCACGGCATTCGCTTCAGAACTTAAAAATTCTTCGGGAAATCGACCAAGCCGCTCGAACTGTCAACATAACTGGCACTGCTAAGAGTATCCGACTTCCACATCGCTGCAGCGGGTTATACACAACGTCGGTGACTACTTTGAAGGTCAGTAAAACTTTGAAACACTTATCTATTTTGTACAAGCTGTAAATAAATAGTTGCCAGTATTAAAGTTCCAACCCTCGCACTTTCAGTATGACGGAGCTCCCCCCCCCCCCCCCCCCCCTACTCCACATTTTACCAGATGTGTGAGGGAACATCTCCACCGCACTTACTCTGATCGCTGGGTTGGTCGTGATAGTATAATTAACTGAGCACCAAGTTCACCATACCTTACACATTACTTTTGTTTATGGGGGTTGGAAGAATGAGGTGCAGAAAGGAAAGGTGAACAAGCAAAATGAACTGCATGGTCGCATCGGGGAGTCTCTTGCTGTCACTGGGAAAGGCGCAGAGGCACTCACACAAGCGACACAACGTGTTCTCCCAAGAGTGCAACAAATGCACTGAAGCTCACGTTCGGAAATTCGAGCATTTACTATGAATTGCGAAACAATTGTGATGTGACGTGTACGATGATCCTTACAAAGATAAATTTATTAAAAAAACATTTTTCAATTTCAGATGCTTTGTAAAAGGCTTGTTGTAATGTTTACTAACTGTTGTACACGTGTACACTTATATAAATCTGACAATATACTGAATAACACAAAAAATAAATAACAGTGTACATTAAATGAGCTCTATCTAGGGAAATCGTTCGTTATAGCACAGATACCCACATTACGATTTTTTTACTTCAAATAATCGTTGCTTTCATATTCTTGATTATTGACCATTCCTCCTGAGACACCCTGTATAATACACGATTTCGTAACGCACCACACCACACTACTTATATTTAAGTGATACGTAGTGTCTCTCGCTGATATAAACTATCTCTTTCAAACATCCTTTCACAGTGGTGTAACTATAAAGAGGTTTATTTGCCCAGCCTCTTTATATCAGTTTCCAAAATCAGTGCAATCAATTTCAAAAGATCATTCTACGTATTTCATTTTGTAGTCATGTCCGTAAGTTGAAGGAGCTTCGAATGAGTGAAAGAAAAGCTGGATCTCAATGTTGCACGGACGAGGAGTTCATTCTGTTTGGAAGGCAAGCTCAGGTCTGGGAAACAAAGGGAGGAGAATCGGTTGTGTCCTATTCAAAGGAAACAACTCGGCATTGCCTTAGGCGAGCTGGGGAAATCCGGAAAACCTAAATCTGTATCGCCAGGTCCTCCCAAATGCGAGTATCTTACCATTGCAGCGCCACATCGTTCCGTTTGAGCTAAGAGGTCCACGAAACATCACAATAGTCGTTCACGTAGTAGAGGGATTGGGTAAAAATATGGAAAAAACCACAAGAAACCCATGCTTGAACATAAACTCAGATGCTAGGCAGGTCTGTAGGTTGTACTTTTGTATTTTCCAACGAGCGGCACCTGTGCAATGTGCTCAATACGTTGCAAATTTAGTGGTGGTCAGAACAGTGCTCTGTGTAGTTGTCAGCGCATTATGTCGGAGATTAGTGAATTCGAACGAGGACATTCTTGGTGCTCGTGTAGTGGGTGTTCCGTAACCACAGTAGCCAAAGTGTTTTAGTGTTTCAAGAGGAACCCCGAACCGAGTGATGGTCGATCACTGAAGAGGGTTGTAATGAAAAATAAGAGGATGATACCTGTAAAAGGCACTGATAGAACTGAATTTCGCTCTCGCGAACCCCGTCAGTACCAAAACACCAAGGGAGCTCTTTAAGCAGGGGCCTGCAGGGCGAGTTGGAATTTCAAAATCACTCAACAGTGATGCAAACGCCCGTAACAGAACAACGTGGTCCCTAGGACATAAATCCTGGACTACGGAGGACGGGAAGCATGTCATTTAGTCGAATGAGTCCTGTTTTACACTATTCCCAATTTCCAATGTCTGGCCAGGTTTACGTCCCAGGAGTGAAACATGGCGGGGGTTCGATGATGATTCAGGTAGCCATATCGTGGTATTCCACGGGCCGAATGGTTACTATGCAAAGTCGCATTACTGCCAAGGCTTATGTGAGCATTTTGGCTGATGAGATCCATCCATGTTTGTTCTCCAGTGGTGATGCTGTGTTTCAAGACGAAAGAGTCCCAGTTAACGCATCTCCCGTCGTCATGGGCTGGTTTTGTAAGCACGAGGATAATTGTCGCATCCCTCCTTGCCAAGACAGTCACCAGATCTCAATGTGACTGAGCCTTTGTGGTTCACTTTGGAGAGAAGGGCGCGTGATTGCTAACCAGCTCCATCATCGTTCTTATCTTCCCACTATTTTGCAAAAAGAGTGGTATAAGATTCCCTTGAAAACTTTACAGGACGTGTATTGATAGATTCCGAGACGACTGGAACTTATACTCAATGCTAATGGTGTTGGTACACCGTATTAGGAATGGTAATGTGTTGTGATTTTCGTATCCATGTTTCTGTTCATCCCTTGTATGTCATAGAGGTGGCCTGACATATCGGACATGACAGATTGTTACGAATACAAGTTATATCGGAAAACCGACTTGGACTGCAGATGACACTTTCATCTACATCTATATCTACATGGTTACTCTGCAATTCACACTTAAGTGCCTGGCAGAGGGTTCATCAAACGCTTTTCATACTACTTCTCTAACATTCCACTCTCGAATGGCGCGTGAGAAAAATGAACGCCTGAATCTTTCCGTTCGAGCACTGATTTCTCTTATTTTATTATGATGATCATTTCTCTCTTCGTAAGTGGGTGTCATCAAAATATTTACGCATTCGGAAGAGAAAGTTGGTGACTGGAATTTTGTAAATAGGTCTCGCTGCAAAGAAAACCGCCTTTGTTTCAGTGACTGTCACTCCAACTCGCATATCATATCAGTGACACTATCACCCCTATTGCGCGATGACACGAAACGGGCTGCCCTTCTTTGCACTTTTTCGATGTCCTCCGTCAATCCTACCTGGTAAGAATCCCATACCGCGCAGGAATAATTCATTGTGTAATGTTATTCCCCTGGCGGCAACAGTACAACAGTCCGCGTGTGTTGTTGCCTCGCTTCAGAATGGAAGATGCACAGCGGCTCCCTACGCAGTAAATCAGGCCATTAAGCATTAAGCTTCACACTGCTGGATAAGCGCACATCGTATGACATCAGTAGTAGTACATACTGGGCGTTGTCATACAGCTTTATTTATCACCTCGACAAAAATCTACCTCCGCCCATGAAATTATACATTCAGTCTTCAATCGGACATTTTTCTAAACAGTGGACAGTTTAGCGGCGACATTTTCGCTGTTCAAGAAAAGTTCCACCTCGAAAATCACCTCATCATCCTTCTGGATATACGTACTAAGCAATGGCTTTTTCATCCGAGGATAGAGGATGCTTTTAATAGTTTTACAAAGAAACTGTCTCGAAATCTGGCAGAAAATCCAAAGAGATTCCGGTCGTATGTGAAGTACACCAGCGGAAAGACATAACTAGTAACATAAATGCGCGTTGACAGTGATGATGTTACTGGCGACAGTGCCACTGAAGCTGGTTACTAAATACGTCTTTCCGAAATTCCTTCACAAAAGGAGACGACATATATATTCCTGAATCCGAGTCAAAAATAACTGCCAACATGAGTAACTTAGAAGTAGATATCCTTGGTGTAGTAAATCACTTAATAAAGGCAAGGCCTCCGGCCCTGATTGTGTACCAGTAAGGTTTCTCTCATAGTATGCTGACACAATAGCTCCATATTTGGAAAACATGTACAACCTCTTGTTCTTTGAAACATCTCTACGTAAAGACTGGAAAGTTGCAAAGTCACATCAATACCCAAGAAAGGAATTAGGACTAATTCACTGAATTAAAGTCCCATATCGCTAACATCGATCTGCACTAGGATTTTGGAAAACATACTGTGTTCTAACGTAATAAGTTATCTCGAACAAAACGAATTATTTACAAACAGCCAACAAGGATTCAGAAAATACCGTTCTTGTGAAACAACTGCGTGCCTATGGATTATCGTCTCAGTTGTGTGACAGAATTCGTGATTTCTATCAGAAAGGTGACAGTTCGTAATAACTAACGGGAAGTTATCGAGTAAAATAGAATATCTGGCATTCCCCAAGGAAGTGCTACATGTTCTCTGCTCTTCCTGATCAACATAAACGATTTGGGAGACAATTTGAGTAGCACTCTTAGATTCTCTGCAGATGATGCTGTCATTTACCGTCAAGTAAAGTCACCAGATGATCGACAAGAACTGCAAAGTACCAAAAGGAATTTTCTAAATTTCGGTTACGCGATAAATCACAAATCTAAAAACTGTAAATTCAACTAAATACTTGGAGATGCAATAGATGTAACCAGGAATAACTTAAATTGGAACGATCACATAAATAATGTTGTGGGTAAAGCAAACCGAAGACCACGATTTATTGGCAGGACACAGAGAAAAATGCAACAAGTCTACTAAAGAGACTGCCTGCACTACTCTTGTCCATTCTCTTCTGAAGCATTGCTGTGCGGTGTGCGACCCGCATCGGATGGATTGACGGTGGATACCGAAAAAGTTCAGAGAAAGGCAGCTCGTTTTGTACTATCGCGAAACAGAGGAGAGAGCGCCACGGATATGATACGTGGCTTGGGATGGAAATCATTAAAACAAAGGCGTTTTTCTCTGCTACAGGACCTTCTCGTGAAATATCCGTCGCCAATTTTCTTCTCAGAATGAAAATAATTTGTTGGCGCCCACCTATTTAGGGAGAAATGATCACGATAAAATAAGAAATCAAAACTCGCATAGAAAGATTTAAGTGGATGTTTCCCCGCGCGCTGTTAGAGAGTGGAACGATAGAGAAATAGCTTGAAGGTGGTTCGATGAACCTCATCAGGGCACTTAATTGAGAATGGCAGAGTAGTCATGTAGATGTAGAACAAGTAAGTACTTTGATAAGCCAAAGTAGTAGCTTGTGTTTCTGTGTCCTGTGCTGATGAAGTGGGGTACCCCCGTGGCGATGAAACACCCCCTTTAAAGGACAGCTTCCCGCACCATTTCCTCTTGAAGCCTGATGTAAACTCTTGAAGAGATTTCAGTAGTTTGCTCCCGTGACGTTTTGTCACTTACGAGCATAATCTGTTACTACCACCAGAACATGACAGTCTAGAAACAAAAAAACACTCAATATCTCATTGCTGATGACGGCTGAGCCTTCGCCTTTTTCTGCGCTACTGAATCCACATGTTTCCATGTTTCTGTTGCTTGCTTTGCTCCTTCGTATCGGATCACAGCGATACGCCAAACTTTCGTCCGTGGTGATTAGGCGCATAAAGATGTCATCTGTATTGGCTTAACACATCTGCAACATTTGCGCTACTACCTTGGCACTGCGAGTTTTTTCAATCAGTGTGAGCTATCGGGGAACCCAGCGTGCGGCGACTTCTATCGTGCTTGAAATATCGTGATAGATGTTCATGACTGACTTCGTTTTTCCGCTATCGTCTCGATTGAGTGACGCCGGTCTTCGCGCACCAGAGCTTTCGTTTCTACTGTGATTCCCAGTCCTTTACAGAGAGATTGGCTGGCACTTCATTCTTCGTCATTCAGGCTTGTACGAATGCACTGGAAGCGTGTGCGCCATCCAAACCACCGTGCCATGTGATGGCGCGCATTGTCGTACGCTGCCACCGTTCCCCTTGAAATGCGGGAAACTAATTACCGTACAGCACTCCTTTCTATCAATGGGCTGTGCATTTTGTTGCAAATAAGAAGAATTCGCGAGAGATAGGTCGGGCGAGAGAGCTTCAGCATATAGGTTCTCTAGGTCGTGCCAATGTAGGTTGCGCGACACCAACTACTTACGTAACTCGAGCAAAAGTCACAGGGTGTAAGATCTGGGCTATAAGGTAGATGCGGTACATAGGTAATGTTGAATTGAGCCAGAAACCGCATGACTTGATTTGCGACGAGAGGGCGCGCATTTTAAAGATGAAGCGGCCACCCAGTCGGAGATAGTTCTGATGTTTCCTTGCAATATGCTTCCTCAGTTTACCCAATCCTGACGTGTAGCATGGTGCTGTAAAAGTAGTATGAGGGGGGACTGCATGATGGTAAGTCATTCCATGACGGTCAAGAAATGTAATCATCACTTCCCCTGCAGAGGGAACAATTTTCGCCTTGTTTGGTGTTGAGGGCCTGGCAATTTCTACACTATGCTGGCTCGTTCTACTTCAGGATCATGATAATGCAGCCATGACTCATCACAGATAATAATTCCAGAAACGCATCGCCTCAAGCAGCAAAGAGACGCAGTATCTCATGGGTTTGCTTCATTCTCATGGCCTTTTGTTTTCGGGAGTCAACCGAGTACAAACACCGGTCATAAGGAGATGATCATGCAAAATTGTAAAGACACTTCCACGTGAATTTCTCAGTACTTCACTGATGTTTCGTAATGCTATCCGCCGATGCTCACGGACAATTTTAGCTTGATGTTGAGTGCCGTCACAACAGAATCCGAAACACCAAAGCACACCTTGCTTAACACAGGCAAGTCGGCCTTCTTTGAAGTCCCTGAACCACCCAAACACAGTTGCACGGAGTAATGCATCATCACCGTACGCTTACTGCAGGTTTTCTTAAGTCTCGGTAGGTGTATGGTTTAAATGAACCGCTCCTCTCGCGTCACCTCCATTGTTTAGTATGCGAAATACAAAATGTGTTTTACAAACTACAGCATTACTACCAACCTACCGATACGAAAGTGCTGCCGTCTATGGACATCATGTATAAAAACCCGCTCTCTTCAAAAATATTTATGGCAGAAACTACAGGGAAAACCAATTTCAGCCTTTCTTGATCAGCCCTCGTACCTAATGAGTGGCCAAGCATACAGAACAACTCTTGAAACTCGGTGTACAATTCGCCATGCAGTCTCTACTTCGACGAAGCGACGGGCTGGTTGGAGGTCTTCGGACATCCTGGAACCGACCTGTAGTAAGAGGTCGACCTTATTCATACTGCCACTTAAAATTTCTATCCTCCTGGAAATTCCACCATGGTAGAGAATGAAATGAAACTACGTGTGACATTAAAAACCCCTGGCTCATCTAGCGCTGTCTTAGCTCGGAAGCTGATCTGCAAACTAAAGTGTACTGAAATCCACACGAGTCCGTTATACTACCCTGCTTCTCAGCGACTTGAAAATGGTGTGCTAAACGCAGTCAGAAAAACTATACTGCGGACCTCTCTCCAGATGTTGCAAACTGACGTGACCTCGTACTAGGCAAGTGTTTTCATGTGGCCACACGACAGTGCATGATGTTGTCGTGACCGAGTCTTATCGTGCTTTCTTAGGGCTCTTTGGTATACTGGTCAAATAAAAACAATGCAGCTGAGTCGGGAGTCCCTCTAGTTAGACACCCGGAAGTAAATATCATAGAATCAAGAGAGCTCACGACTCCACAACTGTGATACATATCTACAAGACCCACATCTCCTATCCTCACCTATACAGATTAGCATAGATCCACAGGCCTCCCAAGTTTTACCATTCACTCCAAATCCGTCAATGCTGGGAACTCCTCTCTACATTCCTATCTGTGTAGAAACGCTGACCAGTTCATGTTCTCGTTGCCATAATCACGCTGCTCGCAGTAATATGCTGGCACAGCATTCCACCATTTCATGTACTCGGTCGCTAACCGCGGTGTTAATGAAACTCAGAATGCTTCTGCACCGTTACGACCACAGTGCTGTGTGGTTACGACAGGAGAGCTCCATGATGTCTGCGGCGGGGCGAATGATTTTTAACGCGCGCGACCCAGGCGCATATAAAAACTGGCAAAACAGCAGGCAAGAGAGATTGAATCGGCGACCGCTGTAGGGCCGACTGTAGCATTCTGGGCGGGGGAAGTATTGTCGCTCTAACACCACCCGCCGAAGCAGGCATCATTGGTTCAAATGGCTCTGAGAACTATGGGACTCAACTGCTGACGTCATCAGTCCCCTAGAACTTAGAAATAGTTAAACCTACCTAACCTAAGGACATCACACACATCCATGCCCGAGGCAGGACTCGAACGTGACCCGTGACAGTCGCGCGGTCCCAGACTGTAGCGCCTAGAACCGCTCGGCCACTCCGGCCGGCAGGCATCATTGCCCGTCATCCTACGTGTCCAGCCCCAATAGACCGAGGGTTGAACTGGGGCCGTTCTAGCCACCTACGGCGACGCGATGTTGTTCGTCAACTGAAAAATTTTCACTCGCCTTTCGGTGATCTGCAGCCCACGTCAGCCTTGATAGAAAACGAATAATGTTTCTCGACTGGAGAGGCCGTAGCGGAACCACCCGCACTAATTACATCTAAAGGGCATATCAATTTTTTTTTAGTTTGTTTCACTAGCTATTAAATGAGAGAGAGAGTCCTTTTGTGAAAATTCCGATATATTGTCATATCTTGGATGCAGATTTAGTACCAAATCCGATCTAATTCGAAGTGGCAATTTCGACATTTACATGTAATCACACTCACTTTAAGTAGGCAATTTATGGTATGCATCTTAATCTGTCACCGGAAACATTAGAAACGAATTGTCTGTAAAATAAAATGCTCGCTCGATATTCCACAAAACGGTCACTTTGATCAACTAGTTCTCAGTTACGATCTGTACAATACACCATGCAGATTTTAGTTATTCAAAAGACCTCAGTTCACACAAACTTTACGCCCTGTGACTCGTTGAGGCACTCCACGGTTTTTTCGCAATCGTAATCCCGCAAAATTAAAACGCCTTTTCAGAGCGCCGTGTAAACGCGTCCTTTAATCATGATGGCTGAGCTCTCAATGTGCTTCTAGACTCCACACAGCGATTCTCTTGCCCACAAAATGCGCGCGAATGCTCTCACTTTTGATATGC
The DNA here is from genome assembly GCF_023864345.2 of Schistocerca serialis cubense. NCBI lineage: Eukaryota > Metazoa > Arthropoda > Insecta > Orthoptera > Acrididae > Schistocerca > Schistocerca serialis. The sequence goes on from NC_064638.1 coordinate 569,265,142, forward strand.
GGAGATTCACCACTTTCAATCAGCTATCAGTTCTAAGCCTCCCTATCTCGCCTCTTTTACTTTAGAACAATCAGAACATTAATAGCCTTCAAAGTAATTCATGCAATAAACAATTCCAGAAAACCCACAAGTATCAGAATAATCCCTTGAATTATTGTACTATGTTTCTCGTATCCCCAGTAGTATAAACTGGCAAATAACTCACTATAAATTCCCCTGGTGTATATGACTCCTGATGTCCAGATTCAAATTCCCACTCCCATGCTATCATATAATCGTTTAATAGAAATGCAGGTATTCACATATCATATTACACCGCAGTTACCCCTTCATCCACTCTAATAATCACATGAAATTAGAAATAATTAACAGAAGAGGCCGAAAAGCAGAACAGGAATGCAGTCAGTTCATCCTAGTAACGGGGAAATATAAATGTCACATTTAGAAAAATGAGAACACTCACTCACTTCCGCTAGTATCCACACCGGCAACAATTTGTCTAGTAATACGTTCACGAGACAGAGCATTATAGAAGTCTTAGTCGGGGGATCGGCAGCCAGCTCACAACTACTCTCAAATCGCTAGAACACCTCTGGAAAACCAATATGTCCCACAAACTTGACCATCCACATCCTATCGTTTCTTCTCGTCAAACTTGAACCGTTGCTCTAACCTTAGCACAATACCGATACCAGTCTGCTGCTCACTCTATCGCTTCACTACCCACTCACTCACTCTTCCATCTTCACACTACTGGCTACCAGCAGCTTCTCTTTCACTTGCAGTAAATAGCCATCAAATCGTAAAGTTTGCCATATTCATGAACATACTTCAACTGTTTATTTTAACCTGCTATTAACAGTATTGTAACTTTTAAAAAAACGTGTCTTCTGAAGAGCGCCATAGTAGTAGACTCCTTCACAGGGACTGATATTTTGCTCACCTCTCTGTATACCACTGCAATCTCTGCAACCAACGAGTCGTAACAAGCAAGGTCGACTGCATACAAGAATCAGTGCCCAGGACCCCCTTAGGATGAGGAGACCTTAGCTCCGAAAAAGAGAAACGATAAAAATACACGGAAAAATTAGCAAAATCGATAACTTAGGTGAAGTCTTTCCATATATTAAAATAGGCCTAATTAATATAATCAAAGCTGGTTTTGGAAATCACTCTGATAATGATTTGCGAATCCTTTAGTCAACTTTTCAATTTTAGCTAGCAGAAAAGCTGTGTTCAGTGCGGCTTTGTACTAGTAATCGAAAGAAGATGTAACACGTGGATTTAAAGATCACAGGCATGCTATCTGTAATTGAATTTGAAGTGCTTTAAATCAAATGATATATTCAGTGAAGATACTCTTTACACAGTTTTTCGACAGCTATTCCTATCAGTCACAGCTTCGGGAATCTAAAGTTAGAGTGAGCGATTAATAGTCGTTGTGACAGATCAGGGGGTATACAATGGTATAAAAGTTCACGAGAAGTGATACTCACTGCTACAAATTACTTATAATTGAAATGAAACACAGCATTAAACAGTTACGACTATAGTGTCAGACCTATAGCTCACAGCATCACTTGGTTGCCAAAGTTGGCAACGAGAGTAATCAACACAGTATTAGCTGGTCGAATTCAAGCGACCTCCACTGGAGGAGTACTAGGGAGACGAGAAACCAAGAAAATGTAGGCTCACTGTACTGAGATTGAGGATACGAGGTGCACTGCGGCAAAGACGAAAGCTGACTAACCTATTTAGCCATATGTAAGCAGGAGAACATTTTCAAATCGCATTCCTTTCTGTTTACAATATGGCTACGATTTAAGAAACAAATTAGTTTTCTGACAAAAATACAGCTTAATGTTTGAAATTTGCTTGTAGTATGGTTAGAAATTATTTTAAAATGTATTATTTCTTATGATAGGGTCTACAGGCATGGAAAACATGTGTTTCAAGAGACAGTCGACTTGTCAGTAATGTCTAAACGAAGTGAATACAGAGGCCATTTGGCACGGAAACATCGTTAAGAAAACGTATAATTCGTAGTATTCTGATTTTGCTGTAGTTACAAAATTTTCAAAAAATTTTCTCCTCCAAAATACACTGCCTCAGAAACAACGAGATAAAGAGTCTGGATGACTGTTTCGCAAAATCAAATTACCCCAAATATAACTACTGTGTCGCAGTTCTCCGTATCCATTAAATACACGTCTGTGAGAGTTTATAGTATGCGTTTACCTAAAATTACAATAGATTTAACACCTGTGTTTCGGGTGCCACGAACTGGCGGAACTCCAATGTTTGTAGACGGCTTACCTCCTGACAGCTGTCGTTGCTCCGTGTTCTTACTGCATTTCACGGTTTCCTTAAGATATTGCTCACTGCCGACGAGTACATTCATGTCGTTCACCATTCGCCTCGCCTCAGACTGATGCGCGGCAACGGCGGGGAGCGCTGCATAGAGCTCTGTATTGTTGACAACTGCGTCACGTCGCGATGTGTTTGTTTACTCTAAGAGGATGTGCGGAAAATATCACCACTCAATGAAGAAACTATCCAGCGACAATAGCAACGGACTAACTGGGCTGAGACCTTCGACCAAAGTTACTAGTAGACTGGCCTTGCTGTGCAGAAGCTATAGGGCTGTTGTGGCTCCAACATAAACCACGTGACTGTTGGCAAAACGTGGCGGGATTTCAAATCAGCGGTCTGCCATACTAAGTTTGTATCGTATTTTACCCACATTTCTCAATTGACTGTCAAACGCTTCCTTTTTTATTTGCGAAAAATTATGGCAGAACTATATTTGACCTGGATTTGTCCACAGTACCATTTATAAAATCTAACAAATACATCGAATGCCCCTCTGGTGGGCAGCGGGACGAAATTACTATAAACTATCAATTAAAATAAAATGTCGTAAAAATTCTTTTAAACACTAAGAGTGGGCTCGTGTCAAAACCTTAAATATTGGATTCGCCGCGTTTTGAGCTCTAGTCACTTTATAAAAGAAAATGGGATATGGGAATTATGTCAACTATAGTGCCAAAATTGTCGACTTTAGGAGCAGGTCCATTTTAGAGTATCAATTTTAGGTGCCCTTCAAAGGTTCAGTTCCTACTATTTTTACAAAATTTTAAACTATCAGTTTAAAAAAATGGTATTTTAGATGAAAGATGAGACTTTGAAGTTTCAGAAAATAATTTTGGAGCCTACATTTATTTAATAGTATTAGAAGTTAGAAAAAATTCTCTTCATGTGTCGACTATAGGTGCTCTTACCTTATTATAATCTCACTTGTATATACAAAAAGGCGCGTATGTGCAGATGGCTTAAAGATTTTCCGTTTCAGGGCCTGTATCCAAAGCTGCCTTCGGTTTTCATCCTTAGGGAGCCTATGAGTAGGAACGAGAAACAGTTATACTTACTTCTGTAACCGAATTATCACAGATAGTTTCCAAAATGTAATATGAGTCTGACTTTACAGGCATCACTTTCAACACTTTAATTTACGTGATACTCTATTTCAAGTGTAAAAAACATATAAAAGTCACTTCAGCAGATTTCAATAAACGCATCTGCACTGTCATAGAAACACGCGTGAAATGTAATGCCATTTTCCCCGACAAATCTCTGAGTACAGCCATAAGCGCATCACGAAACAACCATGTTTTGCCAACATTCGCGTGACTTTAGCCCAGAGATGTTGGAGCCACGAAAATGACGTCAGGGCCAGTCTATTATATTTATGGTCGAAGGCTGAGACAAGCATAAGATGCTTTGGAAAAGAAATACTAAAATAAAGAAGAAAAATTAAAATGGGAAGGAAAAGAGGAAAATCAGTCAATTTGATCAATCGATAGAAGTGTTTCACGATCTTAAAATAATGAAAGATTCTTTTGGAAGTCATACTGACGTAAAGATACGCGAATTTTTTACCTCCTTTAGCAAGGCTATGACGGTGCGTCCACCGTGAGCAGCGTACATACAGGTGTCCAAAGAAGAATCTAGTCACAGTTAAAATTTAGTCCATAAAGACGCTGAAGAGGCTAAGAGGCTAATCAAAAAACAGCCATATGTTTCGAAACATCTGCAAATTTTTGGTCACGGCATGTTGCAGTGGTAGGATTAAAATTTGTTCCGCAAGTACTACAAAGATAACGCTAAAAACACTAAATCCAACGTGTTGAGCTGGCAGATAAGTAATCATGTATACACTTAGGGATTCGTTGCCGTTCTTAAGCCCCTGGCAAACATACGAGGGGAGTTAAATAAGTAATGCAACACATTTGGTTTTCTTCAGGATTCCTATGCATCATATTACTTCCCACTCTTTTGACTACAAAGCGCTACTTTTCAACATAATCTCTGTTCAGTGCGACGGCCTTACGCATGTATGCCCGCATGGTACCTGTCTACTGATCGATGTCGAAGCCAACGTCTTTCTGCACCAATAATCGCCTCATTAGCCACGTACCGCTTCCTGGAGTGCTTCCTTCGTTAGGCAAAACAGATGGAAGTCGGAAGCTGTGAGGTCCGGGATGTAGGGTGGATGAAGAAGAAAGTCCAATGAAGTTTTGTGAGCTCCTCTCGGGTGCGCACGTAGTGTGAGGCCTTGCGTTGTCATGGAGAAGAGACGACCGTTTCCATTTTTGTGGGAACACGCTGAAATCTTTTCTTCGATTTCCTGAGGGTAGGACATCAAAGGGAATAACCCCTTCAGACTCCCAGGAGACCGTCGTCATTGCTTTACCGGCTGAGGGCGCGGCTTCGAAATTTCTCTTCGGGGGAGAGGAGGTGTAACGCCACTCCATGGATTGCCGTTTCGTTTCCAGTTCGTAGCAGTGTTTCCCCATGTATCACAGCTGTGACGATGTTCAACAAAAAATAGTCACGCGCAAGTAATTCCGCACAGATTCTCCTTAGTTGTTCTTTTTGGTCTTCTGTTACGCGGCGGGAAAGCAACGGGCACCCACCTTTAAGTACCCCAACTGGTGGACGAGTATGTCAGCATTACCAACAGAGACGTCTAGTTCAGCCGCAAGGTGTTGATTGTGATCCATCGATCCCCTTGAATGCGGGTGTCCGCGTTTTCCAACATTGCAGAAGTCACAGCTGTGTGCGGCCAGCCGTTACGTGGGAGATCAGATGGTTTGCGCGACCTTGTTGCGATGATGACAGACGCCTCACTCAACGACTCACCGTGCTTTTGCTCACTGCCAGATCTCTGTAGACATTCTGCAAACACCTATGAACACCTGTGATGCTCTGGCATTCCGCCAAAAGAAACTCAGTGACAGCACTTTGGTCGGAACGTACCTCCGTTACAGACACCGTTTTGAAGGTTGCGTTTAGCGCCACCACCTACCGGAATTTCATGAAACTACAGGGGCTGAAGAGGGAATATTTTACGATATTCCACAATGAATTCCACATTTTAGCAACTGAAACTGACCGAGAAAAAAAATTTGTTGCGTTACTTACTTAATGCCTTTCGTATATACCTTGTGGCATGATAGGCTACTGTCCTTCTCCACTGCATCCGTTTGCTCGGTGGTGCTATTCCCATATATCCTGTGGACAAACGATACACTAAACCACCATACAGTTGTTATAAACTAATTTCTTTTCTCCTCATCCAGTCAAGGCTTGATGGTGTAGCCATCGAAAGGTCGTTTGGATCAAAATGGTTCAAATGGCTATGAGCACTATGAGACTTACCATCAGAGTTCATCAGTCCCCTAGAACTTAGAGCTACTTAAACCTAACTAACCTAAGAACATTACACACATCCATGCCCGAAGCAGGATTCGAACCTGCGACCGGAGCAGTCGCGCTGCTCCAGACTGTAGCGCCTAGAACCGCTCTGCTACAACGGCCGGCTCGTTTGGATCACTCAGGCAGGCTTTCAACTGCTCGACAATGGCGAGATAGTCTGGTTCGGTGATCCACAGTCACAGCTTGGACAGGAATGCTTATCCTACTTATGCAGGTTATATACACTACTAGCCATTAAAATTGCTGCACCAAGAAGAAATGCAGATGATAAACGGGTATTCATTGGATAAATATATTATACTAGAACTGACATGTGATTTGCATTTTTACGCAATTTGAGTGCGTAGAACCTGAGAAATCAGTACCCAGAACAAACACCTCTGGCCGTAATAACGGTCTTGATTCGCCTGGGCATTGAATCAAACAGAGCTTGGATGGCGTGTACAGGTACAGCTGCTCATGCAGCTTCAACACGGTACCACAGTTCATCAAGAACAGTGACTGGCGTATTGTGACGATCCAGTTGCTCGGCCACCATTGACCAGACGTTTTCAATTGGTGAGGCATCTGGAGAATGTGCTGGCCAGTGCAGCAGTCTAACATTTTCTGTATCCAGAAAGGCCCGTACAGGACCTGCAACATGCGGTCGTGCATTATCCTGCTGAAATGTAGGGTTTCGCAGGGATCGAATGAAGGGTAGAGCCACGGGTCGTAACACATCTGAAATATAACGTCCACTGCTCAAAGTGCCGTCAATGGGAACAAGAGGTGACCGAGACGTGTAACCAATGCCAACCCATACCATCACGCCGGGTGACACGCCAGTATGACGATGACGAATACACGATTCGAATGGGCGTTCACCGCGATGTTGCCAAACACAGATGCGACCATCATGATGCTGTAAACAGAACCTGGATTCATCCGAAAAAATGGCGTTTTGCCATTGGTGCACCCAGGTTCGTCGTTGAGTACAGCATTGCAGGCGCTCCTGTCTGTGATGCAGCGTCAAGGGTAACCGCGGCCACGGTCTCCGAGCTAATAGTCCATGCTGCTGCAAACGTCATCGAACTGTTCGTGCACATGGTTGTTGTCTTGCAAACGTCCCTATCAGTTGACTCAGGGATCGAGACTTAGCTGCACGATCCGTTACAGCCATGCGGATAAGACGCCTGTCATCTCGACTGCCAGTGATACGAGGCCGTTGGGATCCAGCACGGCGTTCCGTATTACCCTCCTGAACCCACCGATTCCATATTCTACTAACAGTCATTGGATCTCGACCAACGCGAGCAGCAATGTGGCGATACGATAAACCGCAATCGCGATAGGCTTCAATCCGACCTTTACCAAAGTCGGAAACGTGATGTTACGCATTTCTCCTCCTTACCCGAGGCATCTCAACAACGATTCACCAGGCAACGCCGTTCAACTGCTGTTTGTGTATGAGAAATCGGTTGGAAACTTTCTTCATATCAGCACGCTGTAGGTGTCGCTACCGGCGCCAATCTTGTGTGAATGCTCTGAAAAGCTAATCATTTGCGTATCACAGCATCTTCTTCCTGTCGGTTAAATTTCGCGTCTGTAGCACGTCGTCTTCGTGGTGTAGCAATTTTAATGGCCAGTAGTGTAAAACTCTAAACTCCTCCCGAACAGACCATGAAGGCCCAACGGTACTGACCGGCCGACGTGTCATCGTCAGCTCATAGCCGTCACTGGATGCGGATATGGAGGGCCATATGGCCAGCACACCGCTCTCCCGGCCGTATGTCAGTTTCCGAGGTGCAGGTTATATGCACACACTCTTTCAACTCTTCAGATGCAACTTATATTCTTTCATTATTGTGGTGGGAGTTCAAAGACGTTCGATCTAAACGAGCAACAGCGGTCTGGCAGGCTGACTTATTTGCCTGCAGTACGCATGGCATCCGGGTCTGGGTCCTGGTCTGAAGGAAGTTTAGAGCTGGCGCATCATATTCATTACGTTAGTCAATAAACCGAACTATCTCATATTTGCACCCATTAGTGCATGCAGAATCGGCATGAAATAGTGATTATTGCATTAACTTGAAGCACTTTCCGATAGGATATTTATTGATTGCAACTTTCAAACGTATGGTAATGCTCCTGTGACTTTCCCAGCCGATCTAAATCGCCGTGCCAACTGTTGGCTCGGTCTAATGACTCTATTTAATAATACTCTCGAATGGTTATGTCATTTGTTTATCATGCTAGATTCTAAGTGTTTCTAATAAACGCCATGCTTTACGGCGACAGAATTTTCTACCTACGCCAGATCGTAGAAACATCGACAGGTAATGTTTGTCCGCTCTCGAAGCTTTGCGTCGGCTGGCTTTTGAAGTGCTCCTCGGGTATAAATAACTCCAGGCTCTTCAGTTAAGCAGCAGCGGGAGCTGGGAAGACGGGATTATTTAATACCGGCCCGGTGGGTGCCAAGGCTATAACAGGGGCACCGTGTATTTTATGGAGGTTCACTGCTCGCTTGAACAGAGTATTTTTATTTGCGCCAGGTTCAAGGCGAGTCTAGTTCTAAAATGGCTAGCTCTTTTCGAACAATGGATGCCGTCAATGACACAGTGGTAACGAACGGTTGTCCAGGGACATTTGTTGTTTAATGTTAAGCGAAATATTTGTCGGAATAATGAATTGAAGAGCGTCCGTCTTCTTGCAAGAAGAATTCCTGTATTGTTTAATCCCCGAACAAGCTTCACCATAGTTGTGATATTCTAGGAGGGTTTTTGTTTTTGTTGTTTCTGAAATGTATATACAAATGTTATGTAAGTTCCGAATACATTCACATCAGATTTTGTTGTTGTTTAGATAACATATTACATAATTTACTTTTTTTACATTACGTATACCCCGTGGTTGCCAACAGAAATCACCCACAAGTCTAAATTAATACACCATGTCATTTGCAACACAGGGATGTTAGGACCACGTCTGAATTGAATGTTTGTTTTGAATATAACTATCAAAGTACATATTCCGGTAAAGTAATGGCATATGCCTCTTTTTAAAACTTAACATTGCTGTATTTGACTAGTTCTGGGCTGTACTGGTTTTTATTTGCCTACTAAATATTTTTTTGTTGTTTTTATATTTAAAACGATCTGTGAACACGTGGACGCCCGTAAATATTTTATGACGCTTTAGTTTGGAAAACAGTTTTCTGCGGTTTGTTATTTATAGATTTTTAACAGATTTGCTACGTTTTTCTCACTCATTAGTGAATTCTGTATGTTATTTTGTTGCTGTGGCTTAGATTGACTTTTCATTGCACAATTTACGTTTCAGATACGCTCTTGACAGACATTTGTTTCATTATTTTCGTTTTGATTATCAGCCGCAAAATTTGAATTTTTCCGATGTGTTTTCATTTGTGCGTGTGTGTGTGTGAAATTGTGTGTACGTGCGCGAGCTTTATTACGTATTATTTGATAGTTCGCTTAGTGTGTTGTGTTGCAGTGGTTTCGGGCCATTAACTTTTTCTCTGTGTGACATCTTTTTGGATACTGTAATTTTCTTCTGTTCGGTCTAAGGCGCTGTAGTCATGGACTGTGCGGCTGATCCCAGAGGGGGTTCGAGTCCTCCCTCGGGCATGGGTGTGTGTTTATCCTTAGGATAATTTAGGTTAAGTAGTGTGTAAGCTTAGGGACTGATGACCGTAGCAGTTATGTCCCATAAGATTTCACACACATTTGAACATTTTTTCTTGTGTTGTTAATAAATGGTGCAGATAAATTTGCCCCTAGGCTCGTAGTTGTTTTCAGTGAGGTGTTTTCCTGTTGTTTGTGATCTATTCAGCTTGTACATTTTGTTTGTTCTGTGGTGCGTGATCACTACTGGCGTGTTGTACTGTAATACTGTTGTGTGTATATTGTGTTAGTGGTGTTTTTATTTTTGGGTCCATTTGTCTATTGTGTTCATTTTGTGACTGTCTTCTTTGACAGCGTATGTGATTATGTTTAATTCTTCTGTGTAGCTCTCTTTAATCTGCGTACCTGGTATAATGTTTGGTTTTCTTAACAATCTTGTAGTTGTTTCGATTGTTCCTTCATCTGGTACAGGGGTGTACTTTGATGTGAGTCAAACAGCTGTTTCGGCTGTATCCATGTTTTTCATTTTGTTGATTAGGTCACTGTTTTGTAAGGTTCTGTTGTTTGTATATGTGTAGTGATTCTGTAGAACAGGGTGCGTGTGTCTTTTTCTGCAAGCACGAGAAAAGGGCTCAAAACTCCCTTACGGATTTGTCCGAAGTATGCAGGAAATGTCATGTTATGCACTGTAACTTTCACCAATGGACGCACTGAAAAGTTTGAGAACCACTGGGTTCTGCTACATTGTTGTACTTCCAAGACAGAACGAAAACAGCAACAGATCTAAAGGTAACACAGAGGCAAGATACTGGACTCACATTTGGGATGATGGTGGTTCAAATCCCCGTCTGGCCACACATATCTACGTTTTCCCTATACTGCTGAAAGCAAATGCCGGGATGGATTCTTCAAAATGGACATGGCTGATTTCAAATTATTCCCTAACTCGAGTTTGTGCTCCGTCTCCAACAACCTCGTCTTCAATTGGATTTTGAACCCTAATCTTTTTTCCTGCTACTCTTTCGTTACAAAGAATCGTTAGGAGATCCATCCATGTAATTGACATGACTCTGCGAAGGCTTTATGCGATTAAAAAATGAGTTTAAATGCGTATCGGCCCATTTAACGATTTAGGAAAGAGAATCGTTAAATGCCAGTTTTTACTCGGTGCAACGAATTCAGCTTTCAAATAAGTTATCCTGATGATAGAAATCAGCAGCAGCTAACAGCCTTTGTCGGAGGACACTCTTTTTTGTTTGTTTGTTTGGAGAATTATCAATCAGTTTACCTGCAGCACATATTCTGTGGTCTATGGGCATTTTATGAGAGACTACCTCTATTATCTTAAATCATGAAGTTAAGTAGCTGGTGAAGTCAACGACCTGTGTGCGCCGCCATCCCTGCGGGCTGTGAGGGAAGAGGAAATAACTTCTACGCGTCTTCGTATACGGTACTGACCTACGTAACTTCTACATCCAACAACCTACTTTGCATTTTCTCTTTGTCCGCTCCTACTATAAGGGGCACCCAAATGAAAACCAAACACTCTCCACAATGGGAACCATGAAATGGTTCTATTCAAAAGTAATCACCATACGCGTTAAGACATTTATCCCAGTGGGAGACGAGATGATCCGTTCCTGTTTCGTAGAAGGCGTGCGCTCGCTGACGGATCCACACACGCACCCACTCTTGTTCTTCCTCGTCCGAGTGAAACCGACGTTCACACACGTCTTCCTTCAGGTCGACAAAGACATGAAAATCACACGGTGAAAGATGCAGGCTGTATAGAGGATGTTGCAGTGTTTCTCAACCGAATCACTGTAGTGTAGCCTTCGTCTGACTGCTAATGGTGAGGGGAGGGGGGGGGGGGGGTTATCATGCAACATGATATTTCCCCCCGACAGCATTCGTGGTCGTTTTGACTTCATGATGCGTCGCCGTTTCTGCAAAGTGTCTTCATAGCGCTGCGCATTGATTACGGTATAGTTCCATACTCGGGGAACTCGACGAGCAGAGGACCCTTGTAATCAAAGAAGGAGGTCATCATGACCTTAACGGAACTTGGGTGATCAGCTTTGGATTCTTTTGGTGGAGGAGATGTGGGATGTTTCCACTATTGGCCTTGCAATTTGCCCACAGGTTGTCGGAATGTAATCGGACGGAATCAGCATGTCGCACGATAACAGCCTCCCCCACACTGCCAATCGGACGAGTGTTACGCTTCAGCGATTTGGCTGGGAAACACTGCAACATTCTACGTACAGCGTACGTCTTTCATATCTTTGGTGACATGAGGAAAGACATGCGTAGACGTCGATTTCAGTCGGTCGAGGAAGTTTAAGGTCCGTCAGCAGCCGACCGCGTTCTATGAAACAGGAATCGATCGTCTCAAAAAAAAATGTTCAAATGTGTATGAAATCTTATGGGATTAAACTGATAATGTCATCAGTCCCTAAGCTTACACACTACTTAACTTAAATTATCCTAAGGACGAACACACACACCCATGCCCAAGGGAGGACTCGAACCTCCGCCGGGACCAGCTGCACAGTCCATGACTGCAGCGAATCGATCGTCTCGTTCCCAGTGAGATAATTGTGGTGATTTCTTTTGAACGGAACCATTCCATGGTTCCTTTGTGGCAGGTGTACGGTTTTCATCTGACTGCCCTTCATACTCCCCTCCAGTTGTCTTGCCATAGGTAAGTACCGCGTTATCCGGAAGATACTGGACACAGCCGTACATAGAAGACTTCCGAGCTGCCTAATGTTCAGATGCAACTGAAATAAGGCTAGCCTCCTTAGAGCAGCGTTTCTCAAACTGTGTTCCGCGGGACACTGTTGTCCAGTGGGAAGTGAATAAGCGCCCGGCGCAAAGCTGTTGATGACATGGCGATTTTTCCAATTTTTTTTGTTATTTATCTTAAATTATGATTATGATTTTAGTGTTATTAGCTATGATTTAAAATTGAAGCAACAACTGAATAAAACAAGTTGCCTCATTTTTGAAAATTTTATTAACCTTCAAAATAAACAAGGTGTTCCATCGAAGTAAGAGGATCTCAAAGCTAAAAATCACACGGTGAAAGGTCCAGGCTGCATGGAGGATGTTGCAGTGTTTCCCAACCAAACCTCTGTAATGCAGCCTTCGTCTGACTGCTAGTCTGGGGGCTATTTTATGCTTCCACTATACGTCACTCAAGTAGTTCCTAAGTGGGCATCCATCCAGCTACATAAATACAATCCAACAAACGGCTCTATTCAGAGTACGCGATGCACAAGCGAGCGCGCGGACGAGGCAACTGCCGCCAGCGGTCAGATCGGACGCCCCGTCTACGACGACCATAGCCATGGAGGAAGGAAATTCGGCGACGACGACTAAGGCTACGGACACGACAAGCCCTGGAATGGCGCGAAAGGACAACAACGGAGGTCCTGGACCCCGGCCATAGCCGGTAAGACTGTGTCGTCCACGTCAACCATCGAAGTCTGAAACCTGCGACAGCCCTGCAGGAAGGTTGCAGCGCTTTTCAAGAAGCTGTGCGCGCCTACACGGCCCCAAAGTCAAGCTTCACGTTTGCGAGGATAGCAAGCGGCGAAAACAACACAATCACCGACTCTAACCAGTACAAAGCACTTCCCAGGACTTCCGAACCGACAGGCTCCGTCGGCCTCCTCGACAAGACAGTCGATATGGCAACGAGGACGACGACCACCAACGGCAACTCCGCAAGAACAGTACTCCCTCGACTACACAGAACCTCTGAAGACTTTCTCAAGCATTTCTGACTTCCTCTCTAAGTTACAACAGCGGAATATCTTTGCCATAATTACGACAACATTGAAGCATTTAACGAAGCACCAACCACCATCTCCAAACCGATGGCCCTTTTCATAGGTGCCATGGCACTGTTTGCACATAGCTATGGCCTGTAGATCCACCACACTAAGGGACCTTTCACTCTGTATATTTAATGCCACTTGAGTTTTAAATAAGAAGAATTTATTCTTCGTCATCGTGTGGACATTCTATTTTTTACTGAAACATACTTCCGTCCCACATTAACTTTTAAGTTCCACAACATAACCTGCTTTAGGACAGACTGTGCCAGTGGCCGTATGGGAGGTACCGCCATTTTTATCAAGAATTCCATCACACATACACTATCGGCTGTCCCAGCACTGGAAACTCTTGAAACCACAGCCATCACAATTTCTACAGCCTATGGCCACATCACGCTTATCTCTGCATACCTCAGCCCATACAGGCAATTCACTGAAGAGGATTTCCTGGTGATATTTGACGCATTTGTAAAAAAATCTTGATGTGTGGTGACCTTAACGCAAAGCACTTCGCATGGCACACTCAACGCAAGAATCGGAGAGGTGAGAGACTCTATGCTTTGGAAGAAAGACTTGATGCTAATACGTTCGCACCTGAGGACCCAAGGCACATTCCATCGAACCCCCATCAGAGACCGACTGTTCTGTATGTGGCTATGCAGACGATCAACAACTTGACCTCCAACCACCAACCCGTCTTGGCCATGATCATAGAGACTTCGCACTCAATGCAACATCTATCACAAACGTCCACGAATTGGGACCAGTTTGAATGGTGGCTGCAAAACAATGTCTGACCCACTGCAGACATTTCATCTGTAGCCCGTATTGATGAACCCATTGAGAAAATAAATGGACAAATTCGAAGAGTATACAAACAGGCGTCGCTCACCACCATCTACTTTATGGCTTATCAAGAGTACATCTTTCCCTTCAGCCAAGGTTTAAAAGCTTTCAAGAATTGTGGAACATGGAACTGAAATGTGGGAAGACAAAATCTCCACCTTCCTGCTCTAATCCCAGAACAAGTGCAGTCTTGAGTGCACCCTATAGAGTACATGACCACTGAAAAAAGTACTCCAGGGAGCCGCTCGACCGACGTACGACTCGCTCGCCAAATGAGAATTTAAGCTTCGACTTACGAATCTCAGAAAGTTGTGGACACCCCACACGGTGATGATGATGCAGACGGGATCAGGCAGAGAGTACACTTAATCAGGGAGACTGTCCAGTATGCACAACCACTTCTCACGAGTCCAGTGGAAATCCGACAAATAATTCGCAACCTTGGTGTTCACTCTGCTCCAGGACCAGATGGCCTCACTCATGACCAACTTAAGCACGTCCCCCAGAAGCCACTTCTTTTGCTCACACGCATCTACAACAGCTGCATGTTGTTGGGATATTTCCCACAACCTTGGAATGTTGCTCAGGTGGTGCCTATTCCGAAACCTGGAAAAGAGATAAGCCAGCCCTACAATCATAGATCAATCAGTCTTTTGCTGACAATGTCAAAAATTCTTTAATGGTTCCTACTCTACAGTATACGACCCGTAATCCTGGACCAGGATGTGATAAGGCCGGATCAGTTCGCATTTCAGCCTCGGTTTTCGACGGAATTACAACTTCTGTCGATTTCAGAATATATCGCTTATAATACGAATGCGTCTAATTACACCGTCACCATATTTTTCGACATAGAGAAGGCGTATGAGCGGGTCTGGCGTGACAAACTGATCACCAAATTGTATTACATTCACATCTTTCCTGATTACTGCATCAAGTCGATCATCAGCTTTCTTCACGCCAGGAAGATAACGGTAAAGATAGAAAGACAAAGCTCCAGTCTCAAACACTCATCGGAAGGCACTCCAGAGGGCTAAGTTTTATCACTATTTCTCTTTGTAATCTATGTTAACTACTTTCCAGTTCTGCCACGAGTGGTGTTTTACTGATGATACGGCTTTGTTCTCGGGTAGTCGACATGTCACAGTCGCCATCAACCACCTCCGGCTGAGCTGAGTGAAGAAAGAATATATATATACATATATATATATATATATATATATATATATATATATATATATATATGTGTGTGTGTGTGTGTGTGTGTGTGTGTGTGTGTGTGTAAAAAATAGAAAGTTAAAATAAATAAACCAGGAACTACCACCTCAGTGGGGTCTATGGGCCAAGTGCCCAAGACATCTTAAGACTAATAAAGATGAATTTGAGTCATTTACCTTCACACGCCAGAACTCCAGCCACGTGGATGGTAGTACTTCGGAAGCACCAGAAAAAAAGATAAGGCTCCAGTCAGTCAATACTGTCCACAGTATCAACAGTACTTCAGCACAGCATCAGAACCACATCTACAATCGACGCCAGGAAGATCCAAACTGGAAACTCTACAACTTCGTATTTTATACATCCTCCTTTTTCTCATAGCCAGGTTTTTATATGCCTCTTTTTTCCTTATTTCCAAGGTTTTACTCCTCTGTCCTTGCTGCCACCATTGGTGATGAGGAAAAAAGGGAACTTATAAAAACCTACCAGTGAGAACGAAAGAGTTAAAACTTGACAATGAGAAACAATGGAAAAAATATCTTAGTCAACTATTCCTTGATGCCATAGTAGAAGTTCCACTACCCTGACCCTTCTTCTGGTAAAGATCTTTTGTACATTTCTTTCCTCACGTTTTCTTTCCAGTACCATAAACTAAGGTTTCTTGGACCCAGAATGTGACCATTTTTGTATATTTAGTACCAAATTAATTTTGCTGTTATACTAAATTCTTTAATATTTGTGATATTTTTCTAATACGTTGGGTCTGTTTCAGACCAAATTTTAATATTTATATGGTTGTAATAACATATTGAAAATTGAGTTCAGGTAACTCCTAGGTTTGTGTAACTTGGACCCAAGCATTACTTTCCAAGTCAAAAGCGGTTTACAACTGCATCACGTGCAAGTACGACCAGCCTCTGGAAATAAAGACCTTTACACATATTTTGGTTTTAAGAATGTTCATTTAATATGATATTAAATTTGAAAATAATAATAAAAATACATAATAAACTTTTTAGCGGAAAGAAACGTATTAACACTCTTTTACACTGTTGTATGTAATCGTAATAATAAATTATAGTGCATAATAAAGTTATTTCATGTTACCACTGAAAACAAACACTCTCTAATTAGTATGGGTGGGTTAACTTTTTTTAATGTCACACCACTTGTAGAACAAAATCCTGTTCTTGCAAGGAACCTCTTAGCATTTCTTCATCTTCTTCATTTTCGTTGTTTGGAAGTTTACTAAGAAGGGGTCGGTATGAGGCCAGAAGTTTCAAATGAATTGGAAAACTCTCATTTGTTGATGTACAAATTTCATCTTCAGGAAAAACTAGGTCGCTTTCTCCAGAATCCCTAACACCGTCAGTATATTCATCCGCATATGTTCAATCACCAGAATCTTTTTCTTAAAATTTGGTTTTTCCTTTGGAGGCGCTTTTTTCCCAGCGATTGTTTTTATAATATCTTTATCTTCCCTTCGCCATTCGGAAGATGAAATCTGCGCTTCTTCAGGCAGAATATCAGAGACACAGATGCCTTTACCCGATGCACTTGATTTTTTTTCTTTTCTTACCTTGGAGCTTTAAAAACGCACGCCTCTTTTTATAAAGATGAGCTAAGAACGTGTCTCCAAGAAGGTCAAAGTTTACTGATCTATCTTGTTTCGGCAAAGGAGATACAATTTCATCCTTATCTGTGGGGGGAAATATCAGTTTTCTTAAAACCTTCTATCAGATTACGTGACAACCTACTCTCCATTTCGTATAATACAGTTATTAGTAACACGTGGAACTAATCTTTAGGCAAAGATGCTGATTGCTTTCCAGCTTCAGACTATTTCAATTTGGTTAAAACATCTCTCCATTTAGCTTTCAAGGGCTTAACGTAGGCTACATCAATGGGAGGTGTCAAATGTGAGGAGTCCTGTGGCAGGAACACAAATTGTATATTTCGCTCTTCAAACACTGTGATAGCATTGAAGCTGAGATGGGATGTCAAATTATCTCCAATTACAATCTTGGCCCTTCTTGTTTCTTGAGCACAGACAGAAGGTGGACGATAAACTAATCGTCGAATTTGCGTTGTCAATCCAATCATGCTTACTTCAATTGTACCTAGTACCCACTGGTACGTTTTCTGTCCAAATTGTCCAAAGGTGTTCCGTATTATATATTGCGTATGATGGAAGGAATGATCCCGCAGCACTGCCACAAAACACGATAGTCACATTAGTCTTTATAGAATTTATTATCCTCTCTGGATATTTGCAACCCAGATAGCAAATTACCTTCTTCCTACCAGGAAAATCAGACATGCTGGTTTCAACGTAATTGTAAATGTTGTGTTATGGAACGTCTTTACTCAAGGCACTCAGGTTTTCAATATGCTCAGTAGTTACTGATTCATCGATGGCAGTAGGAGCTTTTTTTATGTTGTTTGCAAATGTGATGGATTACTGGAGAAACCTTTTCGAAAACAATTTTACCCACTCAGAGCAAGGGAGATTATTTCGTAAACATTTCACTGCTCTCCCGTACATCACGAGGTATGACTCGAACAATAAATCTAAATTCCATTTCATCCATGGAAAATTCGAAATCATAAATTTTATCTGTGTGGATGGTGAAAACCAGATCCTCTTCAGTAGTAAACACGGTCGGATGCCCAGGTTTATTCAAAAGGTCGTTCTTCAGTCTCCTTTTTATCGTAGACTTACTTATTTTGAAATATGCTGAGGCTGCTCTTTGAGGCATTTCTACTGCACTTATAGCATTTAATTTGCGGTGAAATATGGAAGTATGTAACTGAAATGTAGCGCTGGGGGCTACTTGAATCGACTTCTGGGTTGAGTCTAAATAACTCCAGTTTTAAGTTATCAGCACACTATTCACAAAAAGTATGTCTTATTGGGCGTTCATTATGTATATGATTTGAACTATTGTTATTTTGTTGAGGAATGCATATAAAACGTAAATTTCACGTTACCTTGCATGCAACTGAAATGTGGAGAGCGGTGGAAGTGGAAGTTTTCCGACAGCGACAATCATTGGTTTTACTTCACAACAGGCGCGAGAAGCAGAGACACTCAAGAGGCTATTGGACGCTAGCTAGTGCTGCTACCTGTCGAGGAAATGCTTAATAGATGTATACGTGCATTACAGCACATCCTGGGCTGTTGTAAAACGTATTTTTGTTTTGGATCCATGTTAGAATCCAGTGCTCAAGCAACACCGACTCAAAGGAAGGCCTCGGCACTTGTTGGTGACGTCACGTCAGCTAGGCACGGCGAACGCCAGGTCTGTTGCAGACAGAAACGCCTGGGCTCGCTTATCACTATAAATCTCTTATTTTTGGACAAAACGTTTGGTATTGTTTAGAATTCTGCAGTTTTATTTAGATGAAAGATTTTCTTACTATCGTAATGCTACAAATGAAGATCATAGTTCTGTATTACTGAATCCTGTCGAAACAAGCGTAGATCAATATGAGAAGATGCTTTACCCCATTGCAAGCTTCGGAAATTTTACATTCAAGTAACTATATTTACTTGATCCATTTTGTTATCGAAACTTACCCCAACCCCTTTACAATGAACTCGTTTCTTTTATTCATTTATTTGTTTTCGTTTGACATCGTCACTGGAAACGTGAACTAATTTACATGTGTAAATGTTCAACTGTTGCCAGCCATTAGATTACAGTCGTTTTCAACGAAAAGAATTCTAAACAGGAAACAAAATAGCTTCACACGTCGAAAATACTGCTGAGCTTAAACTTTTTTAAACATGCACATTAGAAAAGATAAATATTCCCCCCTTGCAACTGGAAGGAGAACTTTATAAGATAAAAAAATTTTATTTTATAAAACAAGTATCTCTCTTTTGCCTCTTCTTCTGTCCCCCACCCCCTCCCCCAACATGTGGGATCGCAAGATATTTCATTAACATTCAGTGCTCCTCACCCCATAGTCAACCAAGATACCTAAAGAAGAGCACCAATATGTTCACAGTTTCTTGTAAAAGCAACCCAGTACAAACGTAACTTCCCCAGATTTACAAATAAGGTAAAGAAGCACGAATTCTGTTGCTGCTGGACCATGATGTTGTTTTTGTATCTCAATCCTTAAAACAGGTGGAAATTTAAGTTCAGGAGTACACTATTTGTTAAGAAGTGTAATGAACTGCACAATTAATTGATTGCAGAAGTGTCTCAGAACAATGTGTGTTGTTCAACTACCGCCAATAGTTTCACATTTTCAGGTATCAGAGAGGGAGACACTACCATTATGAGTATGCCTGCAACAGACCTGGCGTTCGCCGTGCCTAGCTGACGTGATGTCACGAACAAGCGCCGAGGCCTTGCTTTGTGTCGGTGTTGTCTCAAGTAACCTCAGTTTACTGTACTTTTTCACGACGTACTTTCTGTGGCCACTTAATTTTCAACATTGTTCCGTAGCACACTATTTCGAACGCCTCCGATTTCTTCTTCTCCGGATTTTAAATGATCTACGTCCTCCTACCATACAAAGCTGCGCTCCAAACGTACACATTCGGTAGTCTCTTCCTCATTTTCGTATCAGTATCCAGTGGCGGATTTACATATAGGCCCACTAGGCACGGGCCTAGGGGCGGCACCTTAAGGGGGGCGGCATGTTTTGCTCTGTACTCATTTTAACCTTTTACGTTTTAAAATAACTGCGCTTACATACGACAAACATTTTTAATATTGTGAAACAACTTGCTAGTTTAAATAAGCCTTAAGAACGAAATCCGACAATACAAGCTTGGAAATATACATAGTTTACTTGATGACTGAATGGAAATTTAACATTGGTTTTTGTGTGGTATCATCTTCACGATTGTTCAAAATATTTTGAAGTATAGCTGTCAGGATGGCAGTCTACAATACAATTTTTGAAACGTTATTATTTCCGAGAATGTTGTCGGCTTCTACTTCACCCTGCCATATTTTCCCCATGAAAGTACCGGGACCCCTGAAAAGTTGTGATAGAATAATCAGCAGTTTCTTAAATACTCTAACATGTTGGGGCCCAGTATGTAAAACCCAACTCTACTTAAATTTCTTGCAGTAATTACGGGGCAGTATCAAGTCAACCCTCCATTACTGTAATTAATGTAAAAGCTCTGTGGTCTTCAGTATCTGAGCTTTGATTTAATGACACCTGTTTAACAAAACATGTTGATACTGGTAATGTTTTACATTTTTAAGCACATGTTTACTCGAAAAGATCATAAGCAGAATATCTAATAATGTGTGAAATACACTTCAGAACAGTTTAAAAATATTATTTATTTGTTTACTTAGTTACTTTTTTTGGCGAAAAACCAAGAAGAAACCAACTTTCGTTTGTCTCATTTATTGTGCTGCAGCCTGCACGATATCAAAGTTCCCACTCTGTGCAATCGAATACTACGTGGTATTGCAAATTTTATATTAAGCTTCTTAACCAAGCTTTTTTTCTACGAGGAAAGGTTATTTTTATTTTATGTTGGAACAAAAGGTGCATTTGTGTGTAGACATAACAGCAGTGTTCACAAAAATGACAACACACCATATCAACTGGCAACAAGACTACTTAAACTTTGTAGTCTGTCTTCTCTGCCCACAGAAAAAAAAATATTTGCTTTTTAAATTGGAAAGACAGTGTCAAGAATATTCAGAACATATTTGCGTCCCAGCTAAAATTCCGTCGACGCGGGAAACAAAAGCCAAAAAAGGGACTGTCCCGTTTTCTTTACGAGACGAATTGTAGCTGGCAGGTGTGCTTCTACTGTTCACTGACAACAGAGAAACAGGCGACAATGAAATTAACTTATTCTGCATTGTCGTTCTTTCATAGCACAGTTATGTCGACTAATCCGAGTTGGCCAGTTCATCGCTCCGTGTTTAAAGGACAAATCTTTGTGCTCGTGTGCCTGTTTAATGTAAAAAGCTTTGTGCTCATGTGCGGTGTAGTACGATTGGAACTGGATACAGTTTTCCTTTCTTTCTTTACTTTTACAAATTTTTGTCTTTTGTTTTGACTGTTGGTGGACAATTTTGTAAGTACCTTAACATGAATAAAAATAAAAAAAGCAAATGTGCAAAATTAAGTGGAGGGGCATTTCGGAAATCATCGAAGGAAAGGCGAGAACGAGAAGCCAATGTTCTAAAAACGCTTGGCTTTTTCGTAAAAAATGTTGCTGGTTCGACTTAGAGTTCAAGTAGTACGGATGGCATTTCTGACACTGCAGCTGTTGTAAAAGAAGTAAATACAGACGAAACAAAAGTTAAAAATGAAGAAAAGCAAATTGTTCCTGATTTCGAGTTTCACGAAAAGTGTCAAGTCAGACATCACAAAAAGAAGGAACCTCTTTTGTGATGATACTGCAGAATGGTGTATCAATGAATCAACAACCGACATTCTCTTACAACGTGGCACAAATCAAAATTGTAAAGGTGCTATTTCTAATTCGAGAAGATCAATAGGCGATATAACCCGATATTTGAACAAAAGTGTATTTTACCGTAAACTTTTAAGTGGTGATTCAACTTCGTGAGATTTTCAAGTATGCTCCTGTAGCGCCGGTCCTGTTTTTTGTGCACCATGTAAATTGCTCATAGGTAAGGCCGCGATTGCTACTGTAAATGGTATTGCAGATTAGAAAAACATTTCTTATATTTTATCTCATCATGAGAGCCACTTGAACGCAGAAATTCTGAGTTATCACTCTTAACACGAAAAACGGCACTTGGATCAACAGATAACCATTTCGAGTCATACGTTCAGACAGAAAAAATGTGCTGGCGCGGTTTGTTGAAAAGGGTGTATGCAGTAGTGAAGAAGCTAACAAGTCGTGGACTTCCCCTACGTTGAAAGATTCCATTCATTACATAATGGTGAATTTATGATGTCTCTTGAACTTCTAGCTGAGTTTGACCCTTTTCTCTCTGAGCACTTTGATCGATATGGAAATCCAGGGTAGGGACAAACAATCTGTTTGTTCACGTGTTACTGAATGTTCATTGCCCGAATACTACAGGTATTTGTGGAAGTACATATCCTTTAGTGTGCAATAAATACAAACTATGCCAGCATCAAGAAATTCAATAAAAGGAAATTCCCTGGTAACCAGTTCACAAACAAAGCAAGCCACCTAGTTGAAAGTTATCTATGTATCAGTTATTCAGGGAAGAAATTCCAATCATAGCACGCCTCCTGGTGATTCAAATTTTTGTGTCAACAATGACGCCGTTTGTAGTGGATTTGTGTTTGTTGATATGGGCATCTTACCTTCTTTGATAAAGGAAGTGGCGAAATGTAAACAATGTGATGCAGTAGGCTGTCTGGAAATAACTGAACAACAAAGTAGCAGCAAGAATTTAGCGTCAAAATTAGTTGTTCTGTGTAGATCCTGCAATAAATCTAGCTCGAAAATGGCTTCGAAAATTGTGCATAATTCATATGATATGAATTTGAAGTTAGTGTATGCAATGTGTGCAATAGGAAAAGGGAAAGAGGCTGCTCAAACGTTCTGTGGTTTCGTGGACCTACCTCCTCTTCCCAGTAGGTTTAGCAAGTACATAAAAATACTTTTACGTGCCTTGAGGGTTGTATCTAAAGCATCTATGAAACTTGCAGTAGAAGAAACTGTAAATATTAGTGGAACCATAGATATTGCTGTTGCACTTGATGGAACATGGCAACGTCGAGGACATCGTTCCTTGAATGGTGTTGTGTTACTTCTCTGGAGAATGGAAAAGTTTATCATGTTGAGTGCTTTCTAAGTACTGCCACACCTGCCATGGTAACACTGAGGGACATACTGAACATCAGTATTCTAAGAATTACGATGGTTACACTGGAGGTATGGAGTGTGATAAAACTCTAAAAATATTTCAGAGGTCGGTGCCCGTTTATAACGTTAGATATACCAAGTACCTAGGCGATGGGGACTCTAAAGTATTCAATAAAATTAATGAGTTCGATGTTTATTGTGATACCTTGTTAACAAAACTGAAGTGTTGTTGATATGTGCAAAAGGGGATGGATGCTAGACTGAGGAAGTTACGAAGAGAAATGAAATGAAATATCTCTGTCTGGCCGAGGCAGATTGACAGAAACTGAAATACACCTTCTTCAGAGCTATTATGGACAGGTCATTAAACGAACTCTATCTCTAAATGATGTTACAGAAATGAGAAAATCTGTATGGGGCACCTACTTTCATAAGCTGTCCACAGATGACCACGCTGTTTATGGACATTTCTCTAAAGAAGCAGATTCTTAGTGTGGTTACCAAAAAGCAAAACGAAGTGATCAAATATACTATCACAAGCATTCTCTTCCAGAGCCCGTTACGAATGAAATAAAACCAATTTTTAGAGGCCTGAGTGACCCTATTTTGCACCCACTGTACAAATGAAAGTTTCAACCATTGCATATGGGAAAGATTATCCAAGAATGTTTTCGTAGGACTAAATACATTAAAAGTTGGTGTGCTAGATGCAGCTATATGTTTCCGTGATGGAGTGATAGGAAGGTTGGAGGTCCTGAGAAATTTAGGCATAAAATGTGGCTCTAACATGGAAGATCAATTGCTTGGATGTGACAGACAACGGGTACATGAAGCTGAAAGACTCACTCTTTGAGTTACCAAAGAAGCAAGAAGTACTACAAGGAATGCCAAGAAATGCTGCAGGATGAAGACTATGCTTCAGGAATGCTCTGAGGCACAGTGTGATTGGTTTCATATCTTCATTCGCAATTTCCTGCAAGTTGTATTTTTCACTATTCAGGTACAAATATTTCCTAAAATTTATAAAGCATTGCTCTAATTTTTTCTGTAACTTGCAATAGTCCATACTTACGTAGTAGAGTAGTTTATTGCAGAATCAACTAAGTTATAGAAAAAATATCATTTTTATTAGGAAAAGAAATATAAAAATTAAAAAGTAAGATGTGATATTTTTCCCTGTAATATACATAATAGGTGGAATTAAACAGGTCTAGTACCTCAGCTATCATGTCATGCAAATCTCGTAAAAATTTTGTCTCCTTCAAATATATAGCATTGAATTAAATGGTACCTCAAGTTGAGGAAGCATTTTGGAAAAAAAATGCATCAATTTATTGTAATTTTTTAATAGCCCTAAGCAGGTTCAAAAATATTCAAAATACTTCTAATTTGTTTGGAAAGTGTGCTGCATTACCTGATATAAACAAAAAATCTGTAAAACATATACATTATAAACAGTCCGTGAAAGAAGTAGGTGTTGATATTGAGCCGGAAAAGTACCCTGTATCCTTAAGCGCAATAAGGAGACCAGACCCTAACCACGAAAAACACTGCCCTTTGTAACACCTGCTGCTTCATGCTTGACTGTTGGCGCTACACTTGATGACAGATAATTTTCTCTAGGCATTCGCCAAACAGAAACCCTTCCATCGTATTTCCGCAGCGTATAGCGTGATTCAAAACTCCAAATACTCATTTCCACTCATCCACTGTCAAGTGTCACCGCTCTTACACCATGTCAAGTGCCACATAACACTGGGCACAGAAATGTGTGATTTATAAGTACCCCTCCTTTTTAACTCCCTACGCAGAGCTATTGTTCTATCTGAGTAGCTGGCAGCACTTTGGAACTCACGAGTGATCTCTTCCATTGATCTCAAGCGATTTCTTACAACTCCCTTCGCAATGCTAGACACTGCCTGGTCTTGGTTCAGTTGTGGTTCCTCTTTCGCGTTTCCACTTCACAGTCATATCACACCTATCTTGGGCAGCTTTAGAACGGCTGAAATGTCTCTGATCGATTTGTTTCTCAGGTGACATCCAGTTACCAGTCCACATTCGAAGTGACTGAGCTCTCCTGGGCAAACCATCTGCTGGTGGTGCTTCTTTGCTGACAAAACCATACTCTCCACTTCCTTGTGTACTGGCGGGTCCACCTTTCGTGATATGTAGCGGTCAATTCCACATTTATATAACGATGTTTGGATAATTTTGATGAAATGTTGTACATGCAGATTTCAAAATGGAAAAATTACATCAACCTTCCTCTGATATTATTGAGGTTTACACTTATTACTACTCTGTATTCCTTCTTCACTGGACAGGCAAACGGTAAAGAAGAACTACAGAATCAGATAGTCTAAGAGTAATCCGAGTCTGAGGCGGTAGTTGTCATCACAAGGCAATCGGCGCAGTAAGCGTATCATACGGAGCACCAATGAGAACTGCCGTTCCAGTTTGTCTGTCGTGGCTTCTTCGAGAT
Source organism: Schistocerca serialis cubense (assembly GCF_023864345.2). NCBI lineage: Eukaryota > Metazoa > Arthropoda > Insecta > Orthoptera > Acrididae > Schistocerca > Schistocerca serialis. The sequence continues at coordinate 569,290,735 of NC_064638.1, forward strand.
TTTATGACCTTGATGATCTGTAGGTTTAGCAGTTCGACTGCTTTTCCTATTTCTTCCTTCGTTTGTTGGCTTTTACAAGTCGTTACGGCATTTCTTCTGTGTTGGTCACTTGTTTCTCTTCGTCTCGTGCCGCTAGTGCTTGTTGACGCTACTCGTGCAGCAGATCCGACTCTGGTGGTCGGTCGCCAGTACACCTGGTTTCCCAAGCCACTGACGAGTTGGTTGTCAGAGTTCCGCGCAGCCGCGTGGAATTCCCTCGCTGACTGTCGGATCCCATATTTTAGCAATCGGAATTTCAACAGCCTGGTGCACCTCAGCGGTACTGCAGTCTCGCGGTAGGTGCAACGGAAGTAATAGTGTCTTGTTTTGTATTGTCTGCAATGTCTTCAGTGACGTATCAGCGGTCATTCCCCACACTATGGTTGTGTACTCCAGCACCTGCCTTATAAGTGCTAGGTACACACCACAGTATAACGGCAGTGTCGTCGTGGGGCTTTGTAGGGGTATAACAAGTGCATCCTGCTCAGCGCTTCACCCTTGACCTCCCTGAAGTGTGCTTTCCACGTTAGGAGGCGGTCCAAGGTGATTCCGAGGTATTTGCCAGTGAGGGGCAAGGCTATGGGGTCTCTCATGATCCGCACTGACTGGAGGGCCACCGGAATATTCTTTCTCGTGAAGATCACAGCCCGACACGGCTGCGTTGAACTTCAGCCTCCACTTGGTGGCCCAAGCTCCCAGATCATCGGAAGCCAGGTGCAGTCATTATCGCAACAGGTGGACGCTCAAACTACGCGCAAACTGCGCGGTATAGTCGGCATAGAGCGCAGGGCGGGCTTGCGGCGCCATTGGGATACCTGCCGTGAAAAGACTGTATAACAGGAGGGGGCAGCGGACGGTTTCCTGTGGTACTCCCGCTCGGATGTGGCGGGCTGTCGCCGCCGTCTGCTCGCACGTGGAACGAGTACCCGCTTAGGCAGGACAGGAGCAAGCAGGCGATGGGGGCACTGGAAAATCACGAGTGCCCTGGGGCAGTGCTCCTCGACATCTATAGGGCCTTCGACAGGGCGTGGCACGACGGTGTCTTGTGCAAGCCCCTTGTACTCTGTGTTCCTGTGGCAACAGGAACACAGAGTACAAGGGGCTTGCACAAGACACCGTCGTGCCACGCCCTGTCGAAGGCCCTATAGATGTCGAGGAGCACTGCCCCAGGGCACTCGTGATTTTCCAGTGCCCCCATCGCCTACTCCTCAGTGCCGTTCCCAGTGAAACGCTCGCATGTGTCGGGCAGGTCGGTCACGGGATACAGCCTGTTGACCTGGCTATCGCCTCGAGGGTGTGGCTGCTTTCCGGCGTTTGTATTGTGGCGACCACTGGCAGCTCGCAGCGCCATCGGTGGTGCGGGCGGCAAATATGGATCGACTTCTGACAGCTGTGGTAACTCCATCCGGCTGTCCGAGTCACTTACATCAGATATCTTCCTTGTTACGGTGATCCTGTGTAATACAGCTTCCTACACAAGAGAACTTTATCATTTATTCCATTACTGTCTCAATTCCAATTTCGGCACTGTGCAAGGAGTTATTATCCTCTTCCACGCCTTCGGCTTTTCTTCTTTTACCCTCAATCCACAGTTCTCGCTAATTATGCTGCCAATTTTTGTTTTTCAGTCAGGTCTTCCAAGTTTTCCTTACATCCTATCAGCAGGGCTATATCACCTGCACACAGTAGCATTGGAATTTGTTCCCCTAACACTTTAATTCGTATTGCGAAATATCCTTTCTCTTCTCACATTGCCTCTTCACCATACAATGTGAACAACTTTGCTGATAATCTGCAAGCTTGCCTTACACCCTTACTAACACCAAGTTGTCTTCCTCAACCGTCTTTTTTTTTTTTTTTACTCCTGTTTGGGCTTTATAGATGTTGTATATCATCCTTCTGTCCCCTACAGGATGACCAGAAAGTCCCGTTACTCATGTAATTGTTTCACTGCAACTTTCTTAATACTTACAATTAGTTGTCCAAAAGGTCTGTATGTGCATGATCATATCCCTGCATAACTTGATAAGCATCCTGCAGTTTAACCAATAACTGGTATGTTGAACTTGTTGTTGGACTACTGGCGTAGTGGGGCCATCAGGATCCAGTTTTTTTATTTCAGAATTTGGTGAATGAAAATAAAACAAACTCTTATAATCAATTTATTCTTAATAGTTATTAATACATTGATGGAAAAAAAACGCAATACCAAAATATAATTAAGGTAGATTAATGAGATTTCAAGAATATGTTTGACTAGGTAACACATTTAAGTGATTAACATTGCAAGATCACAGGCTAATGTAAGCGCGAGATATGCCATTGCAAATGTGAAATGCTAGTACATTAACAACTGGTGTAATCGTTAGAATGTTGAATGCAAACATGCAGACCGTACATTCTCGTGACCACCGCTGCCAGCGTTCATGTACAGTGGCTACATTCCTGCCATGTCCTTCTACAGTATCACAGGAGGAAGTCCGCAGCTCGTGGTTTTGTGGTAGCGTTCTCGCTTCCCGCGCACGGGGTCCCTGGTTCGATTCCCGGCGGGGTCAGGCTTTTTTCTCTGCTTGAGATGACTGGGTGTTGTGTGTCTTTCATCATCATTTCATCCTCATTCACTCGCAAGTCACCCTAGTGGCGTTAAAGAACTTGTGGAGCGGCGGCCGAACCGCCCCGCGAGGCGTCTCCCGGCCACCAACGCCATACGCTCATTATTACAGAGGAACATCCAGCTTATTGTAGCTCTATTATACGACCTTGTACAAACTCAGTGACGCGTTGATAATGACGTCTTTCTCGCCTTTAAAGGCATTATTGACTAACGTCAACGCACCGCGTTTCATCTGAAAGTTAACTAACGCTCAATACAGTGTGTATTTAAATAAACTTGATTTGCACCCTTATAGTGGCGCTATTAGATGTAGGGACACGCCTGCCAACTTTGATGTATGTTGCACAACTCCTTCTTGGTGCTGCGATTTTTTTTCCTCAGTGTATCATACAGTGAACGTACTAAGAAAGTGAATTACAATGAATTGCAAATATTTTATTGTTCAATAAATGTTTTAAAATAACAAAAACGCATTGTACAAAGCATTGGTGTTTTATCATCAAAAATTGTTGACATTCAGAAATTATTAATCGGTTATAACAGTAGTAACCACTGCAATGAACTAATGTGTATTGTAAACTACATGAACCAGGAAGTAAAAGAAGCCGAGTAGGGCTTTAAACACAATCCACACAAACACTTTTTGCACAACCACATTATCATATAGTGCCACAACTAATACTGCACACTTTTGTTTTCTGTAGACTGATCTAGTTGTTTCTAACCTCTTCATTTTCCAAAAAAATGGCTCTGAGCACTATGGGACTTAACTGCGGAGGTCATCAGTCCCCTAGAACTTAGAACTACTTAAACCTAACTAACCTAAGGACATCGCACACATCCATGCACGAGGCAGGATTCGAACCTCGACCGTAGCGGTCGCGCGGTTCCAGACTGTAGCGCCTAGAACCCCTTGGCCACTCCGGCCGGCTGCATTTTCCATCTAGTTTTCATTTTCCACTTCGTCACCTAAGTCTGAATGACTGCCACGTTTGCTTCTACAATCTGATGAAATTCTGAGTCATCTTTGCAGAGGAGCTCACGCTCTGTTTCATACAGGATTGACTTCATCCATTTATCGAGTTTAGATCTCTTACCTTTATTTCTTTACGAGAAGGAAGCGCCATTCAATCTAGGATTGGAGAAAACAATTCGTTAGAAAAATATTGTGCTCTGTGTGGTGGGATCAGTCTGTTCACAGCGGAAAGAATAACTGGACTATGGTCAGAAACTTACCTGCTGCCAACAATCACTCTGTTCAGTTGCTCAGAGAACGCTGTCGGAGGGGTACTGAAAAGTGCAGCACTACAGTGTTACAAATATTAAAAACTAAACAAAAACAGAATGCCCTCAGTTTCGTAAGACCCTACCATACCAGTTACAGGTAAAGTCATCGTCCGTTAGTTCATTAATAGCCACTGACCGGAAAGCTCGAAGGCATATGTCCGTCTTCATGTGGAGTTGCATTGTACTCCTTTTAATTCCAAGTTTTGTAGCACGCTTTCTGGTCGACTTGCATGGGGAACGCTTCACTGATGCACTAACTTCAGCACATGGTAACCCTTCCAAGTTGAAAAGCTTTCTTCTCCCACGTGGTGAAAGTCTGGCAACTTGGCGGCGTTCACGAAACCTTCCATCACCTGCGTCATAATTTCGTTGTTGTGTTTCCGTTCATAGACCCACACATTTCTTACTAAGGGCTCCACCAAAGTGAAACCGCTGATATGTGCCACTGTTCTTCAACAAACACAGAAAGGCAGACTACGAATTGGTCCATGCACATACATTATTCCCTTTCTTGAGCAGTCACGTGGCAATTACGCGGAAATGACGTTGCAATTTACGCGAGTAGCACTGCCGCCACATCAGTGAGAAAGATGAGGGATTCAAACCTTAATTATCTTACAAATTACGTTATTACAAGCGTTTATTTCAAGTGTAAAGGACCTTCTAGCGATGCTGTACTTTTACCCCAACGTTCTAAGGACTGAGAATAACTTCACCTGTTACCTTCGTTACAGGTAGCAGATTTAATCTCAAGTGAGATGGTGCAATGGTTACCATATTGGCTTCGTATTCAGGACTGCGATTCATACCACCGTTCAGCAATCCAGATTACACTGAGGTGACGAAAGTCAAGGGATGCCTCGTAATATCGTGTCGGACCTCATTTTTTGCCTCGAATAGTGTAGCAATTCTACAGGGCATGGACTCAGCAAGGCGCTGGAAGTCCCCTTCAGATATACTGAATCATGTTGCCTCTACGGCCGTCCATAATTGTGAAAGTGTTGCGGCTGCAGGATTTTGTGCATGAACTGACCTCTAAATTATGTTCTATAAATGTTCGATGGGTGGCCAAATCATTTGCTCCAGCTGCCCAAAATGATCCTCAAACCAAACAGGAACAATTGTGGCCCAGGGACAGAGTGCATTATCATGCATAAAAATACCGTTGTTGTTTGGGAACATGGCGTCCATGAATGGCTGCTGATGTTCACCAAGTAGCCGAATATAACCATTTCCAATCAGTGATCGGTCCAGTTAGACCAGAGAACACAGTCGATTTCATGTAAACACAGCCCACACCATTATGGAGCCACCACTAGTTTTCACAGTGCCTTGGCCCGTTTCTTTATGGTGTTTGCGCCACACTCGATCCCTACCATCAGCTCTTATCAAGTGAAATCGGAACTCATCTGACCAGGCCACGGTTTGCCAGCCATCTAGGATCCAACCGATAAGGTCACGAGACCAGGAGGGCGCTGCAAGCGACGTCGCCTTTTAGCAAAGGCGTCGGTCGTCTGCTCCCATAGACCATTTACGCCAGATTTCGTTGCACGTTCGTAATACGTCCCACAATGATTTCTGCAGTTATTTCACTGACTGACAACTCCACGAAAACATTGCTGCTCGCGGTAGTTAACTGAAGGCCATCGGCCACTGCGTTGTCCGTGGTGAGAGGTAATGCCTGAAATTTGTTATCTTCGGCACACCCTGGACAATGTGGATCTCGGAATTGAATTCCCTAACGATTTCCGAAAATGAATGTCCCACGTGTTTAGCTCCAACTATCATTTCGTGCTCAGAGTCTGTTAACTCCAGACACCTTTTTACGCGCATCACCTGAGTACAAATGACATCTCCGCCGATGCATTACCCTTTTATACATTGTGTACGCGACTCTACCGCCCATCTGTATATGTGCATATCCCTATTTCACGACTTTTTGTCACTTCAGTGTAATTTTCATGTAGTGTCCCTTTTCACCGCTTGTGCCGCGCTAGTCTGAGCGTTGACTCTGCCTCTAAGTAGGCCTACCTCCTTGTCAGGGTGCTAAACGCTGAGTTTCTCTTGCAGGAGTTTTACGTTTTTCTCATGACGCCTGACCCGATGTTTTAGTCCGCCTCAATAGCTGAGAAGTCAGTGTGGATGCGGAAGACCTGGGTTCGATCCCATGTTTTGACAGGGATTTTTCCTTGGTGCGAGGATTGGTACGGCAGCCTCGACATGCCAATTGACAAGCTGCCTGATGCAGAAGTAGCGTCTCTAAGGTCTGGAAAGTCGGCGAAATGGCTGGGAGAGCGATGTGGTGACCCCGTGCCCGTTCATACCACATCCGTATAACGCAGCATCGCAGAGGATGACATAGCGGCCTATCGACATTCCTTGGGACCTCAGGGCCAGGACAACGACTTTTTTCTTTTACTTAATGTTTTCATCTCAGTTATCACCTATGCGTGATTCCCCGTTTATTTATGAAATGAAGCCAACACGTACATAAACTACTCAAAAAGATTAGCTCGGTGTGTTTTGCACTAGAGGCATCTCTCATTGTGTTGACCTAAAGACAAGAGTGTTACTTATTTAGCATAGTTTCAATCCAAGTGGTGTTATGGAACTATCTTCTCGGCCAGTTCACTTAAAATAGCAGCAGCAAGCATTAAGAATACTGTGTCAAGTTGATAACCGTTCAACTGACAGAAGCCTGTTCAAGAATCTTCGAACTTTCACACTCACTCCCCAATGTATCTACTCCCTAATGACGCTTTTCTTTTTTTTATTTTATTGACAATAAAAATCAGCTTGAGCTGAACTGTGATTTGCACAATGACAATATAAGACACAAAAGTAATGTTCATGTAGACCTTGTCCTATTTTTTAGAGCGGCTCCCAGACAGGCAGTAATATTGCACAATAATTTTGTACAATATTATTGACGTTCTCCACAGGCTGTCAGTAATGTCAATTTTGCTGGCAATAATATTGTGCAATAATACTGTGGTTAGGAATATTGGACACTGCTGCTATGATAATTGCTCTATCTTGTTGCAAGCAAAAAAAAAAAAGAAGAAAAAAGATGGATGATAAACTGACTCAAGGAGCGTCAAAGATCACCCACGAAAAACTTGTTGAGAGAATTGAGACTGAACGAAAAAAAATTCATAACTTTTTGTTTGTTTATGGTCAAGCATTTGCTACATTACTGGAAACGGTTCTTCCTATACATTGGAGTCCCCATATATAGACAATTTCCCGGTCCTCCCTCCATCTCGGATAAATTTCTCCAAACGCCCATATCCCCATCATCAAAAAGTTCCACCAAGTCAACGCTTGTCTTTATATGCTACAATGGCCTTGCTACTCGCTGTTCTTTTGAAGGCTTGAAATTTAGAAGTGATGTTTCACCTTACAGACTTAGTTACGTAGATGTGTCATTTCACTAAAGGGTTATATTCGGGTAAGTAATGTGTACACAGAGATAAATACGTATCTATAATTCTATTCATAACTTAGCATTAATTAATTTTAAAATAAGTCTTCCTTTCTGGTCGTTCTCTTTATTTCCTGATCAACGAGTCATATGATTCATCTTTCATAGCACTTCCGACTTTTTTTTTTTACTCATCTGCCGTAACATTCCACAATGTCGGCAATGGTTTATATACATTTCGATGCTAATAATAATGCTCTTTTGAAAATTAATCCATTCCATTGTGTCACGGTGTTACAGCAACCAGTTCCGAATTATTTCAAAATAAAAACATTCTTGACTGCGAAATTATTTAGTATATCAATGACTCTTTTCACCCTATTGGGACACCATCAGATTGTCTTGAGCACACCAGCTGACTCCTCTGTAGCAGTACAAAATAGGCCGCCGCTTACAAAAAAACACGGCATGAGCCGTGCGCAGCGCAATATCCGTCCAGTAATATTTGCGTGCACGGTAAACGGACACTGTGATACTCGCTGCTCATACTGCAATTATTTTGTAAGCGAGGCCCTATTTTGTACTGCTACAGTGGAGTCAGCTGGTGTGCTCAAGACAATCTGATGGTGCCCCAAAAGGGTGAAAAGAGTCATTGATATACTAAATAATTTCGCAACCAAGACTGTTTTCATTCTGAAATAATGCTCTTTCGGCTTGTTTTGAAGTCATTTTCCACACAACAGCAACAAATCTAACCTCTTTGGTCTGTGTAGCACGCCAGACACTGTCAAGGATATTGTCAGTACTGCCCATAGACGTTACAATATTCCCAGGCAGGGCAATACAGTTCCAAAGTTTTTGATATTCTCAATATATTGCACAACGTTTCCATTTTACTCCTAGACGACCAATATTATTGCGCATCCCGGATATTGTGTCAGTATTATTGACAGTTGAGGGGCCGCTTAGGGTTCATAGTTTAGTTATGTTGTCTGGTGGAAAAATATTCAGCTAGTTCCCATCTGACAGAACGCAAGACACTGGGAATGCCTATCAGTTCAAAAGAAAATTAGAAACGTATCTCATTAGCTGCTCTGTTACCTACATGATAAGTAACAACATTCGTTGTTAAGAAGCATGGCAAGCGGTGGTGTTCTGTAAACAGGACTCAGTATTTACAGATGTAGATACATATTTTCTTTGGAACATATCGTTGTAATCAAGTAAATGTTAAGCTACGAATAGCATACAAACAATACATAATTAGTATAACTGAAGAGGCAACAGCTTTTATCGAAGAATAGCATGAAGCAGTATAGTGATATTTTATACGATATACAGGTTAAGTTTTTGCAGGTTTCTTGTCGTTCGGCATCTCGACCAGTTCCATATGCTTGCAGGTTCTCCTTCTCGGTGGGGTCTGCGGAACACCATGAATTAACAAATGAACTACAACGACATCGATGATAAGGGCCCTAACTGAACAAGCATGCCATCTGAGAGTCTTCACGTCAGAAACGTCTGCAGAATACTCAATTCAGAGTTCTCTTTGAAACCGTTCAGCGAAGATAGTATTCAACATCGTAACTAGATTTAGTTGTGATGTTGAAAAGTGGAGTTACCGATTTGTCCTAGAGAGGAAACGCCGGTCACACATCTAGACCTTCCTTGCTGAAGGTCGTCCGGTAACAATGATGAAATCGAGGGGTATGGTTTAAAAAATGGCATGCAATTTTTTCTTCATATCAAAATTTTGCTACAATCACATGTTGCAAGGAAACCGTAACTGCAGGTTTCCTATGCTGGTCCGTGCATTTCTAAACTGTTCCAAAACGTCCGGGGTGGAACAAACGTCGCTTTTGCGGTATTTTGATCCAACACGACAATAATCCTACTACATTTGTTGAGGAATCTCGAATCCAGACATTTCTAAACCAGAGGTCACAAAAGGACCTCACGGTAACATCCTTGGAAGCTACACTGAGATCCCAAATAATATTTATAAGAATATTTATTATAGAGCGTGTACACAGTTTGCGTGTTTGTACCAGTGCAAACAGCTTTGAAGGAGATTACAAAACGTAAAGGATAATTTTTTGAGAACAGTAACTTACAGTAATTTCTCAAAACACTAGAACAACTCCATAGTTTTCTATGCGTCTTATCTTCCTCACAGTTTATCGTTGCAATTTTTATCTAGCGCACAGCGGAGACATCTACCAATAATGGATCGCTGACGATATTACTTTTGAGAGTTCGCATGCAAAGTGTGGAATGTTTGCAGAGGTGTACTACCGTTTAACGTATTGAGAAAAAACGCTGTAAATAGTCTGAAGTAGATAGCATGCCGCCAATACAGTTCAAAAATAATAACTTCAAGTGTTTCTTCTGCTATAATCGTTACCTTTCGATTCTCAGAGTAATTACGGTTGTTACTTCACGTGTTCCTTATTCTGGTTTTCCGCTTTTATTTTCACATGGTTTATACCCTCCTCATGTCTTGTCAGGAGTTCATTTCTTTAACTACCAACTTAAATTTTAATATTTTTTGTAACACAATTCTCCAATATTTGCACATCTTTTTTCTGTAATTTCGACGTTTGTATCTCACTTGTATAAACCGGTGCCCTCCATAAATCTGCTTCGATTACTCTCTCGTACATCCACGTCTGAAACAAGCAGATTTCTTTTGCATAAGATTGCAGTTCTCATCGGCATTTGATATCTTTCTGGTTTTTTTCTTCCATCTTGCACAATTCTTCCTATCAGTGTTGTTATTTCTGTTTCCATATTCGCTGTTTTACATACGGTATGGAGTTTCATTTTTCGCAAAATACATTTATTTTTTTGTTATCACAGAAGTTTATACTTCTACATCACTATCAGCGAATTGCTATTCATCGTCAAAAAATTGTAAAGCTACCATCAATAAATGCCTTTCTGTAAAGTAAAATGTCGTAATAACCACACTACGTGCGTTTTCAATAAATAGTTTCCTAGTATGTGATCGGATTTATAGAACTTTAGTATCGGCCACCTGCAAAACTGACCAATGCTGAAGATAAGATTGGTAGATCACGTAACTAATGAGGAGGTACTGATTAGAACTGAGGAGAAGAGGAATTTGTGACACACAGCTTTACTAGAAGAAGTGATCGTTTGTTAGGACATATTCTGAGGCATCAAGGAATCATCAATTTAGTATTGGAGGGCAGCGTGGGGGGTAAAAATCGTAGACGGAGACCAAGAGATGAATACACTAAGCAGATTCAGAAGGATATAGGTCGCAGTAGATACTTGGAGATGAAGAAGCTTGTACAGGATAGAGTAGCATGGAGAGCTGCATCAAACCAGTCTGTTGACTGAAGACGACAACAACAACAATGTTCTTGGTGGACGTAGCGAAACACTAGATGTGATGTTACTTAGAGATTTAAAAATTAGAAGGTAGGAGGAAACGACATGAAACTTCTCAAGTCGAGAGGCATGTGATGTTATTTCAGTGATTACAGTATCGAGTCAGATTTACTAAGAACTTGACAGTATTCGCTCACTCGTCAGTATGACGTAGCACCCCGTCTCGTCTGGATGCATGCTCTGATTGGGTTACGAAGGGTGCCATAAAGCCGTTGCATCCTCTCCTCAGGCTAACTGGCCCACTGCTGTTATAACTGGTGCTTATATCCTTGACGGATGGAGCTGACATCCGAGTTATCACGACATATGTTCTGTCAGGCACAGATCTGGCGATCTTGCTAGCCCCGAATACCGGGAGTCCTTCAACATCCCGCTCACAGTTCATAGACACACGTGCTCTCTGTGGGCAAGCGTTGTCCTATTGGCACCCCGATACTGTCACAGGAGAGGTAACACACGAGGATGTAGGATGCCTGTGACGTACAGCTGTGCCATCGGAGGTCGCTCAATCAGTACCAGCAGTGACCAGAAGTCATACCCGATTTCTCCCACACATGACGGCAGGAGCAACACCGCTGTGCCTCTCCAAAACATTGGAAGTATGGGACCTCTCGCAAGGTCGCCACCATACTCGTCAACGTTGGTCATCCAAGGTAGTGCAGAACCGCGATTAATCGCTGAACACGCTCTTCGTCAGCATTCCATGTTTCCCAGTCAAGACATCACTAAAAACGCAGCTGTTTGTGTTTTGGTATTAAAAGCAGCCTACACATGGGGTGCTAATTCCCTAATACAGTTGCTGTTAGCCTTCTACCAATGGTGTGGGATGACACAGAATGTTTCATGGAGCCCATTACTTCTTCTCAGGCGGCAGACGTAGATGTGAAGTAGTTACGATGCGCTTGGTGCATGATACGACGATCCTGCAGTTTGCTGTTCTGAAGTGGTTGACCGGAACCTTAACGATGAGTATGCCTGCTTTCACATTCCCATGCCGCCCAACACCGAGCCATTTTCACATCCAAATGACGCCCCCCCCCCCCTTTCAGGTGTTGATAAAACTGTCATGCATTTACATGTCCTTTACAGTGATCACTCAACAACTGACTTCTCACGCCACTTGGACACTGAAATGCCAAAGAAACTGGTATAGGCACGCGTATTCAAATACAGAGATACGTAAACAGGCAGAATACGGCGCTGCGGTCGGAAACGCCTATGTAAGACAAAAAGTGTCTGGCGCAGTTGTTAGATCGGTTAGTGCTGCTACAACGGCAGGTTATCAAGATTTAAGTGAGTTTGAACGTGGTGTTACAGTCGGCGCACGAGCGATGGGACACGCATCTCCGAGATAGCGATGAAGTGGGGATTTTCCCGTACGACCCTTTCACTAGTGTACCGTGGCTATCAGGAATCAGATAAAATATCAAATCTCCGACGTTACTGCTGCCGGAAAGAGATGCTGCAAGAACTCGACCAACGACGACTGAAGAGAATCATTCAACGTGACAGCAGTACAATCCTTCCACACATTGATGTAGATTTCAGTTCCACGCCATCCACAAGCGTCAGCGTGCGAACCATTCAACGAAACATCATCGATATGGGCTTTCTAAGCCGAAGGCCCACACGTGTAACCTTGACGACTGCACGACACATAGCTTTACGGCTCGCCTGGGCCCGTCAACACCGACATTGGACTGTTGATGACTGGACACATGTTGCCTGGTCGGACGTGTCTCGTTTCAAATTGTATCGAGCGGATGGACGTGTATGGGTATGGAGACAAACTCATGAATCCATCGACCGTGCATGTCAAGTTGGTGGAGGCACTGTAATGGTGTGGGGCGTGTGCAGCTGGAGTGATATGGGACCCCTGATACGTCTAGATACGACTCTGACAGGTGATACGTACGTAAGCATCCTGTCTTATCAGCTGCTTCCATTCGTGTCCATTGTGCATTTCGACGGTCGTGAGAAATTCCAGCAGGACGATGCGACAACCCACACGTTCAGAATTACTTCAGAGTGGCTCCAGGAACACTCTTCTGAGCTTAAACACTTCCGCTGGCCACCAAACTCCCCAGACATGAACATTATTGACCATATCTGGGATGCCTTGCAACGTGCTGTCCAGAAGAGATCTCCACCCCCTCGTACTCGTACGGATTTATGGACATCCCTACAGGATTCATGGTGTCAGTTCCCTCCAGCACTACTTCCGACACTAGTCAAGTCCTTGGCACATCATGTTGCGGCACTTCTGTGTGCTCGCGGGGGCCTGACACGGTATTACGCAGGTGTACCAGTTTCTTTGGCTCTTCAGTGTATATCCTACCAGCTTTGGTAACAACATTAAACACGAACAGCACTAATGCACTCTGTGGGGCGTTGTACCTATCGCAAGAACTGCATTTCTAATTATTTACATACCCGCCGATGGTGTTTAAGTGTGCTAAGTTACACTGATATCCGACCATGTCCTAGTTGTCTTTACCTTTTCTGCCAAGTAGTGTAGAAACGCCGATCGAAAGCTTTTAGGTTCTCCCTTTCCTCTTAGCAACTTAGGCCAAGAGCGCCCATGCTGTAGTTTGTAGGGTGTTGGGGGCAGGGGGGGGGGGGAGACTAGACCTGGAGATGTGGACTGTGTTTAATATTTTGGATGTCGAGAGAATTATATTATGAACGTGGACACCGCTAAAGTCATCGATGCTTTCCATGGGCCTCCTGTAAGTAGCCATAAAAAAGTTCAAATGGTTCAAATGGCTCTGAGCACTATGGGACTTAACATCTGTGGTCATCAGTCCCCTAGAACTTAGAACTACTTAAACCTAACTAACCTAAGGACATCACACACATCCATGCCCGAGGCAGGATTCGAACCTGCGACCGTAGCAGTCGCGCTAAAAAAATTCCAATTGCTACCCTGTTAAAAATCTAAACCTACTTAATATGGACTTTTAAATCAATTTCTTGAAAGAAAAGCACGTGACTAGTCTATATGAGGGACGGCGGCGCCGGCTTGCTCCCAGGCATGGGCGCCCTTGCCCTCGACCCAGGTCACCTGGCCAGTAAGTAAATCCAGCCCTGGGTGTGAGCTCATTATTATACTGGATAAACCACTTCATGAAGCAAAGCTGTGACACGTGGCGTCACAGCCTCCATTGTATATCGGGTTAAGCTATGAAACTTTTCTGCTGAACTGGAGACATTAAATTACTGTCTACTAATACTACCAGACACTGTTTAGGTTTAGTTTATAGATCAATTAATGAATCACTTGATAATCACAAGGACAAGCACTACTAACGACTCGGAATAATCCTCGCCAATGAGGTGTGTCCGCCAAAGCCCTTCATAGTTTTCTATCCAAGAGCACCTTTGAGTAATCTCTCTAATTCAGTATTGAGCTCATTAATTGCTGACTGTGGAGCTCAATCTGTCTGTTATGTTTCAGTTACAGGCGTTCTGCAAGAATAAGTGTTTATAGTATTTAATTATTGAGGATATCTGTGTTTTTCTTGGGGTGCTCTCTTCTGTGTGTCACTGTAAGTATGGATTGGCTGAATGACAGCGCTTATCGCTGTGGGTCTCAATCCATGCGTCAGTGCACATTGTGATTCATCACTGAAAAATACGTAATCAAGTACGTCGTCTTCCTGCTTCGTCATTTAAGCTGCGAATTTTGCGTGTAAGTTTTATTGTCTAGGCTTTAAGATTTGTAACAACTATAAAGGATATGGATACAGTTGCAAGCGTTTCTTTACAGTCCTTCACGCAGATGCTGAGTGGTCTGCAAGGGTGGCGCATGGGGTGGAGTGTGGGGTACAGAGTTTTTATTCATTACAGAACTCTCATATGCTTCTGAAAGTGAGAGGGTAACTGTTAATTCCCTAGGACATAGTAAGATTTTTGTGTCACCTATAACATTTAGTTCTTATGGCATGACACATCCAGAAACAGATGAACTCATTTATGTAGAAAATGGCAATTTTAGTATTTTGCCGCCCACCCCCTGCCATGGCCGCACTTCTGCTAACGGCCGTGTGCAGATGTGACAAAGACTACTACTCCACGGTTAGTCCTGTTAACTGATTTAAGTTTATTATGTGTGTGTGAAATGTGCGATTGAGATACACCGTATTGTTCTATACTGTTCTCTTTGCGAAGACTCAGAGCACTGATGCTGCTGTTAATGGAACATAATAGGGCAAGAAAATTGTACTGTAATTTCAGGTTTAATCTTTGCAACCTGCAAAACACACAAAGCTTCGTGTACAGTAGACGCCACCTTCACTCCTAGCACTTTCGAGCAGCAAATTGATGAAATTACGTTCATATGAACAATTTAACTAACATATTTGTTCTTTCATTCCACGTTGTGTCATTACTTACACCGCTTTCAAGAGGTATACCAAATAATTAAAACTTAGTTATTCTCTTTGAAACACCTTGTTCATTTCATCATCTAAGCATCGTTAATGATCAGAACAGCTTCCACCGTTGGCATGTAGCCCATTAGCAAAGGAAGTAGTGTACAAAACATTCATTCGATCAATACTTGAACATTGCTCGTCAGTGCGAGATCCGTACAATTGGTAGAGGAAATAAAGAAGATCCAAAGAAGAGCAGCTCGTTTCGTTACAGGTGCATTTGGCAAGCGCGAAGGTGTCACAGAGAAGCTCAGCCAGCTCCAGTGGCAGACACACAAGAGAGGCGTTCCGCATCAGGAAATGGTCTCCTGTTAAAGTTCCGAGAAAGTAGGTCCCTAGAGGAGTCAAAATTTAGGTTGTTCCCCATGCGTATACTTGCGACAAGACCATGAAGGTAAAATTAGAGAGATTCGAGCCCACACAGAGGTTTACTAGCAAATTTGTTCCCGCAACCATACACGACAGGAACAGGAAAAGTGGGAAGCACAGCGGTACACAAACCACCCTCCTTCACATACCAGAAGGTGGTTAGCGGAATATAAGTCAGGCAGATCATTGTGACCACCTACCTAATAGCCGGAATGTCCACCTCTGGCACGGTTAACAGCGGCGACGTGTCATGGTATAGAAGCAATGAGGTCTTGGTAGGTCACTGGAAGGAGTTGGCACATCTATACACACAAGTCACCTAATTCTGCTAAATTCAGACGAGGGGGACGATGAGCTCTGATGCCACGTCCACTCACATCCCAGATGTGTTCGATTCGGTTCAAATCTGGCGAGTTAGGGGGCCAGTACATCAGCTGGAATTCGCCACTGTGTTTCTCGAACCACTCCATCACATTCCCGGCTTTATGACACGGCGCATTATCTTGCTGAAGAATGTCACTGATGTCGGGAAACATGACCGTCATGTAGGGGTGTACGTGGTCTGCAACTGCTGCATCATGGTGCCTTGCACGAGCTCCACTGGACTCATGGATGCCCACGTGAATGTTCGCCCTAGCATAATTGAGCCGCCGCCAGCTTGTCTCCGTCCTGCAGTGCAGGTGTCAAGGAGATGTTCCCCTGGAAGACGACGGATTCGCGCCCTCTCATTGGTATGATGAGGGTATCGGGATTCATCAGACCACGCAACGCTCTGCCACTGCGCCGACATCCAGTGACGATGGTCACGTGCCCTTATCAGTCATAGTTGCCGATGTCGTGGTGTTAACATTGCCACATGCATCGGTCGGCGGCTGAGGAGGCCCATCGTTAGGACTATTCCATGCACTTTGTGTTCAGACACACTTGTTCTCTCCCCAGCATTAACGACTGATGTTAGTTCCGCCACAGTTCGCCGCCTATCCTGTTTTACCAGTTTGCCCAGCCTACGACTTCCAACACCTGTAATGAGGAGTGGCCGCCCAACCCCACGATATCTGGACGTAATTTCCCCATTTGTTGAAGACACTAACCACGGCACTCCTCGGACACCCAATAACTCACAATCTGCCCTCGGTCAGACTCAGATAGATCGCGAGCCTTCCCCATTCTGCACACGATAGCACGCTCACTTATACCACATGCACTGTGCTTGTGTCTGACTAGCAGTCATTCCTAGACAGGTGGCGCTGCTGTCGCCTGGACAGGCGATTATATCGACAGTAGGTCGGTGGTCACAATGTTCTGACTGATATGAGTAGATGTATATGTACAGTACATTTTTGTTGTTTCTTTTCCCTCTGTAACCGGAGGAATGTTGGTGACAGGAGGCAGTGAGAGTCTCTCCGGCGCAACCCGTGCATTTCCATGTGGGGAGGTCGCTGAAAAACGGGCAGCTAAGAGTTATAGTGACTAGATAATTTTCTGCTGTGCAACCAAGCGATTTTTATCCAGGCAACAGAACACAGCTGATAATCTCGGTCCATCGTAATGCTTTGTCGGCCAGAACTCTGGGGCGAATTTCTAAATTATTACTGCCTACGAATGTGACTGTTTTCGACTATCAACTGTGCTCTGAAGTGTGACAAATTTCATAAAAGTTAATCAACTCAATGACAGTGGATAAGCCGTTAACTGCCATTATGCTCTTACGTTCTGTTGAAAGGAAAAACACAGTGCAGAAATATTTTGCGCCTGGTAAGGAGCGAACTGAGACATCTATGGACTCAAATGGGTTCTACTTTGAAGGTGACCAGACTTCTTCTTCTACTACTTCTTCTTACTCTTTCCCTACGCATATCGAGTCGTCATTCTTGGTAAGTCTTCTCCATTTTCCCCGATCCCACACTTCCTTTTCCCTAAGATGTTTCTCTAAGTCCTTGCGTACACAATCCATCTTCATCTTCTTCTTCTACTTGCTCTGTCATGTTGCATTACCATTTCTACAGTTCTCTTGTCAACTTTTCATAACTCGTCCATAGTATTGCAGTCTACCTTCTTGAACCTTCTTTCAAATGCCCGTCATTTTAACGCTACCTCTTATTCTCTCGTTTCTGACCTTATCGGTTCTGGTGACGCGATAAAATCTTCTTAATAATCTCATTTCAGTAGCCTACATTACCTTACAATGTGCCTTAATTTGTGCCCATGTGTCTGCTCCATACAGCACTGCAGGTCTCAGTGCTCACGTGTACACCATTCCTTTAGTTTTGACATTAATGTTTCTGTCTGACAATACATCTGACGAGGTTTTCCAGTTCATTCAAGTTACCTGCACTTTTCGGACTATTTAAAAAAAAATGTCCAAATGTGTGTGAAATCTTATGGGACTTAACTGCTAAGGTCATCAGTCCCTAAGCTTACACACTACTTAACCTAAATTATCCTAAGGACAAACACACACACACCCATGCCCGAGGGAGGACTCGAACCTCCGCCGGGACCAGCCGCACAGTCCATGACTGCAGCGCCTAAACCGCTCGGCTAATCCCGCGCGGCGGACTATTTCCATATCTGAATTGTCATCATTGCATACTGTTATTCTAAGTAGTTAAAGCTACCTACATTCTTCCAGTTCTGTCTGTACAACTGGATTGTTTCTTCTCCTGTCCTCCTAGGAACATGTCCTTCGTTTTCTTCCTCTTGATTTTTATCCCTCTGTCTTCCGAAGCTTTTCGCCAACTTTCCAATCTAATTCCAGCTCGTCCTTCTTAGTGCTACTGAACACTGTATCATCTACGAACATCAGAAACCAAAGATATTGTTCCCTTACAGCTTCTTATAATACATTGATGACCAGACTGAAAAGTGACCAGCACTGGTTCAACAGATTTGGTAACTATACATTTGTTGCATCAGTCTCGTTTCTTTTTTGCACGTTCTCTTAGTCGATATTTTTCGACAGAGCTCATGAACAAATCTGTTGTAAAATGCTCATCCAATTCCATTGATTTTGATTAAACTTCTCTCGTGCTAATACGCTATTACAGACAGATCGTTAACAACACGAACTATCTCGTTTCGTTTCGATGGAAGCAGTATATTTCCGAAATCTGACACTTGCCTAACACGACTTCATTTGGTACAGTCAAAGACTATCATGGGCTATAGTCGTTCTGTTACTTCGGCCTTGTATTACATACACACATCAAAAAACTTATGCATCACCTCGGTTCTGAGAGTTCCCGAACCTGTACAGGAATTTTGAATAGAGACCAACATAACCATCATTTCTGCCCTTTTTATTGCTCATGAACACCACACATTGCATGTTGTACCACCATACAGCGAGGTCTTCAGAGGTGGTGGTGGTGCAGATTGCTGTACACACTGGTACCTCTAATACCCAGTAGCACGTCCTCATGCATTGAAACATGCCTGTATTCGTCGTGGCATACTATCCACAAGTTCATCAACGCATTGTTGGTCCAGATTGTCCGATTCCTCAACGGCGATTCGGTGTAGATCCTTCAGAGTGGTTGGTGGGTCACATCGCCCATAAACAGTCTTCTGTGTATCCCAGGGATGTTCGACAGGGTTCGTCCGGAGAACATGCTAGCCACTCAAGTCGAGCGATGTCATTGTCCTGAAGGAAGTCATTCATAAGATATACACGATGGGGGCGCGAATTGTCGTCCATGAAGACGAATGCCTCGCCAGTACGCTGCCGATAAGGTTGTATTATCAATCGGAGGAGGTATTCACGCATCGTACAGCCGTTACTGTGCCTTCCGAGACCACCAGCGTCGTACGTCGGCCCCCCATAATGCCACGCCAAAACAGCAGGGAACCTACACCTTGCTGCACCCGCTGGACAGTGTGTCTAAGGCGTTCAGCCTGACCGGGTTGCCCCCAAACACGTCTCCGACGATTGTCTGGTTGAAGGCACATGCGACACTCATCGGTGAAGAGAAAGTGCTGCAAATTCTGAGCGGTCCATTTGGCATGTTGTTGGGCCCATCTGTACCGCACTGCATGGTATCGTGGTTGCAAAAATGGACCTCGCCATGGACGTCGGGAGTGAAGTTGCGCATCATGCAGCCTACTGCGAGTAGTTTGAGTCGTAACACGACGTCCTGTGGCTGCACTAAAAGCATTATTCAACATGGTGGCGTTGCTCAGGGTTCCTCCAAGCCATAATCCGTAGGTAGCGGTCATCCACTGCAGTAGTAGCACTAGGGCGGCCTGAGCGAGATACGTCATCAACAGTTCCTGTCTCTCTGTATCTCCTCCATGTCCTAACACATCAGTTTGGTTCACTCCGAGACGACTGGACACTTCCCTTGTTGAGACCCCTTCCTGGCACAAAGTAACAATGCGGGCGTGATCGAACTGCGGTACTGACCGTCTAGGCATGGTTGAACTACAGACAACACGAGCTGTGTACCTCCTTCCTGGTGGAAGGACTGGAACTGATCGACTGTAGGACTCCCTCCAACTAATAGGCGCTGCTCATACATGGTAGTTTGCATCTTTGCGTGGGTTTGATGACATCTCTGAACAGTCAAAGGGACTGTGGCTGTGATACAATATCCACAGTCAAGGTCTGTCTTTAGGAGTTCTGGGAACCGGGGTGATGCAAAACTGTTCTTGATGTGTGTATTACATACAACGAACGAAACAAACACTGTTCCATACCATCCCCATGGAGGCTGCCGATACTGTTACTGAGCGAGGTGAGGCAGTGATTACGACAATGGACTCGCAGTTTGGAGGACGTTGGTTCAGGTCCTTGTCTAACCATCCAGATTTATGTAGCCCGTGATTTCTGTCTATCTATTAACCCAAATGTGAGATTGGTTTCTTTAAAAATAACACGACCGATTTCCGCCTGTGTTCTTTCCCCAATCCAATTTTCTTTTCAGTCTGTAATGACATCATCGTCGTCTTTCCTTTCCACAACTTTCAGTGTTATCTGCGAGAAAGTTACTGCTAACTTTTGACGTGATGAATGAGTATATTCTTGTCCGTTATGAAAACCAGTAGTATGTTCGTACATCATTATTCTTACTATCGTGTCGGTAAAAATTGTTAACTGCAATTTTTTTATCTTTCTTTCCAGATTATACAACAGCCATGGATCGAGGACCAACATCCATACACAGGATGCCTCCAGAGTTGACACAGAAGATATTTTCATACTTGCCAGATGACGACCTTGTCAACTGCGCTTTCCACGTGTGCAGAAGATGGAAGGAAATAGCAACCTGCACCAAACTGTGGGGAACGCGGAAGCTATGTGTGAGAGACAAAAACCTCGGATCTCAGCTGTCAGATCTGCTGTGGAACACTGCCTTGTTGCGTTTCTTCTGCGTCAAGAAAGCGAGCGCTTTTCGCGCCAAGTACAGCGGTGGCAACCTCGTGGTGAATAATGGCCCAGTCAACAGCTCCGCCGACCTCAGTCTGGCCCAGTTCAAGGCGTGTGCCTTCATGAGTCACGTCAAGAGTGTAAAAATGGAGGACGACATCCTCGTCATGTGTCTAGGTGACCCAGAGGACAGGCCCACTCCCCGCAAGGAGATCGTATGCAAGCCAAAGAATGTTACGGCTCATAAATCGTGCAACGTTAAGCCGGAGGAGCACAAGAACTGCCTGTTCGAGGGTTCGGTGAGTGGGTCGAAGGTAGGAGACGTCGTGGTGGTTACCAGACTGGGCCCGCCTGAGCAGAGTGTGTACAATCCTGGTCCCGCGCCTCCCAAAGCTCCGGAGGTCCACAAAAAGGACGAAAGCGGCCCGAAAGAGAAGCCGAAGTACTGTGGCTTTGGGGACGAGGCCCTGGCCACGGTGTTCAGCTGCTGTCCCGCATTGGAGAGCCTCGACCTGTGGGGACTGCAGCTGTCGGACAACACGCTGCAGCTGCTGGCGCTCTGCAGGCAGCTAACGGCCTTCAGGCTGGCCAAGTGCACCGGAGTGACGTCACTGGGTTCGCTGGCGCGCTGCAGAAAGCTGTCCCACTTGACTGTGGACACCTGCCCAGACCTCGGGGCGGCCGCGCTGCGGCAGCTCGCCCAGATGCCCAGCCTCGAGTCCATCGAGCTGTACGAGTGCGACATGTCTGGCTTCCCGTTCGCGCAGATCGTTCCTGGCCTGCCACTGCTCTCAAGCATCACCATCGTCAACTGCAAAGGTTTCAGCCAGAAGGATCTGTCCCTCTTCGACAGAGAAGACTTGGACCTTACCATAGAGTTTGCGCAGAATGCAGCAGATCCTTAGATTCTATCATGTCCACGAAACACTGCATATGTAAGTGAGTTGAGGCTAATAACACACACTGAGTGTGCAGTGTCTCATTTCATTTTTCTGGTGTTCTTGAGTGCGTTAATGGGCTTGGACTCACCGCCTGACCTTTTCGGCTGTGATTGTATCAGTGGTGGCCAAGAGAACTACAAGGAGTCGAGAAATCTATTTTCGATAACTTAAGGGACTCAAAGGCACGGTCCTGAACCGGAAACCTTAACGAGTACAACCTCGCTGCAGGGGGCTTCAAACGCCTCTACCACGCAGTGGGCTGTACTTGCAAAGTTCTCAGTTCTCAGATGTGTAATAAGCCACTGTGCAGGGAAAATAATGGTATTATTTTTTGTGTTGCTATAGAGATTAAAACATTTTTGAGTACCTAGCTCTAGACTTCAACTAAAAACTAAATTACTTCATTAGTTTCAAATGAAGCAATATGGTTCCAGAGACCTTTTCATGCCTCAGACATCTGTGATGTATATATGCAGACTGAAGGACGAATGAAAATTTCTATCAAGTCCTGGATTCGTATCTGGGTTTTCTGCTCACTTGACAAATGCGCTGATCACTACATCACCTCGGTACAGTCGCCCTGCACTACTGCACAGGTTAACTTGGCACACCTCCCTTCACAATCTAAGTGGGCTGAGGCGTGAATGGGAATGTCGATTGAGAAGAGAGGCATGAATACTCTGTACAGTTTTGCAAATCCCCTGAACCAGCGAGGCGTAGTGACTAGTGCATCAGACCTGTGAGCAGGAGACCTCGGTTCGAATCCCAGTATTGGTACAAATTTTCATTCATCTCTTGGTCTGCATATACACATTTAGTATTTTCGTCAGATTTGTTTCCCAAATATTGTATCCGCTAGTGTTTCCATAAGCATTTTTAAAAATTAATGGAGTAATTCTTAGCGAAATTACTTAGGGCAATGTTAATGGAAAATAAAAAGTGTACAGAGTCTTAAATAGTTTCCTTTTTTAAATACATCCTTTAATACATCATTATTTTTGTATAAAAATGAATAAGTAAGAGGTATTGCCCAAATTACAGCAGTAGGGGGCAGCTAGGAAGAAAATGGAAACGAACAAACAACTGAGAACTGGTACAAATTGATCCGCAACTTGTAACGGAAACCGATGTTCTCGGATGTCGAATTCGAATATTTGTCATCAGTTCTCAAGGATGTTTACGCGAGGGAAGCATCAGAAATGGATCGCGAAACTGGATGACAGCTGCCAAAACATGATGTGTCGCGTACTGGTCTGCAAGACTAGGGAAGACAAAGGCTAGAACTAGAGTTGTAAAAGTACCACAGGCTACCGTAGACTACGAAAGTTTCCCTAATAGCTTCGCTCACGTAAGGCCGTACTCGCGTTACCTGTTCGGTAGCTGTGTTGCATATCTGTCGAGCGTTACCTCATAACGATCGCTTTCTTTACACATGCGATCATTGTCGTACCAGATTTCCCCAAAAACTGGAAGTGATGAACCGTCTAGAAACTGAGTGAGGATATACAAGCGGCTGGATAACCTGCGGAACATTTTTGTTGTACATAGTTATCCTCCTGTCTGGTACTTAAAAGTAAACTGTATTTATAGCACTAGCACAATTGAAACTGTCAATGTTTAATTGAGGTTTTATTCGAAAATTGTTGATTTGTAACGTGAAACAGAGGGACGCTGTAGTAGAATAAAAATTTATCATATAGCGCTTGAAATCGCAGTTTCCTCAACAAAAAAGAAAAAAAGTCAAACATAAGTTTCAATTCTTCGTCGAACTTATATAAAACATATTTTTGCTGGTTATAAACAACTTCCGCATTTATTGAATACAAAATAACTACTATATACATAATGTTTGTTTGTAAATTGTCCTTACATCAAAAGTAACTACATTGGTTACATAAAAGCGCAGAAATTATGCCATCAATTAATTTTCATTACTTATAAATGCAATTTATATTTTGTAAGGATATAAAATAGACCATGGGCTAACACTGAGCGATGTGTGGTGCTAATTATTTGCAAGACAAATAACTAAACAAACAAAATCCACAGAGGAGTCGTCAGCTCCCAGTTGCTCTCTTACACATTCGCCGGCCGAAGTGGCCGTGCGGTTAAAGGCGCTGCAGTCTGGAACCGCAAGACCGCTACGGTCGCAGGTTCGAATCCTGCCTCGGGCATGGATGTTTGTGCTGTCCTTAGGTTAGTTAGGCTTAACTAGTTCTAAATTCTAGGGGACTAATGACCTCAGCAGTTGAGTCCCATAGTGCTCAGAGCCATCTTACACATTCATTTATGTTTCCCTACCAATACTGTCAGTAATCTTATCATTTACTACGTCATTTATGGAATTGTCGAACCATAGTTTTGGTAGAGCGCAACTCTAGCTAAAACAAAGAATTGTACCAGTATATATTTAATAAAGGTGTAAATGGATGCTCATACAAATAAAGGGACGGCAGTGTAATTTCCACTGAGGTTGCAAACACAAAAACACTATGTACTGTCACAAAGAGAAGTGAAAAATCATACTGCAGAAATAATATATGAGTTATAGATGCAGAATTCATGTATGTTATGACTACAAGGTAGCATTTACGAAAATAAATCAAAAATCTTAAGAGACTTAGTAAAAACCTGTCGCCTACATTGATAAATCAATCACTTAAACTTGTAAGCAAAACTCATTGTGTTGATGCTATTACAGCAGACTGTCTACTCCACCAGAGTACTACTCACTGCTTACTACATCACATTAAAAGTAATGTCGCTAAAACCTGGGCTGGTGGAAATGATACTTGAGGTAGATTTCTGATATCCATTTAAAAGATGAAACATTAATTGCTGGAGAATTTTTAGCGTTTTTGAATGACGAATCGTGGTTCATATGCCAAAGGCCGTACTAGCTACTATGGGTAACAGAAATTAAGGCAGTTTTCATTATTTGAAAAGTGAAGTGTGGTTCAAAAGAGAGGACTATGGGTAGCAGAAACTAATGCAGTATCCATCTTCACAAAAGAAGAAAAACGACTAAAAATAATACTAACAGTCATTGGTCATATCAGAATCGCCCACTTTTTGAGCTGATAAAACTTCTGATTGAGTTTCACGGTAAGAGCTGCATTGTAGTAATTAATACACTCGTGGAAATTGAAATAAGAACACCGTGAATTCATTGTCCCAGGAAGGGAAAACTTTATTGACACATTCCTGGGGTCAGATACATCACATGATCACACTGACAGACCCACAGGCACATAGACACAGGCAACAGAGCATGCACAATGCCGGCACTAGTACAGTGTATATCCACCTTTCGCAGCAATGCAGGCTGCTATTCTCCCATGGAGACGATCGTAGAGATGCTGGATGTAGTCCTGTGGAACAGCTTGCCATGCCATTTCCACCTGGCACCTCAGTTGGACCAACGTTCGTGCTGGACGTGCAGACCGCGTGAGACGACGCTTCATCCAGTCCCAAACATGCTCAATGGGGGACAGATCCGGAGATCTTGCTGGCCAGGGTAGTTGACTTACACCTTCTAGAGCACGTTGGGTGGCACGGGGTACATGCGGACGTGCATTGTCCTGTTGGAACAGCAAGTTCCCTTGCCGTTCTAGGAATGGTAGAACGATGGGTTCGATGACGGTTTGGATGTACCGTGCACTATTCAGTGTCCCCTCGACGATCACCAGTGGTGTACGGCCAGTGTAGGAGATCGCTCCCCACACCATGATGCCGGGTGTTGGCCCTGTGTGCCTCGGTCGTATGCAGTCCTGATTGTGGCGCTCACCTGCACGGCGCCAAACACGCATACGACCATCATTGGCACCAAGGCAGAAGCGACTCTCATCGCTGAAGACGACACGTCTCCATTCGTCCCTCCATTCACGCCTGTCGCGACACCACTGGAGGCGGGCTGCACGATGTTGGGGCGTGAGCGGAAGACGGCCTAACGGTGTGCGGGACCGTAGCCCAGCTTCATGGAGACGGTTGCGAATGGTCCTCGCCGATACCCCAGGAGCAACAGTGTCCCAAATTTGCTGGGAAGTGGCGGTGCGGTCCCCTACGGCACTGCGTAGGATCCTACGGTCTTGGCGTGCATCCGTGCGTCGCTGCGGTCCGGTCCCAGGTCGACGGGCACGTGCACCTTCCGCCGACCACTGGCGACAACATCGATGTACTGTGGAGACCTCACGCCCCACGTGTTGAGCAATTCGGCGGTACGTCCACCCGGCCTCCCGCATGCCCACTATACGCCCTCGCTCAAAGTCCGTCAACTGCACATACGGTTCACGTCCACGCTGTCGCGGCATGCTACCAGTGTTAAAGACTGCGATGGAGCTCCGTATGCCACGGCAAACTGGCTGACACTGACGGCGGCGGTGCACAAATGCTGCGCAGCTAGCGCCATTCGACGGCCAACATCGCGGTTCCTGGTGTGTCCGCTGTGCCGTGCGTGTGATCATTGCTTGTACAGCCCTCTCGCAGTGTCCGGAGCAAGTATGGTGGGTCTGACACACCGGTGTCAATGTGTTCTTTTTTCCATTTCCAGGAGTGTATATTGCAATGCTTGTCAGCCGCCCCAAGTGGAAGACATGCTTTGTTGCCCCTCAGTGATTTTCGCTGTTGTTATTGAGTCGGAGAGAAAGGAAAAATGACCAAGGGTGAGGGTGTCACGGAGGCGGTCATCTTCCCCCTCCCCCTGAAGAACATCTTTGACACACTAGTGGGGAAGGTGTCACTACTTAGCTACTCCAACCCCGAGCACTTCGCATGTTTGTTTACAAATATAAGACCGCTTCGAAATTCCAGATCGTAATATTTTATTGCTTGCTTCGATTACAGGCACAATAAGCTGCTTGGTTAGGTTCTTGTTAACATGTCCGTCTCCCCCGACAAATAGGCCAATAACTCACTTGACTGTTGCACTCGTTTCTAATGTGCCACAGACGGCTGAAATACCACAGTACAATAACAATAACTTATTTACATCAGCGCTTAGTACGTCAGTTTAACTTAACTACCAAGAAATCGCAATTCACAGAAATTTATTATCTGAAAGGCGTTTGCGGGACGCTTATTTTTCATGCTGTTTCATTTTTCGATTTTTCGAAAGTTAGCTGAGGAATTTGGAGTTTGATTCATGTAAAAATCGGAACGTATGCAGTAAGATGTTCTTCAGGGGGAGGGGGATGATGACCACCACCTCCGTGACACACTCACCCTTAGTAATTTTTCCTTTCTCTTAGACTCACTACATCACGCTTTTGTCGGGATCGTGACGTAATGTGTATTTTCGAAAGTTTAGAAATGTCACACAAAATTTGTACTACATCATCAGATATAAACTACATTTGTTCATCTTACAAATATTGGCAGCATTATTCTTGTTGAGACAATCATCCCATATTTTATATAAAAAGGAATCAGCGAAGTTAATTTAGAATCTATTTGTTAACTGTTCAGAAAAAACATTGCAGCTGCCACAATGAGGCCCCATTGTTAATGTTGTTTTCAGATACCGGTACAAATAAAGTTAGATGCTGTTTGTAAGCAGCTGGAAATCGCCCTGACTGCTATCAATTGATTGAAGCGGATGTGGCGGGTTATGTTGGGTAAAATTACTGAGAGTCACATAGCAGGGATACCAAAGGACTTCAACTGCTATCCTCTCCCATGGATACTGACATCACACCAGGAAATACAAGAGTTATTACCATTCGTCGAATTACAGTGAAGGAGGAGAGTTTGATATTCTGTCTTCCACTGAAACTGAAATTGAGGCATTGCGACTTGCCATGTTGGGAAACTTGCCGTTACTTGCATCATGGGAGCGAGTGTGCAGCATGTTAAGTGACTAATCATTGGCAGTACCCCTTTAGAGATACGATAGCAAGGGATACGAATGATCACAGTTTACACTCATTGAGAAATCCTGGCGCCTTATTCAGTGTATTGTAGAGGCTGTTGCAGCATCCAAGGAAGGAACAGAGTGCAACCAGTTGCAGATTACAGTGTGTATTGGAACAGACAGTGCTTGTTATTTAGGCTCTGAGGTCATACTTGGATCATCTGAGCAACTGGCAGAGAAGGTTATGTCATGATCATGGCCCCCTAGTTCTGAGTGGAGTGGATGGCCTGAACCAGAGACTTCAACAATTCTTTAACAAGCAAGCCTGCAACTTGCTAAGCTTGCACAATAGGGTTGAGAACTGTAGGGTCTCCATAAATTAGTCAGAACTGTATTATACATTTTTTTGAAAGCGTTTCCTGTAGAAATTCTTTGCCAGTTTACCTCAAAATTATTTTATCAACAAATATATGGATATTTCAAGAAATTCATTTTGAGCACTCTAGGGACTACTCGGTAAAACTTTGGGAGGGAGCATCCACACTCCCAAAGTCCTGTTGCAAAGTTTAGCAAACTGTTTCATATACAGTGCTCATCAGGGCTATAAAGCTCATCATTTTCTAGAAACACTTATAGAGTATTGCACTACATGTTTGTATATCCTTCTGTTAAGTATTATCCCAGTTAATCAGACAGATCAAGGCTTCCTTAATGGAAGGAGTTCAATAGAAATAAATATTTCTAACTTGTTGCTGACAAAAGGTCTTGAGCAGCTGAGAAACCAAAGCTCACTTGATAGTCATTCTGTAGGTGTGGTTGTGCTTACACACTAACAAATGCGAGAATGTTGTATGGTTGGAGGCAGACTATGTCTTAGATAAGTCATTTATGCACCAATTACAATGCAGCTGCTAATTTTCATGTTGAGACACTGTGACACAAAACATGCTTTCCTGGACAGAAAATAAGAAATGCTAAGGATTGTACCTTACATCTAGCAAGAATACTACAACTTATTCACACATTCATATTGAGGTGTGGTAGAGCTATGAAATCTCCCATACACTCATCTCAGTGTTAATAAGTTGGTACATTAAAATAATGGAGGAGAGAAGGAGTCAAGCCTAATCATATCTTTATGGAAGCAAGATTTTCTTAAAATGAGATTGGTGAAAGCTGCATCATGTTCCAAGTGAAGAGACATGAGATATTTGAATTTTAACTGTGCTTACTCGCCCATATTCATGGGAGCCAGTGACGGCCATGTGCAGCCATTGTCACGGAGGCATGTGAAGACGCATCCAAAAACACAAGTCAGCTTGGCTGGAATTCAGACTGTGGCATGTGGAAGTTCAAAGGCTGGTGTAAGAATATTAACAGTGCCCAAAATAAAAATACAGCATAGTTTACAGAGATGCACATCCCTTAGCTATGACCTGGTGGAACAGTACAAGAGAACATCAGCTCCACCTCTACAAATGATAAGCTGTGATGTTGCTCATACTGAGTTAGCAACATCTAATCAAGTACAGTTGTGTAGGCATGAAATTTGATTCATGCTGGAGAAGGATATTTTGATTTGTGACAATCTATACAGTCTTTCCTGTTGGTAATTAGGATGCTGTGACTATTTCGTTGTTCACTGCCTCAGTGTTGTGATTTTCTTGTCACTAATGCCCACTTGGTCATGATAGGGAGGGGTTTAGATTATTTTTGTGTCTTGGAAAATACCAGGTATTAATTGCCAGCAAATGCTAAACTAAACTACCATTGTGGTTTGAAATCCCACAAGGCAGACAGTTATGCAGCACAGCATAGCAGTGTTGTGGCAGCTTAGAATGATAAAGTCATATGTGAGTAACTTTTTGTTTCAGATTGATAGTGTTCCCACTTCATGCTGTGTCCTATCACTCGTGCACTGACTTTAACACCTCGTTCAAAGTCACTTAAATCTTGATAACCTGCCATTGTAGCAGCAGTAGCCAATATAACAACTGCACCAGACACTTGTTATCTTATATAGGTGTTGCCAACCGCAGCACATTATTCTGCCTATTTACATAGCTCTGTATTTGAATACACATGCCTACAGCAGTTTCTTTGGTGCTTCAGTGTATTTTTGGGAATGAACACACTCACTAGCAAGTAAAGGACCAGTACTATGATAAATATTAATTTCTATGGCATGAGGGATTTGTTGTTGCTATTTTTAATTCGTTAATCTGTATATAGTTTGAAAAATAAAATGACTTTCAACTGCACTCTTGTAAAGACTTTAGATATATGCCTACTTTGTTCCTTTTTACACATTAATTTTAGCCCTGTAGTATGAAATTAAGATGACCACATATTTTACTTATCTCATAGTGAAACAGCTATAAAAGTTGAGAACTTTGTGCTGAGCATAATGCTTTTCAGCTGGGTGGCCACACTTTGTTTTGATCACAATTTAGCTGTAGTCATTTGTATAGGTAGACCACTGGCTGATGATCATATTTACACAAAAATACTTGCAGCAGTTACTGCTTCATATTCTACCGTTCACCAATGTTAATTACATTGTATACATCTGCCTGCATTGGTAACTGACAGATTTAAGTCTAAGGTAATTCAACAAAAGTTTTGCTCTCATTGACAACATTTTCAGTTCTGTTTATTGTCACTGTTCAGTAATTCAAAACTGTCAATATTTTACGTAATTTTCCTATAGTTGGATAGCTAAACAGATTAGAGGTTTTGTATGTACCTATTATACATATACTATAAAAAAAATTCTTTTTTAAAAGTCATTCAACAATAGTCTATTCATTTAACTTTAACATGTAATTACTTATGTTCATTTTCGATATTTATTTATTGTTTTTTTTTCTTTCCTATGTTTATTTTATGCATTTGATTCCTCTTTGTCTATGTGTTAATGTTGCACTCCTTCCAGAATCAGAGTGGGTATCCTTGCTCCATCCACATCAATTCAGGAAAGTCTTGTTAGTACTAGGAGCTATCTTCTATGCTGCTTAAGCTATGAAATCCCATCAAATCTCATTCTCTCCAACAGCTTGCTCATTAAAGTTTGTTGATGCAGACATCTCTCCTTTTTTGACAGTTTTTCAGATTTTCATTTCCTGTCCCTCACCAAATTCCATAGACCCCATCATGAAAGAGAAACTTGAGAGATAAAAAATGAATCAGGTTATATATAAAAGATGAGGGTCAGCTGTTAAAGTCAACACTCATAACTACTGTTGAATTGTTGTATTTGCTCTTGTAGCCATGTGTGAGTGTTTGTCTGTGTGAAAGTACACTGACACAAAAAAAGAGTGGTAGCTCAAAAACTAGGAGCGAATATAAATCTGTGTAATGTTACCTGTTTTTATGTGCTACGCACAAATTAGGTATAGATGAGTACTTCCTTTTGATCATTCCCTTTATTATTTCCAATGAGAAATTTCTGTTAAATAAAACAGTTTATTCAGATATGAACAGATATTCAAAATGTAATACTGTACAAAAAGTGTACTGAAAAAGAAAGAATAATTTATTTAAAAAAATAGAAAACAATGTACTGTACATGTATTTTCATACCTCCTCCTGATATTTCCTACAAGATATTTCTCATTTATAAGGGGAAGCTGAGGAAAATAGTGTTTGCAGTCATAATACATGTGAGCACCAACATGTTTGCTATGAAGGCAGAGTTCTGACAGGTTCTAGGCATACACATTGTGCAATAACACTGTGATGTCCACTTGCACTTTCACAAAATGTATTGACATAATATTATTGTGCAATAAACACTGAACATATGAGGAACATACTGCCAAAATCAGGATGATGCATTGGAGAAAGCTGTCCAAGTGAGTGTTTTTGCTCCACAACAATGCTGCAGCTTGTTCTTTGTAGGGCACATCACATAATGACTATAAAATATTTCTCGCACTCAGGTAGTCTCCTGGTATGGCACCCAGTGAACCTCTATCCTTGGATGAAGAAACATTTGCATGGTAGGTATTTACAGAAGGATGATTAGATAATTTTCATGGTGGATGGTATCAACTCCCAAGCTGTCTGTTTATCTGAAAGTCCAACAAATAACTACATAAAATCCTACATATTAAAATAGCTGTTTGTTCATGACCTTATCTGCAGTCATGAAGTAATGATAATAGTTGGATATATAGATGTACTCATCCATTGAAAACAATTTTTACAGTTCTTATAATTACTCTTATAGTATTTATAATTATACCATATGGCATTGCTTAATGTATGGGATGTGCATGAAAGTTAAGTGGCTATCTATAATTATTCTAAATATTCATGTACAGTGGTGCAACTTTTACTTAATAATTATGTTTCCAGCTTTTGATTACAGGTACGAAGTTTATTAACAATTTTAATTTTCATGTGGAAGTGTGTTGTACAGTTTTAGGCTATTATAGAACATACTGTTCTGTGTTTTGACCTTTTTTCCTGTTTTGGCATAATTAACGTTTGGATTTAGTTTCACACTCATGTACTGAGCTGTTTGTAGCATACAGATGAACATTCTTTCTTATGTACAGTATAGTCTGGAAAATGAATTCACATATGGCACTCAGAATTTCTAGCTTTATGAATAATCATACCATGTGTCCTATTGCTATTTGTTAGTATCCCTACAGCACTTTTCTGCACCTTGAAGACAGTCTGATTGTCGCCAGCACTTGTACCCTAAAATGTGATTCTGCGACAGGGTATTGAATGTATATTTCCAAAATAAATCATTTTGAGCCATGAAATATTGCAAATTGATGCAAATATTTACAAACCATAACATGCTGTGGATAATTTCTCTGGCAAAGGTTTTAAATTTTCTGCCAGTTTCAACTGACAGTTTACACTCAACTCCAAGAATTTGGTGCCCATTACACTTTCTAATAGATCATCATTAATTTTTAATTCAGTTGATATCTGGAACCAGCAGTTGAAAATTCTTTTAATTTTATATTGACTTTTGCTCTTAATTAAATTACAAGATCAATGACAGTCATGAACTCAGAGCACTATTACATATATGAAAATCATATTTAAAATGAACCAAAAGCAAAATGGAAAATATTACACTACCCACAGCCATGGTGAAAAATAGCTGTATACATTAGATTTTCAGAGATGCTTATGACTGTATGTCATGTTCACCTGATCATTTAACACATTGTCATATTGAATTGTATGGGTAAACATTAAGTGATCTTAAAATTGCACATACAGAGATTCAGTACAAGGTTCAGTGCAATGTCCTCAGAATGCCATCAAGTGGAAATCAGCTGGTAAATATTGGGCCCCAACAACATTCTTTGATCTGGATATCACTGTTGGCATTAGGAACATGGACCCAAAACTTATGGTGGAATGGCATCACTTGAGGCTGGATCAGACACAATGATAAATGTGGTTGTCTAGAAACTGGACTTCTTCTTTCATGTACTCATTTGTGTGGTGGTGGCTCAAGCATACATGAAACTTGTAATCAAAAGTGTATGAATACTGTATTCAACATTTTATGATAGGCTTCCTGGAATGTAACAGGTTTGCTTCTGTTAGCACATGACTGTTTATATCATCACTGTGTGCCCTAATGTTTCTATGTTATTACTAAAATACATCACTATACATGCATAAATGAAATTTTTATATATTATATAGATTATACAGTCATCCAGCTGGAAAGGAAAGCAAAACAATCAATATGTACAAATATGTATTTAGAAGCTAATACACTGTTTCTCTTTAGCTGCTTTTTTTTGCACACTAACAACATTTGTGTGGATATGGTACTCCAGTCAACATAGAATCAATATTTTCTCCCCATTCCCACATACCAGTTGTGCCAATAATGCATCAGTCGTAGCTTCAGTTTAATATTGTTGTTAAATTGAAATGTAGTGTTTAAATGGATAAAAAATACAGTGTGTCCATATATCATGGTTTTCAGCCCAAATACTGCACAATGCATTACCACATAATGTTTCTTACACCGCAGTCTTGTGTGTTTACATTTTGCAGCATGCAGTTGCAGCTGTAGCAGTTACAAAGCTAAGTACTGACAAAGTTATTTGTGCACTGTTATACAGTTATTAAATTTAATAGTTAGCAGTGTTTCATGCTGTTTGAGGTGAAATAATGATTTAATAAACTTTTGGAAATGTACGTTCTTTGTGTTTTTTAGAGTTTTCATTGCAGTGAAGTTGTTTAGTAAATTTCATAGTTTAGTTTTCAGCTGACATTTCTTTTGCTTCTAGTGAAATATTTCAGTAAAATTTTCATTAAGTGTTTTAACTTCATTGAGTGTTCCAGTGGCCACTTGAATATTTGGATGTAGCTAGTAATTTTGTTAAGTTTTGTTGATATTGGTATTAGTTTTGGTTTAGTAGTATTAATACAAGTAGTTCCTTTCTTAGTACAGAGATAATTTCAAAACTACTGTTGTTAGTTCTATAAATAGTTGTACTGGTGTAACTGAACATAGGTAATGCAGATGTATAGTTTTTTTCACTAACTGTAAAATTTTATCATGAGTGAGAAGTGTGAGCTCTGTCGTAGGTTTGTGAGTAGTGGGTTATGGTTTGGGATTTGTTCAAAGTATTTTCACTGGGGGGAGGGGGGGGGGGGGAATGCAATGGGGAAGCCAGTGGGCATTCTAGCGAGATCCTCTGCTGGGAATGCAGAATCTGTAGTAGAAATAAGTTGATAGAGGAACAGGAGCGTAAGATCTGTGCCCTCCAGGTGCAGTTACAACACGCAAAGGAGGAACTACATAGGTTAAGGAGGGTGAAGGGTGGTGGGGAATGGGAACTGGCAGTTGGCAAGAAGGTAGCTAGGAAGAAGACGTATTCAGACAGTTTTACTTTGCATATATGACCAACTGTCAGAGTTGAGTGGAGAGGAGCCTCTTGTAGCTGTAGGTTTAAGGAACATGCAGCAGTTCTCAGCAGTTAGGAGGCCTAGGTCAGTTGCCAAGTCTAATGAAAGAAGAAGATTCTGCTGCTAGGTAGTTCACACGGTAGAAGTGTGGGCCAGGAGTTGCAGGAAGTGTTGGGGAGTGAGTGCCAGGTCACCAGCACTGTGAAGCCGAGTGCAGAGTTGGCTCAGGTGACTGACAGCATAGGGGAGCTACGAAGGAATTTTATGAAGGAAGATCAGGTAGTTATAGTGGGTGGAGCAGGGAACAGTCTTGATAGGGGTGGGGAATTTTATGTAGGTGGTGACCTGGTAAAGATTGCTACTCAAACTGGTGGCACTAATGAGCATTTCATGCAACTGTTTCAGCATCATAATCAGCCTCATTATGCTGCGGCTGTTAGGCGTGTTAACATGGGGCTGGAGGGGGCACTGATGGCAGAGGGCATGGGTCACATTTCAGTGGTGCCAGTTGAGTCTATCAGTAGATCAGGTTTCACTAGGCATTGCCTGCACCTCAGTAGGTATGGGAAGGGGAGGCTGGCAAAGATTATAGTTGACAGTGTAGATGGTGGTGGTGGGATCACTCATGGAAAAATTCCTGTAGTAGTTGGTGTTAGAGCTGCACCTTTTTTAAATTGAAGTCAGCTGATAGGTATACATGTTTAAAGGAAGTCCCTATAACTAAGGGATCAGCTTCAGAGAACGTCATGTTTTCAAGCAGAGAAGGAATTAGCAAATTTCATCAAAATATAAGAGGTATTAGAGATAAAGTTAGTGAACTGCTTATAGATGTTAACTCTGAAATTATTGGTATATTGGACCACCACTTAAATAATTTGACAATTCAGAGGCTTCCTTTACCAGGATACAGATTAGCTGGCTGTTTTTCAAAGATATCCTTGCAGGATGGAGGAGTGGCCATGTATATAAAAAGCAATATTCCATTTGAGTGCATAGCTGTATCACAGCACTGTACTGATATTTGAATGTTGTGCAAGGGCAGCTCAATTTAGTGAAACTTAACTTCTAATTGTTGTTTTTTGTAGGTCCTCTAAGTCTGAATTCAGAGCATTTCTGCTCAAGCTACAGAGGGTTCTTGACTCACTTTATAGGAAGTACCAGAAATTAGTTATATGTGGTGACTTCAATTTAAATTTTGTATATGAGGGTGCAAGAAAAAGGATGTTGGTAGATCTCTCAAATTCATATGATCTGATGCAAACTGTGTTTTTTCCAACTAAGGTGCAGGGGAACAGTAGCACAGCCATAGACAAAATTTTTATTCATTCTTCATTACTAGATGGGCATTCTGTTAGTAATAGAGTGAATGGCCTTTCAGACCATGATACGCAAATCTTAACACTAAATGGCACATACAGTAGCTACTGTATGTCAGATCACTTAAAATTACTTTCTTAAAATGTCCAGGACATCATAAGGTTAGTGAAATTACTGGTCAGTTCAGTTTATAATGACCTAATCTAAATTGAACTAATGGCATAAAATACAAACATACAATAAATGCAAAATCAATTACATGGATCATTAACACCCTATGTACAGTAAAGGTCACCAGTAACTGTTGAGTTTATATCACTGCAAGGTAGTCTGTCAACCATGTATTATTTCACTTGACAAAATCAGAAGAGATCTGTCCATTCGTGACATAAACATCATTGGTACAATCTTACATGGATTGTACACAAAATATTACACACAATATGTCAAATATACAAGATCTAATCACATTCATTTATTCACTCTTATCTGTCAGTGTCCAAACTAAATAACTATTATTGTTAGCCCAAGTTTGGACATGTCACACTGAAAACAAAAAAACCATTACACCAAACCAAATACAAATCCTTAACCTAAAACATACATTACATTATATTCCTGTATCCTACTATGGCACTTCTGCCACTCTTCCACGCGACGTAATACCTAGTTCACATTTTTTCACAGTGTTGTCAGTCTTGCTGAAAATAACTTTCACTCTGATACTTCGTAGCAGATTAGAACTGTGTGCCAGACTCATAACTTTGCCTTTCATGGGCAAGTGCTCTACCAAATGAGTTACCCAAGCACAGCTCACGACCTGTCCTCACAGCTTTACTATCAACAATACCCAATCTCCCATCTTTCAAATTTCACAAAAACTCTCCTGTGAAACTTGCAAAACTAGCACTCTTGGAAGAAAGGATATTGTGGAGACATGGCTGGGGAATGTTTCCAGAATGATGTTTTCACTCTGCAGTGGCACATGGACTGATATGAAACTTTGTGGCACATTAAAATTGTATGTCAGATTCAGGTTCGAATTCAAGACCATTGCCTTTTGCAGACATTTGCTGTACCAACTGAGCTAGCAAAGCAAAACCCGAGATGTGTCTTCACAACTTTAGTTCCAACAGTACCTTACCTCCTACCTCCTGCATTCTGGATACAGCCCCCAGGCTGTGGCTACATCATGTCTCCACAATATCGGGTCTTCCAGGAGTGCTAGTCTTGTAAATTTCACAGGAGAGATTCTCTCAAGTTTGGAAGGTAGGAGTTGGGGTACAGATGGAAATAAAGCTGTGAGAACAGGTCTTTTGAGCCATGCTTGTGTAGCTCAGTCAGTAGAGGAGCTGCCCAGAAAAGACAAAGGTCCCAAGTTTGAGACTCAGTCTGGCATACAGCTGCCAGGCAGTTTCATGTCAGTGCAAGCTCCACTGGAAAACGAAAATTGCAGTGTGGAAACAACCCCCAGATTGGGGCAAAGCCATGTCTCCGCATCATCCTTTCTTCCAGGACTGCTAGATCTGCAAGTTTTGCAGGAGAGCTTCTGTGAAGTTTGAAAGGTAAGGAATGGGGTACTGGTGTACGTAAAACTGTTTGGATGGGTTGAGAGTCGCCCTTTGGTAGCTCAGTTGGTAGATCACTTGCCCATGACTTGAAGAAGCTCCCAAATTTGAGTCTTCGTCTGGTACACAGTTTTAATCTGCCAGAAAATTTCAAATCTGTGTACACTGTGCTGCAGAATGAACATTTCTTTCTGGAACTTTCAGTGTGTATCATATTTGTTCAATAAAGAACAAACTGTCATGTTAGGTAAAATACTCCTTTTGACACTGGTAATGGTAGACTCCTTTGATCTTGCCAGATTTAGGATAATATAACAACACTCCAGGATTCAGTATCCTTATAATTATGTAAGGACCATTATGAAGTGACTCCCATTTCTTAATCTATTAGCCAAGCAAGGAAGACTTTGGATGTTTGCTTATTAAAACGCAGTGTCCAACATGAAATCAGCATAGTTGCTTTATATTAAGGTCAAGTACTGATTTTGCTGCATTGCTTTTTCTCACAAATTTACATATGTCTAAGACATTTTGGGATAGGTTTTGATCATTCATTGTCACTGATTTGTCCATACATCAACTCTTGTGCTGTGTAATCTCTGAGTGAATGCTGAAGCTTATTCATATTTTCTTCAAATGGTGTTACATAGCCTGCCCATTGGCTCTCTTTTATGGTGTAATACATACACATGAACTGGTTTAATTCTCTGATTACATGTTCTGCAGATTAGCCTCTAGATGGAATCTTGAAATAAGAATCTGATGATTTCCATTTATCAGAAATGAACTGAGTGCCATTACTGAGATAATCAATGTTGTTTAAGTAGCCTCCATGTATCCACTTGATTACTGGGCCACTCATCACTCTCTTCAATGCAAATATTTTAAAACACTTCACAAAAATGTAAACTGAGACCACTACTTACTATACTCCTCTGCTCTGTGGAAATGGTCCACAAATATCAGTAGCAACAATTTACAGATGTTGTATTGGCACTATAGATTCAATTCTCCCTTATGGCATCTGTTAATGTCTTTACTTCA
Organism: Schistocerca serialis cubense; assembly: GCF_023864345.2. NCBI lineage: Eukaryota > Metazoa > Arthropoda > Insecta > Orthoptera > Acrididae > Schistocerca > Schistocerca serialis. The sequence continues at coordinate 569,329,304 of NC_064638.1, forward strand.
GTGACAATTGACAAATGTCCTCAAATCAGTCTGCATGTAACTCCTCATATTGTGAAAGAAACACTATTCATTTAGTTTGTGGATACACTTTATAACTCTGAAATGTTCCTATGCAATGTGCATATACCAGATTAATTTATCTTTCACTTCCTTTGGAATACGAACTTTTTGGTGGTCAGTATTTGGATGATGATGCTAGAACAACACATCTTTACCTATTGTATAGTGATCTGCTAGCTCGCCACCTGGATCATTCTGCAATTTTTCCTTGATTAGTTGCCATAGTAGGATCTGATCTCGCATTTTACCCATATGTTTACATTCGATTTCATCAGAAAAAATTTAACATCTATGTACAATTCTAAATCAGATGTAGATTTGTGCAATCCCTTCAGCATTCTTGATAAGGCATCAGCAATGATGTTTTGCTCTCCTTTGATATATACTGTTTTGAAACTGTGTTATTGTAAAGAAAGCAGCCCACATGCTAAATACAGACACAATAGCTTGCAGCTCAGTAAGAAACTCAGGGCTTCATGATCACTATAAACCTTTGTATGATGACTGTTTATAAGAGTGGAAAATTTTAAACACCTACACAATAGCTAAGTCCTCAGGTTCAGTAACAGAATATGCTCTCTCTCTTTTTTTTTCTTCCATCAGACTTCTGACTGGTTTGATGTGGCCCGCCGTGAATTCCTTTCCTGTGCTAACCTCTTCATCTCAGAGTAGCACTTGCAGCCTATATCTTCTGCTATTACAGTTTTTGCCTTCTACAGCTCCCTCTAGTACCAAGGAAGTCATTCCCTCATCTCTTAACAGATGTCCTCTCATCCTGTCCCTTCTCCTTATCAGTGTTTTCCACACATTCCTTTCCTCTCCGAATCTGCACAGAATCTCCTCATTTCTTACCTTATCAGTCCACCTAATTTTCAACATTTTTCTGTGGCACCTCATCTCAAATGCTTTGATTCTCTTCTGTTCCAGTTTTCCCACAGTCCGGGTTTCACTACCATACAATGCTGTACTCCAAACATACATTCTCAGAAATTTCTTCCGCAAATTAAGGTTGATATTTGATATTAGTAGACTTTTCTTGGCCAGGAATGCCTTTTTTGCCATTGCTAGTCTGCTTTTGATGTCCTCCTTGCTCTGTCTGTCACTCATTATTTTACTGCCTAGGTAGCACAATTCCTTAACTTCATCTACTTCATCGCCATCGATCCTGATATTAAGTTTCTCACTGTTCCCATTTCTACTACTTCTACTTCTTCATCTTTCATCATATGGATCAAGAACTCTGATTTCAAATCGTTTGGTATAGACTGTGGCTTTCTGTTCTGAAACAATTGAGCACCTAATCCAATTGCAGGAGAGTCAGCAGCAAGTCTAAATTCCTCACTCCTGTTTAGATGACTTAACATTTTTGCATGTCCAAGTTCTTCCTTAACGCTTGCAAAATTTTGCTGACACTCATGTGTCCAGTTCCTCACTGCATGGTTACTTGTAAGCTGTCTGAATGCTTCACTGTACAGCACTTGATTATTTTTAAATCTTCACCAGAAATTACAGAGACCAAGAAAAGACATGAGCAGTTTTTTTTGTTATATGGTGGCTGAAATTTCGTCAGGACACCAGTATTATCTGGATCTGGAAAGATACCATTGAGTATGATATTACGCCCTGCATATTTTACCTTTCTTCTCGCAAATTTTGGTTTTGACAGATTCATTGTTACACCATCTTTAAAAACTTGGAGTGTTAACTTCATGAAATTCATGTGCTCACCATTTTCTAAAATGCTCTTTTCCTTAACAAAAGTAAATTATGACTTAAAAAAAAAAAATTCTCAGAAATGTAAACTAGGTCTTCACTCTATTAACCCTGAATTATGACTCCTCAAGAAGAAAGCATCCATCTCTCTCTCTCTCTCTCTCTCTCTCTCTCTCTCTCTCCCTCTGAGAGTGTGTGTGTGTATGTGTGTGTGTGTCTAGAATGCAAGAATGCTCTCTATTTTAGTTGGCTGAAATATACCACAGCCAACAGCTACATAGCTTTTCACAGCTCAGTAAATTTCCTCCTTGACCAATCCTCAATTCCAAATTTATTTTAATAACTGTACATGCTCAGTAATTTCAAAGAAAGCTAATGAACTGAAAATAATCTTATCTTTGTTTAAGGTGTGAAACAGCTTTTAAACTTGTTGCTTCACATTAAACACATCACAACTCACTGCTCATTCATAAAGATTTGATTCACATCCTAATTCATCATAAATTATACAAATTTCAGGAGTTGTATGTCACATACATGCTAAATTCACACCCTCCTTCACTCTTACAGCACAACAAATAAATGTAGAAAAGTCAAATAACTGGAAATAATAATTACTGTTTGAAAGCTGCAACGTTATGTAACTTATACTGTTCTGAAAAACATATTGTTTAAGTAAACAATGGAAAATTCAGGCCCCAGCAGCCAGAGCCAGTGCTCACGTGTGTGTGAGCTGCATTTGCATGAATATGTGTGTGTGTGTGTGTGTGTGTGTGTGTGTGTGTTTTTTGTCTATATCAGAAGAAGGCCTTCTGGCCGAATGCTTATATGTCTAGTAGTCTTTTTCTTTTTTTTTTTTTTTTTTTTTTTTGTGTATGTCTTTTGTGTCTGTCTGTGATTCAACATCTCCGCTGCATGATGCGTAGCAAGCTATCCTTTTCATAATATTGCTTAATTAGCTATTTAACAGCAAACAGTTTAGTGTAAGCCATCCCCTGATGTACTTACAAAAACACAACAATTTGTTTGGATGCTGCTTACAATGGGAAGTTATAAAATTTAGTTTCTTGATAATTTTGGATGTTTCTGAAAAATTTTCAACTGGAACTGAAACTTGTTCAGCAGGTACCTATTATTATCTTGAACGGCTCTTTATTATGAAGAAGATGATGATAAAGTCCCAAGTTTCTTGACAGAGCATAGGGGAACGATGCAGGAGACCTGCATCGTCGTTCTAGGCAAGGTCCTAATGGTGGTGGTTTGTTGTTGCCTTCCTCCTCCCATAATGGGGATGAATGATGATGATGAAGATGACACAACACACCCAGTCATCTTGAGGCAGGTGAAAATCCCTCACCCTGCCGGGAATCGAACCTGGGACCCTGTGCTCGGGAAGCGAGAACGCTGCCACGAGACCACGAGTGTAGATAGTATACAATAAATTTCCTGTATTAGTTCACAGTCTGGTGTGTAATTTAAATAATTTGCAAATTATATGTGCATGAATGGGTCTGCAATCAGTAACTAAGGTCAGATACGGTAGATGGAAACCTCTCAGAGTAGGAGTCAAAAATAATCTTACAGTTTCCAAGTCATCAATGCATATCATTATGCTATCACAGTTGCTTGACTTTTGTGGTGATAGTTAAAGCTTTATGATTATTCTTGTACTTTATACACTAAATAAAGAATTCTAACATGTGTGTCATACCAGTGAAATTAACTTGCTTTATTTTTTATTTGTTTGCATCAGATACAAGAGAGAATTATAAACCTAAGTAAATTAGCACCAGACGACATTCATGATTATTTTAACTACAGAAACCTACCTTATAGCGTATAGCATGACATGGACTTTACAATATCATGAAAGCATTTTGGGAGGGAGGGGAAGGCCATAATTATTTGTATCTGCTCAATCATTAACCATAGTTCATGGATATGGGTCCAATGTATGCCCATCTCAATTGACAGAATTACAGATGTACACAACAGGAGTGACATTATCTGACCTGATGGGCCTCACAGGCACTCCCATGTCTGTGGAGTGTTTCTCAAAGAATTCTGACACAAAATGATGGAGAACAGAAATCAGTCATCCTTTCCTTTCAGGTTTTATTAAAGCAAATTTTGATTTCAGCTGGTAGCTGGCCATTATCAGAGTAGTATTTCAGAGTTTGAATGAACTTTGACAGGAGTCCAAACAGCAGGGAATTGGTGTACTAGAGGATGTATTAAAACTTTTAAATGTTGCACTGATAATGGCTGACTACTAACTGAAATCTAGATTTTCTTTAATATATTCTAAAAGGAAAGGATGACTGATTGCCGTTCTCCATCATTTTGAAAGTCATATCACAGTCACTGAATGCATTCCACATTCCTAATGGAAGGTAATCTGATGAATTCTGACACTATTTGTGAGTTGCTGCAGGTGAACAAATGAGTCCACGTGTTCGGATGGCTTACTCCTGTGCCATTCACTCATAAAAGACAATGACACCCAATTTAAACATTTCTCACATGAGAATACCCCATCATTTGTCTGAAGAGTGTCCTATTTGCAAATGTAATGCCCCATCCCAAGTTGTTTCCAGTGTACACTGCCAGTGGTATACATCAATGTATATCGTGAGTCATCAGTTCAGGCATTAATTTTCCATGCTTCAAATATCTAGTGACGTATTTCCTGTAACTGCTCTATCCATGCTATGATCTACGCCCTATGAATTGCTGCATGAAGAAATACAGGTGTGAGGTTTTGTATCAAAAAACATATCATGATTCTGGATGATATGGATGATCACTGGTTTATCCAGTATGTAATTGGCAATTTATTTGCTGCACTGTGAACTCCTACTCATTTTTTCAATCTATCATGATTGACATTGACTCCTGATATCACCATACACTGAGATGACAGAAGTCATATGAGAGCAATGAAGGCCTTCACTTAATGACCAAAAGCAGTGGTGTTGTCAATGCTAACAGAGAAGCAACACTGCATGAAATAACTGCATAAATCAATATGGGATATATGACAAACATAACTGTGAAGACAATGCAATGAAATTTGGCATTAATGAGCTATAGCAGCAGACAACTGATGTGAGTGCCTTTGTTAACAGCATGACACTGCCTGCAGTTCCTCTCCTGGCATGCTGACTGGACCCTAGATGACTGGAAAACCACAGCCTGGCCATATGAGTCCTTACGTCAGTTGGTAAGAGCCAACAGTAGGTTTAGTGTGGCACGGTCCTAATGAGGGCATGGACTCAAGTTGTCAACAAGGCACTGTGCAACTTGGTGGTGGCTCCATAATGGTGTGGGCTGTATTTACCTGGAATGGACTCAGTTCTCTGGTCCAACTGAACTGATCATTGACTGGAAATGATAATGTTTGGTTACTTGGAAACTATTTCCAGCTGTTTGTGGACTTAATTTCTATGAATGACAATGCACCATGTCAGTAGGCTACAGCTATTCACAATTGGTTTAAAGAACATTGTGGATAATTTGAGTGAATGATTTGGCCACCCAGATCACCTGACACAACTCTCATCTAACATTTATTGGACATGTCAGTTCATGCACAAAATCTTGCACTGGCAACTTTCGCCTTTCACAATTATAGAAGGCTATAGAGGCAACATGACTCAGTATTTCTCCAGAGAACTTCCAACGAGTTGTTGAGTCCATGCCACGCGAAGTTGCTGCATTATATCAGGCAAAAGGAGGTCTGACATGGTATTAGGATGTATTCCCTGACTTTTGTCACCTCATTGTATAGTTGTATGTGGAAAATGATATTGGGATGATAGTTTTCCATTACCTGATGTACTGATGGTACATACTTGCATACTGGTATGTGAAAATCTCAATGCCTGTGCAGCCTGACAGAAGGCTGATAGAGGTATTCAAGGTACCCTCCACCACACACCATCAGGTGGCTTGAAGAGTATGGATGTAGGCGAAGATGTAGATGAAGGCATGATCCACACATCAGGCACCTCCCCCCCCCCCCCCCCCCCCGCCCTCCTTTTCTCAATCTGGCTAAAACAAAATGTATCTTGCCCATCCTGTGCCAGAGTGTCTGATACGATCCTAGTCAGACTTTTTTATTCACTGTGGTAACAGGAGCAGTTTTTCTTCAAAATACTAGTCACTTCTAATTGAATTGCCCATGAGCCTTTTCACATTTGGAATCATAATCACGGTACAATAATCACAATTATACACATGCCAATGGCCACCTGCATTCCCATTCTAACTGGCAGCTTCAGAACATTTTACTTGAAAAAAGCTTAGGTTATCTTCTCACTGTTGACCATTCCTTACTATTCTGTGATAGTTTTCCCATTTTTCCACTGTCACAATATTTATTTATCCTGGAGAGATTACTTAATGACAGCCATTCAATGAGAAAATTATTATTACACACTCTTTTATTTCATTTAATAAAAACCAACTGTTTTATGAGACTTATTTTAGGGAAGCAACAAATATGTGTGATGGTGAGTTAGCTACATATTAGGTTAATAAAAATTCTTTCAATGAAAAATTATCTTCGCCATGCCTTTTTTAATCACCGCAAAAGCAGAGACTGAAATTATGTTATGTTAAGCTGTATATACTTCTTAAGTATAACCTATAAAATGAACAGGAAGTTTAGAATGAAACAGAGTAACACAGTTGGTTATTTTTTATTCTCTAAATTGGTGAACAATCTGTAATTACTCTTTGTAGAGTACTGCATATTGTTTTCTACAATACTGGAGTACTAAGCTTTGTTGTCTGTGGAAGAGTTCATATCACTATCTGTACTTCATTACTATCAACACATGTATGCTAACACTTTCACCACTGAAGATACTATATCTATTACTGATACAGCAGTTTTAACACTAAAATAATCAAATTCAGCAGAATTTCAAAATTTTAATGATCTTTGCAGATTCTGTGTTGCCTGGAGACTGTCATGAGATACAATGAAGACCAGCATTCATATATAGTAATGCCCAGCCATCATAATGGTTGTCCTCACAATTTGTCCCTCCAATAATATTTGAGATGTGAGCTGTTTCATGTCATGACGTGCTCACATGTTAACAATATTTTCTTAACCCTAGTTCCCGAAAGTTTCTTAAGCCTGTGATTGGGGAGAGCTTGACCTGCAAGTGTCAAGAGTAACAAGGTAAATAATATTCCTGTGGATCAAGTATATGAGACTGATAAAGGATGTTAAGGACACATGTAGAAAATGTGTATAAGATGAGGTATAAAGTTGAAACAAAAGCCTGAAATGTTACAAATATGTGGTGTTACAGATATCTAGAAGTGCAGGGGCAATACTGAGATAACAAAGGTTAAGAGATAATCTAGTAATGTTAAGATAAAGTGACTGCGAGGTCGCTTTCATATGCAGCAAATGTGTGGGGATGGTGCATAGATGTGGGAATGATGTAGGAATTGTGATATACAAAGATGCCCAGAGGTAGGGATTCAGATGAACTGGTATGTTGTCAAATGCAGAAGTAGAGATTTGGCAATGATTTGTAGATGAGACTGAAGATGCAGAGATCATAAATAAGGAAATGCAGTGATATGAAGGCATGAAGATTTCTAAATGGGGAAATGCAGAGAAGCAGAAACACGAAAATGCACAGATTAAAATGTGATGTGGGTTTGAACTCCCATGGAAATGGTAAAAATGAGGGTATGGCAATGTGAATTATATAGTCCTGGAGTTGAGAAAATTTAGAGATTGTGTAGAGATGTGGAGGTATCAAAACATAAATGTACAGAAATAGGAAGGCAACTAGTTAGAGATACAAGTGAAGTGGAGATAATGAGATGTGGAAACAAGGCATAATTAAAGGATAATAAACATATCAGTATTGAATTAAAGTATTGAAAAAATTTGAGAATACTTATCTATGAAGAAATGCAGACATGCTGGTACATGGAAAGATGGTTTAGAGATATGGTTATGGTGGCATTTGAAGATGGAGGCCTGCAAAGATATCAAATTAGGAAAGTGCATCTTCCTGTCTCCAGATTTTAGTATCTCATCTCTGGATTCTCATGTTTGTTCACCTCTTCAAATATTCTTCTAAGTCTCCGCATTTCCCTAGCCACAGAGCTTCCATCATGTTCTTGCATCCTCAACACATCATGATTGCTTCATCCATGTAGTGCCACAATAAATCTGTAATTTTTCACTACATATATCTCACCAGCTCCCTCACTTTTAAACATGTACATCTCCACATTTTTGCATTTATATTTTAACAAGCTTTTGACATTATTACAGGTACGGGCCAGGTCTTGCACGAAAAATAAGGTGACAGATACCAGGTCACAAGTGTTTTAAAGCCCAGTGCATATCTTAGCCAAGTGATAGAGGATGCAGGACCATTGTGCAAGGGTTATACAAAGCAGGATCATGTTGTGATAGCGGATAGAGCAAGAAACAGTACTGATAGGGATCAGGGCTGCAATATTGATGATCTGGTAAAAATAGCACCATACAAATTTTGGCTTGGTTCCTGCTTTCATGCAGTATGATCAGCCTCAATTGAACAGCTCTGTTAGGAGGATCAATATGGAGCCAGATCAGCTGCTTGTAGTGGCTACTTTGTCAGGCATATGTTTAGTTCCTGTTGATGCTATTTGTAGGTGGGACTTCACAAGGCATGCACTGCATCTCAATAGGAAAAGGAAGGGTAATTGACTAGGACAATAGTAAAATCTTTAAGGAGGGAGGCACTGAAACTCATAGGCATACTTCTTTTTTAGCCTAAGTTCAGTGTCCAATGATTCAACATTGAATGAAATTTCACTTAATGAGAAGCTCAGACAGGCAGATATTAGACGTGTCAAAAGATCACACGATTCTCATAAAAGTACAGTGAAAAATATTGTTATTATGCCACAAGATTCTCATAAAAGCACTGTGAAAAATAATGTTAGTACATTGCACCTGAACATCAGGGGATTTAAAAACAAAAGTGGATGAGCTTCTTGTTTGCTTAGAAGATTTAGAAACTGAGGGTGGAATAAATGTACTATACCTGTCTGAACATCCTATAGTCATAGATGTGGAAAAGGTAAATGTAGGTGGATATAAGTTTTCAGGACATGAAAATAGGGACACTATGGAAAGAGGAGGAGCTGCCATATACGTATGTTAAAATTGATCATAATGTGAAAAATGTATAAACTACAAAATTTTGTGTAGGGAAACATGTAGAAGCATGTGCATGTGAGCTTAAACTGTATAATGGTTCTTTTATAACTGCAGCTCTGTACAGGTTCCTGTTGGGAAATTGTCAGCTATGTCTGCCAGACAGAGGGAAGCAAATTATTGTTGATGGGGATTTCAATGTAGATTTTCTGAAAGAGTCCAGTAGAATGCCTGACCTTGAAGTATTACTTGGTTCTTTAAGTTTGATATCAGTTATCAATTTTCCTACTTGGGTAGTACAGGAAAACAACACACTGATGGATAATGTTTTTACAGAACAAGATAAATTTAATTTGGAAATTTGTGGTAAGTTCCTATGGGACCAAACTGCTGAGGTCATCAGTCCCTAGGCTTAAACACTACTTAATCTAACTTAAACTAACTTACGCTAAGGACAACACACACACCCATGTGTGAGAGAGGACTCCTAGCCCGCCCAGCATAAATTTAATCAAACAAAAACATTTCCTTTTAAGAATGGTCTGTCTGATCATGATGCACAGCTAGTTGCAGTATATGACATAGCTCCATACAGTAATGCAAAATAGTCCTACTAAATAGTGTCTTCAGTTAATGATTTAACAATTGCAAATTTTAGGGAAAGCTTGCAACAGTTAGACTGGGATGAGGTGTACAGGAAACCTGATGCTAATTTAAAATGTAGCCTGTTTCATGATACCTTTGTGAGTATATTTGAAAACAGTTTCCCTAGGAAAACAGTGGAACATAGTTGTAGGAAACCACCTAAAAAGTTATGGCTTACTAAAGGGATAAAAATATCTTGTAAACAGAAAAGGGAAATGTATCTTGTAGCTAGAAGGAGTAATGATCCAAAAGTAGTCAAACATTATAAAAACTACTGCACTGTATTAAGAACAGTTATTAAAAATTTGAGAAGTATGTGCATTCTGTCTGATATTAGCACCTGTGATAGTAAAATTAAAACAATTTGGAATATTGTTAAAAGGGAAACAGGGCAACCAAGAGCACAGGAAGACTGTATTTCTATCAAACTCAATGAAATACCAGAAGTAGAAAATATTTTTAATAATCATTTTTAAGCATTGTAGAAGAAATAGGCTCCAGCTATTCATTAGAAAATGCAAGTCTGTACATAGAAGAGGCAATACCTACGCAATTTGATAAAATTGGAATTAGGAAAATAATAAATACATTCAAAAGTAAAAGCTCACATGGTACTGATGGCAGTTCCAGCAAAGTACTAAAAGCTTGTTCCCTACAGATAAGTATGATTCTCAGCCACATATGTAGTGACTGGGTAGACTGAAATATGCTGTTGTTAAACCATTGCATAAAAAGGGGGATAGGTCTGATGCTAACAACTACCACCCCACCTCACTTTTGACAGCTTTATTCAAAATTCTTGAAAAAGTAATGTATTCACGAGTAGCTTCATATATTTGTAAGTAATTAAATACAAACAAAATGTCAATTTGGTTTTCAGAAAGACTTTTCAACAGAAAATGCTATATATACTCTCACTGATCAAATATTAAATGCTCTGAATAACTGAAGATCAGCCACTGTATTATTTTGTGATCTTTCAAAGGCTTGTGACTGTGTGAATCATGAAATTCTTCTAGATAAGCTGAAGTATTGTGGTGTGAGTGGGACAGTGCACAAATAGTTTAATTCATTTTTAATTGGAACAATGCAAAAGGTTGAAATTAACAGTATAAACAGTCTGCAAAAATAAGAAAAGTCCTCTAACTGGCGAGATATCAAGAATTTTGCTGATGATAGTATAGTAATCACACCCAACAAACATGAATTAGCTGAAGAAATTATAAATAATGTCTTTCACAAAATTATTAAGATGATCTCTGCAAATTGATTCTCAATAAACTTTGAGAAAACACAATATATACAGTTCTGTACAGTAAATGGCATAACACCATTGATAAATATAAGCTTTGAACAGAAGTCTGTTGCTAAGGCAGAATATTCAAAATTTCTGGGTGTATCCATTGATGAGAAATTGAATTGGAATAAACACATTGATGGTCTGCTGAAACAGTTAGGTTCAACTACTCATGCTTGTTATTAATAACTCACCCCAATTCAAAAATAATAGCAAAGTGCATAGCTACAACACTAGAAGAAAGGATGGTCTTTTCTATTCTGTATTAAGTCTGACTTTAGCACAGAAAGGGCTGAATTATGCTGCCACAAAAATCTTTAGTCATCTGCCAAGCAACATTTAAAGTCTGACAGATAGCCAACCTACATTTAAAAACAAATTGAAAGAATTTCTGTATGACAGAAATAGATGAATTTTTAGATATGACGTAGTAAATGTAAAATATTTATATATAGTGTAAAGAAAACTTACATTAAATGGACATGTTCCACATAATTGCAAAACGTTGAATTTGTGATCTATGAAACAAGTATTAATGTAATGTAACGTAATGTAATAACAGCAACATTATTTCTACTTCACTATGTAACATTCTCATCATGTTATCTCTGATTTCTGTGTCATTTGACCATAATATCAACACTAATAATATCACTCTTAAGTGCTCTAAAACCACAAACATCACATTATTTCAGGATAGTTTAACCACTGATTGGGTGCACCTTTGTATGAAGTCTGCCAGTCATAAATAACATTGTTTTGTGCTGTTTAATTGATGTTTTTCAATTGCAGACCTGTACCTATTCCTTCATTACTGTCTTAACTACCACAACAATAAGTTGTGTTGTCATGTGCCCATCAGAGCAGCAGTAATATAAAATAAACAGCAAGCTATCCGAGAAAAAATTTATAATCAGTACAAGAAAATTGCCCAGATTCTGAGCTAGTAGCACAATCCCACAATGAGACAGTTATCTATGAGATAATTAGTAATCAAAAGAGCAGCTGCAGGGATCTGATGCAACAGTGATGTTGAAATCTTTGAGTGGATCATTACTGTAGGGCAACACTTGTGTGTAGCAACAGAGTGATACAATGAAAGGTTAATTTTATTATTGTCTAATTACACAATGATTAAGCTCGCATAATATTAGTTTATTTGATCATTGTTTAATTAAACTGCAATTTTGTTAATGCACATTTACTTTGGTAACAAAAAGACAGCTATTCTTTATATTACATACAAAGTGCACCACACACTTGCTTGTGTTATGAAAAATGGCATGCCTACTTCAAGGTGAAGTGATTGTGATTTGCATTAACAGTTAGATTCTGTGACATATTCTACTCCCACTGCTATGTTGGATACACCTCCAATAGCTGTTGCATTTCAGTTACAGTGTCACACTAACATTGTTCTTTGTCAGTTTCACTACACAATTTTTCTCCTTCACTGTAGTGTCCATATAAGATAATATTGTTCCCAGAGGATTATTTCTGGTTCACATGTGGTATTACCATTTAAAAGATGTTGAATGTATATGCACAACATAGGAATTAAGAGTGTTGAATTGTGTGGCACATGAAATTCATTAAATTCATGCCACGTGTCATAAACCGCTTCCCTTCTCTACACTGTACATATACAGGAGAAATACCATAGCAGCAAGGCACATTTAGTGAAATTTGTCTTTTTGTACTCATTTATGTCTCTCATCTCCATGTATGTCATGGCACTGAGGCAGGTACCTACACTGGCAAGCTGTTAAATGATAAACACAATTTATGAGGTCATATAACCATGTCTGTCCTGTGATGTTATTCATGAAAATACTTAGTGATCTACATTATCCAGCAGTGCAGTAATGGAAAAAATGACTTGTTCTATGCATACTTATTTAACATTACAATAATATACTTCATATATGTATTAAGTATTCGCGTTGTTCACTTCTGACATGTAAATGTTGTTCAGCAGAAGCAGGTGTAATAATGAATAAGGAAACAGGAGTGTGGGAAACCTTTTATGAACAGCATAATGAATACATTATCGTAGACAGACATGAAACCAAAATCCTTTATGATATACAAGTTTATAGGCAAACTAGCACTGCAAACAATGAAAAGATAAAAAGAATGTACAATGAGATAAAAGAAATTATTCAAACAGTTTAAAGAGATGAAAATTTCATTATGATATGGGCTGGAATTCAGAAGTAGGAAAATAAGGAGAAGGATATATAGCGGGAGAACACGGGCTGGCAGAAAGGGATGAATGATGAAGCCACCTGGTCAAATTTATTGCAGAATATCATCACCAACACTTTGTTTAAAAATCATGGAAAATGGAGAGACATGAGATGTAGGTAGGTTTCAAATAGATTACATGACTATAAGAACAATATTTAAAAATCAGATTTCAAACTGCAAAATATTTTCAGGGGCAGATGTGAAAGCTGGTGACATTGCATCTGTTACTCTGCTTAATACTGTTCTTTTTTTGCCAATGGTTTTTAGTGGTTTGTGTTGCTGAACGCAAATATAGCTTCAGTTTTGCTAAACTGGCTCTAATTTTGAGGCAACTTAACATTTATTGATGGGTATAAACATACAGCAACATCAACTCTGAGCAGGCACATCCTAAATTCAAGTTAGATGATTATTGTCTCAAATAACACCAAAATGACATGTTAAGTACTGTAATCAGCTAATTATGTTTCCTCACTTCAGACAGATGAAACAGTATATCTATATTCAGTGAGATTATAGCAATTACTCCTTCCTGAATTGATGTCAGTTTGATTTTCTTCTGTATTGGTCTACAGGACAACATGTTGGAGGCACCAACAGCAGTCAGCCTTCACATGTGTGTCCCACCTCCGTTGATATCTGTCTTCCATTATCTTGATTTCTTGGTGGAACCTCTCCCCTTGCTCCATACTGTAATCACCTAAGTTATCTGGAAATCTTGATAAGTTGCTGTGAAGGAAATGCACTTTAATACTCATGTTAACACCCAACGTTTTAAAGGCTGTCAACATGTTCTACACAGTTTTTTTTTTTTTTTTTTTTTTTTTGTAATTGTCTGCCTTATGATTACCTAAGAAGTTTTTCACAAGTAACATGGTAACTACAGCTGGTTTACATTCATGATTCATTAATGAAATTTGTCACATTGGAATCATTCATGAATTTGCAAATCTGCGGTCCATCAAATATACCTGCCTTCAATTTTTCAGTGCTCAGTGCAGGAAAAAATCTATGTATGTATTTGAAGCAATTGCCTTCTTTATCTAGGGCCTGACAAATTGCTGCATCAGTCCTGGCTTTATATGCAATGGAGGGAGAATTATTTTCTCCCTCTTAACCAATGGCTCATGAATGATGTTGGCTGCACCTACAGTAAGACTTTTCTTAAAGGCCATGTTTCTTTGCTCCAATAATTTTGTTTTGTTCTGCTGTTCCATAAGCATATAAAACAAGGATACTTTGTTTACCCACACTGTTGCCCAATAAGATGTTTTCCTTCTTCAGATCACAGCAAATAGGCCACTGATGTTCATGATATTGTAATTTCTGCAAAGTAATTTTGATAGTTTCAACTTCCTCTTCCAGTTTTGTTGAGTGGCCAGTGGAAGTGGATGCAAAGATGTTATCATAGTGAAGCAAGATGTATTTCAGGTTTCTAGTGGAGCTGTCTATAAAATACTGGCAGTCTTTTGGGTAATATTCCTGTAACCGCATCTGAATGAGTGGATCAGGAATGTTGCAGCATTATACAAATTCTTCAGCTTGGCTGAAGTATTGCAGAAGACCTGCTTCTCTTGTATGGTATACAGAATTTTTTTGCTTTTGGACTGAGACAGTTGTTTTCCTTTAGCCTGGATGCCAGAAGTTCTGCTCCATTCTTTGACAAATTAAGATCTCGTACTAGATCATCTAGTTTCTCTTGAGTGAACAATTAAGATGCAGAAATTTCTCCTTAATATTCACTTTCACTCCTGATGCTGCTTTTGTGCTCCTGTACTTCTTCAGGTTCTGCCATTCCTGTATTTCTTCAGGTTCTGCCATTACAAGTTCAGGTAGTTTAATAAACACTCGTATAGAAACTTTTTCACTGTGTGCCACAAGTCTCTTGGTTGATTCTAAATTTGGATACTTCCATCTATGTTTTTTGAACTGATTGGAACCTTTGACATCTATGACACAAAAGTAAAAGTCATCAAGGTGGACTTTTTACTCTTGCCAGACCATTGGTACACCAAAATTTAAACATTCTCTATGTCCATTTTTTTACAGTCAAAGACACTCTACACAATTTTCACAACCAATGTGAGGAGCCCATGGTCTGTCTTGGTCTTCAAGCTGCATCCCAAAAAATGCCAGATATGCCTTCTTTACAAAGTCTATGACGTTTTCTGTCTTTGCTTCTGTAGGTGTTTACCACAGATATAACAGAACACATTAGGGTTGTTTATGCATCCGCTTCATGAAGAACTCATATTTTCCTGAAACAGATAAAATAAAAATACAAAATAAATTTTAAAGAATGTAATAGAATGTTTAATTGCGAAATATTAAAGAGTGTAAAAAGTGAGATGAAAATAAAGAGCGAAAATACTGATGGAAAATTAGAATCTATGGGAACATTTGAACAAAATTCAAAAACATAAATACCTTTAGAACTAGAGATAATTGGGGAAAAGTAACACCGCATTTGGATGCAGGGCCTCTGAAATATAATAAATGTGTTTGAATATCTTTAGCAATAAAAAAATTGGAGAAGTGTGTTATGAACTTCAGATTGCAATTGAAGAAATTACAGAAAGGTAGGAAATTTAGGGGGTAGGATATGGATAAGTTGGAGGGACCAGAAATTGAGATTTTCAAGGGGGACATGGAACAATGATTGACTGAAACAGGGGGTTAGAAACGCAATTCGTGGCAAATGGGTAGCCTTGAGAGATAAATACTGAAATCAAATGATAAAATTGGCAAAAAGACAAAGCCCTGAAGAAATCGTTAGACAATGCATGAGATGTTGGACTAACTAAAGAAAAGATAAAATATAAAAAATGCAGAAATGAAGTACGAAAAATGGAATAGGGGTGCCTAAATAATGAGGCTGACAGAAAGGGCAAAATGGCAAACCTGGAATGGCTAGACAAAAATGTAACGATATAGAAGTATGTGTGATTAAAGGGAAGGTTGATGTCATCTATAGCAAAATTAAAAAGACCTTTGGAGAAAAAAGAAGCAGCTGCATGAATTTCAGATAGCAAGTCAGGATTGAGAAGGTCAGGAAGGCTAAAAAATGGAAGGAATGTATAGAAGGGCTATGCAAAGAAAGTGAACTTGAAGGCAATATTATATAAATTGAAGTAGAAGTAAATGAAGATGAGTTGGGAGATATAATACTCTGAGAAGACTTTAACAGAGTACTGAAAGACCTAAGTCAAAACAAGGCCTCTGGAATAAATGACATTCCCTCAGAATTATTGGGATTTTTGAGAGGGCCAGCCATGACAAAATCTGGTCTGAAAGAGATATGAGATGGATGAAATACCCCCAGACATCAAGAAGATGTCTGACAAAAAAGGCAGGTACTGACTGGTTTGAATATTAATGAACTATAAATTTAATAAATCAAGACTACAAGTTATTTAGAGAATAGATTATTTGGTGAATAATGGAAAACCTGATAGAATACAACCTTGGGGAAGGTCAGTTTGGGTTCTGGGGAAGTCTAGGAAGGTGCAGGGCAAGACTGACTCTACAACTTAATTTAGAAGTTGGGTTATAGAAAATCAAATCTATGTTTATAGCATTTGTAGACTCAGAGACAGCTTTCAACAATGCTGACTAGAAAACAATCTTTAGAATTCTAAAGGTGGCAGGGATAAAATGCAGGGGGCAGAATGTTATTTACAACTGTACAGAAACCATACTGCAGTTATAAGAGCTGAAAGAAACGGCAGTTTAGAAGAGAATGAGATAGAGTTTGTGACAAATCAAGCTGGGATAATTTTACTATCACTCTTGTTTTGCCATCTGCCTCCTTAAAATTCATTTTTTCAGTTCTGACAAATTACCATTAACACATGAGTATAATCTGTATTTTCATAAAAGAAAATGGTTGGCCCTTAGTCTTAAAGAAAATTACACCAGATCTAATTTTGTGATTAGTTCTAGGTATGTAATTGATTTTGACTATTCCTAGTTAGCATCTTTTATTATAGGGTGAAATCAGTGATTGTTTTGTAACTTAGAAGTCTACTGTTGACATATAAACAAAAATTAATTCTGTACTAATTATAAACATTTGGAGGAACAACTAATAGTATTCTTAAAGGAACTATTTGGCTCTATTCGAAAACATGTTAGCAAAGCCAGCCCTTAATTAATTCCAAAGTAATTAACAGTTTTGTCAAAAGTATTGTTTGCATAACAATATTTGTTAATTTCATGATTTAAACAAATAATTCGGCTTAACCCCTGCAGTAGAAGGAATTGTTAAAAAGAACCAATTTTTGATGTATTCAGTTAGTTTCATGAGTTATGTTTTAATTGGAATTTCTGTAAATTAAACATCAAAAAATGTGAAGTTTCAGCACATATTATTGTGAGGATATATAAGGGCATAATTTTTGGTCCCAAGACAGTCTGTCCATGGCTGAGTTTCAGATGAGGACCCTGTATTGGTTAGGATGACAACAATGTATCAACTTAACAGTGAAATAAGTGTTACACCAACAGGCTGTGTGTTAAAATAATGGCACTGACTGCTCCGTAGGTACCTTTTTATTCTTCAAGAAATGTGAACTATGTGGTTAGGCTTTTACTGCTCGTAGATGTTGAACAGGAAATTATTGTAGCAGTATGTGGATGTTTTCATGCAATCTATTAATGAGGCTTATCAAAAGTTCAACAATAGTGCACTGGCCATATAACTGTGTATCATTGGGGGGTTGTGAACAGAGAAGTTAAAGTACTGTGAAATGTAACTGTGCACCTGTTAGCTACATTATTTACAGCAGTCAGTGTTGGAATTACAAACCCCATTTTTCAGTCAGCATAGCAACGCAGCACATTAAAAACTGAGGACAATCAATGGAGAGATAAAGCAGGGTAAATCATCAAAAGTTATGGCTTGCCCCCAATGCTATTCAATTTGTTTATTGAGCAAGCAGTAAAAGAAACTAAGGCAAAATTTGCAAAAGGAATAAAATTTGTGTGTGATGGAATAAAATTGTTTGGATCTGGATTTGAAACTGTAATTCTTTTAGATACAAAATGGCCTGCAAGATCAACTGGCTGGAACTAGCAGTGTCATGGGTAGAGATTATAAGATGAACATCAACAAAAGTAAAACAAAGGTAATGTAAAGTAGTCAACTTAAATCAGGTGATGGTGAGAGAATTAGGTGAAGAAATGAGACACTAAAAGAAATTGATGAATTTTGATATTTGGCTAGCAAATTAACAGACAATGGCCAAAGTGGAGGGGATATAAAATGCAAATTGGCAATGAAAAGAAAAGTGTTTCTCAGAAAGATTAACATTTTAACATCAAATATAAATCTATGCGTTAGGAATTTTTTCTGATGGGTCTGAGTGAGTGTAGCCTTATATGAAAGGAAAATGTGGATGATAAGCAGTATAGACAAGAGGAGAATAGAAGCTAATGAAATTTAGTTCTACAGGAGGTTGCTGTAGATTAGATTGGTGGACCAGATAGCAGATTAAGAGATACTAAGTCAAACTGGGGAGAAAACAAATTAGGGCTCAGTTTGACTAATAATGTAAATTTACATTGGGACTGAAACATTTCTTGTGTGCTGTTCCATTATCAACTACCCAGTATCGTTGTCATGCAATCACATCAAGTCACATCCAGTATTTTTCCCCAGTGGCAGGTTCTCTAGGGATACTACCTACATGTAGGCTACCCACATGTAGGCTTTCAAGTCTGTTATGTTTCTGAGCTCAAACTCTTGCTCTGATTTGGAACATTTCAACCTGCAGGCATTCTTATGTGGTTTACCTGACATCTCAAACAGGCCATGATTACTTACTGAGAATTTATTTATCTCTGAAATTATTTGCTGTGACTTCTCTTTGATGTTTATGAATTCTAGATCTTTTATTTCCAAGTTGGTTGGTTAGACCCATCATGCCTCCTTTTTTATATCGTCTTTTGTCATCTTGCCCCTAGCAAACCTCATCTGTTCTTACAAATCCAGTTTTGTAATCAACGGAAACTCTTTTCTCTGCATAATAATGACATGCAATGTTTTTATTTAAGGTAATTCACACAGGGCAATCCTATGGCTTTCTGCTGCAAGTTATTAAAAACTTTCTGAAAGTCAGGTACGTAACTGGCTTAGGTTAAATGCTTTTTTGTAATGTTGGGTACTGTATAAGTTATTGTTTAATTCCTCCATATTCTTTCACCATATGTTGCCTTGTGGAAAGTGTCACCAATACTCAAAAGAAAGTCTCAAACTCCTGCGCTGTTTGATTGGTCTCAGCATTTTCTGCCACCAATGGAAAGCTTCCTTATTCAGATGGCTTGATGAGTGTTATCTTCTCCTTTACATTTTAGTAACTGAATAAAGCATTTCTGAAAGTCCAATTTTATCATGAAAAGGACAGATTGCTACTCACCATATAGCAGAAATGTTGAGTCACAGATAGGCACAACAAAAAGACTTCCAAGCAAGTTTCAGTCAAAAAGCCATCTTCTGAATTAGACAAAACACACACACATCATGCAAATGCAACTCTCACACACATGACCACTGTCTCAGGCCACCAAGGCCAGACCATGAGCAACTGTGCATGATGGGAGAAGCAATCTGGATGGTGAGACTAAGGAAGAGGCTGAGAGAGAGAGGGACAGTAGGATAGGGGTGGGGAAAGTAAATTGATGCTTGTGGGAGCTTACAGGGATGAGGTGGGAGGAAGATAGGGGAGCTAGGTGCCAGGTCAGGCAGAGGTAGTAGGTTAGGCAAAGGGCACGGGGCGGGGGGTAAGACTGCAGATGTGTTGGCGGAACAGAAGGCTGTATAGTGCTGGAATGAGAAAAATGAAGGGGACAACCAATTCCTCCATAGTTCCTATTCCTTTACCACATGGTGCCCTGTTTCTCACTATTGATCCCATCTCCTTTTACATCCCAAATGCACTTGGACTTGCTGCTATAGAATGCTAACTTTTCCCATGCCCAGCAGATTCCGAAACTACAACCTCCTTCTTGGTTGCCATGACTGATTAGCCATGACTGACTATGTCCTCATCCACCATTATTTCTCCTGTGAAGGCATAACCTATAAAC
This sequence comes from Schistocerca serialis cubense, assembly GCF_023864345.2. NCBI lineage: Eukaryota > Metazoa > Arthropoda > Insecta > Orthoptera > Acrididae > Schistocerca > Schistocerca serialis. The sequence goes on from NC_064638.1 coordinate 569,349,541, forward strand.
AAATTCAGGGTACAGCAATAGACACCTGCATGGCACCATCCTAAGCCAACCTATTCTTGGCCCACCTAGAGGAATCCTTCCTAACTATCCAGAATCCCAAAACCATCACATGGTTTAGATTCATTGATGACATCTCCTTAATTTGGATCAAGGGTGAGAATGCCCTATCCCCATTCCCAGCGCCGGCTTTAGGGTGGGGCGACTCGGGCGGTCGCCCAGGGCGCCGGGGCCCAAGGGGCGCCACGTACTAAACGCATGTAAAAAAGAAAAAAATTACAATTTACAATCACCCATTTCGCGAAACTAAAATATTATTCAGTCTCATTCAACATACGTCGCTAATCTCACGAATGCGCGATGAATTCGGGGTAGCAGAAGAGAAATCATGCTGAATGCAATCTTCGTATTGTCTGCAACCATCCATGTTTGACGCGGGCTAGCACGGGCTCTACCAAAGCGCCTCTCTTATTTGTTTCAAGAACTGCAACAAGGAAGAGCCCATGCAGCCGCACCATCTCTCGTTTACAACAGAAACTACCGGTCGCTCCAAATAAAAGAAAATGCAGACTGTGAAATATACATTACATTATGATTTAATTAATACGAATGTATTTATATCGAATATTTGTGACTTAATGACTCATGTACATTAATTAATAGATCATGCAATGCGTGCACTGCATTCATAGAGAATTCTCCCCTAACTTACTGAAATAATACAGCGCCACACAATGTTTGTTAGACTGCATATGTTGGCAGCGCTACGATTTGCACCCGCATGTCAGTAATTGTCAGTAAGAGTCGGAGGCAGCGGTCATGTTTTCGTGGCTGAATAATTGTGAGTGAAACGAGTGTCGTGACTGTGTCAACATTTTAATTTTCTGGTAGGTGCGAAAAACATTTTTATCTTTCAATTCAGGTTTTTTTCTAGTTACGTCTACTGATAGGTGAATTTCTTTATTTGTTATAGATCGAATATTGTGGTCGCGAAATAGAGCAGTGTCCAAGCAATAATTTGTCAAATTATTAAATCATGCCAGAAGAGAAGGAAATGATTAAAAAAAAAGCTTTCTGGTTCAGAAAATCGGAAAAGAAAAGCTGAAAAAGAAAAAGTTCTTGAAGAAACTAAAAAGCACATGAATATTTATAAGTACCTTAAAGGAAATTCTAAGGCAAATACTTCAGATATTGAATCAAAAGTCCATGTATCAGCAAATATTTCTTCAGACTGTGAACGATTATACACAAAAAAATATACAATCACCGATTGAAGGTGATCAAATTGACCAGCGCAGTACATCATTGCATGAATCCTCTGATATTTCTCCAAGTCAAAATCAACACATGACATCTGTGGTCGATGAAAGTATCAACGTTTTTGCAATAAAAGAATACAACGTTTCTGATGTAGGTACGTGGTCAAAAGTACTTAATGCTAGAGATATAGATCGCAATATAATATGTGGACCCTCACAAGTATGTCTAAATAACTTTCCAAAAGATGAAAATGGGCGTCATTTCTCTTCAACTCATTACACAAGAAAACTATCAAACGAAGAAACTATCAGACGACGGTGGCTAGTTTATTCTGTATCAAACGACAGTGTCTTTTGCTTTTGTTGTCGACTGTTTGATTTAAAGTCAACTACTAATTTGACTACCACTGTGGGTTTCAGAAATTGGAAACATATAAGTGAAGCTCTGAAACTGCATGAAAATAGTCCTAACCACAAAAAAGCATTTACTCAATGGACTGAAGCTGAAATCAGGTTTAAAGCTGGATTAACTATTGACAAGGAAGAACAAAAGCTAATTTCTAAAGAAAGTTTACGATGGAGCAATGTGCTTCAAAGATTGATGCACATTACTTTGTATTTGGCTGAAAATAATATGGCATTCAGAGGGTTATCAGATAAATTATTTATCCCAAATAATGAAAAATTCTTAGGTCTTGTACAGTTATTGGCAAAGTTTGATCCAATCATGGAAGAGCACGTCAGACTGGCACTGAATGGTGATTTGGCTGACCATTATTGCGGCAAAAATATACAAAATGAATTAATAGAACTCGTGGCATCACACGTTATGTCTACAATCGTATCCCGCATAAAGGGTTCAAAGTATTATGCAATCATAGCTGACTGTACTGCAGATATAAGCCACAAAGAACAACTTTCGATAACTTTAAGATGCGCCGACATAACAGAGGATGGCGTAAGTGTAAAAGAAAATTTCATCTCATTTCTGCAAATAGATGATACAATCGGTGAAGGCCTCACAGAAAGCATTTTAAAAACATTGAGTGATCTTGACCTTAACATTAATGACTGCAGAGGACAGGGCTACGATAACGGCGCGAACATGAAGGGGAAAAATAAAGGCGTCCAGAACAGAATTAAGAAGTTAAATCCACTAGCTTTTTTTGTGCCATGTGGATGCCATAGTTATAATTTGGTATTGTGTGATGCGGCAAAATCATCAGTAAAATCCGTGACACTGTTCGGAATGTTACAAAAAATGTTTAATCTATTTGCTGGATCGGTAAATAGATGGAAAATTTTGACCGACCATTTGAAGATATACACCCTGAAAAATGTAAGTGACACACGCTGGGAAGCTCGAATTGATAGTGTCAAAGCGGTTCGTTATCAATTAAGCGAAATGCATGACGCTTTGGTTTCCTTGGCCGATGCTACTGAACAAAGCGATGCTGCGGTGTCACACGAAGCGACAACACTAGGAGGACAATTAAAAGACTTCAGCTTCATTGTTTCTCTCGTGACATGGTATGATGTTCTGTTTCAAATTAACGTTGTGAGTAAAGCAAGTCAGTCACCCACAACCAACTTTGTCGAGTTTATGGGAATCCTTGACAAATGTTGCTCTTATTTGAAAACATATAGACAAACAGGTTTCGAACAAGCTATTGTAACAGCAACTGAACTGGCTTCGGATCTTGATACGCAGCCATTATTTAAACCACAAATGCGATTAAGACGTATTAAATGCAGGCCGGGTGAAGAGGCTGTTGATGATCAAATAACTGACCCAAAAAAGAAGTTTAAAGTAGAGTTTTTCAATGCACTGTTGGACACCGTGCACATATCCATGAAAGAGAGATTTGAACAGATGTAAGAATTTTCTGCGACGTGGAGTTTCTTGTTTGACATTAAAAAAAATCAAAATAAAGAAGAACTAATACAATGCTGTTCTAAATTACAAGAAAAGTTAACTGTCAACATGAAGTCAGATATTGATGGAAATTTGCTGTGCGACGAAATTTTAGGCCTGCAACACTATCTCGAAGACGGCCAGGCAACGCCTATTGAAGCCTTAAACTTCATAAAAAAGCATAATCTTCAAGAGTTATATCCCAACATCTGGATAACGTCACGTATTTTGCTAACAATACCAGTGACTGTCGCAAGCGGCGAACGCAGTTTTTCCAAACTGAAGTTGATAAAAACGTACTTGCGGTCTACAATGTCTCAAACAAGACTAACCAGTTTGGCCTCACTGTCCATTGAAAATGAAGTTGCAGAAAACCTGGACTTTCCTAATCTGATCAGAGACTTTGCCGACAGAAAAGCGAGAAAAATAAAATTTTAGTCGTTTAAAATTGTTTTTCATTAGGCGTAATATGTTTTGTGTTCAGATGACTGACAGAAAATATAGGTTTATGGCTTACAGTTATATTAAATCCAAAAAAATATGGTACCCAATTCAAAATTAGTGTTTTTTCGTTATACATATTACCTCCTATATATAAAAATCAATTGTTGTGTGTTAGTCTCACCAAAACAAAGAAATGGCTTGACCAATTTGAATAATTTTTGTTTTGTTTTGTTCGCTTTAGTACAGGGGTGCTTCAGAAAAGAAAAGAAATATTTGGGATATACGAGCCTGTTTCAACCACATTTTACGCATCTTTACTTTGTTTGGAACACGCAAAAACAATTTTCTGGAGTTGTTGTAGATGTACAGTGCAGTACTACGCAATATTTTTAGACAGTTTCCCAAAACGTGAATGCCCAAACAATATATCACTGCTATACTGACTGTTACGGCAGCGACAGCAGCATGCTGGACTGACGTCACAGGCTACACAAGACTCACATGGAGCGTCTTAGCGGGCTTTCAGATTATTTGGATTTCATTTCCATTTAAAAAAATAAAATACTCAAATTTACGATGGAAAAAAACCATGTTGTGATCATAAGATGACGCCATTAACCACTTAAGATGATTTCTAGAAAACAGTCAAATACCGTGTTGCAAAGCACTGCCAGGTTCGCTATTTATACAATAAAGGGCGCCAACTGGACGACTCGCCCGGGGCACCTGGATGGCTAAGGCCGGCCCTGCCCATTCCTCCAAAACCTTAATAGCTTCTCCCCCATTTGCTTCAACTGTTCCCCTCAAGCCAACAAGCTACCTTCCTCGATGTTGACCTCCATTTCAAATATGGCTCTATCAGTACCTCCATCCATATCAAACCACAAGAAAAAACATCAGCTTCAACAGCTGCCATCCATTTCATACCAAGAAGTCCTTTCCATACAGCCTAGCTACCTGTGGCTCTCACATCTGTAGTGATGAGCAGTTCCTCTTGAAATATACCAAGGTTCTCACTGAGGCCTTCACAGACTGTAATTACCCTACCAATCTTGTACAGAAAACTGATCTCCCATGCCTTATCTCTCCTGTCACTCACCACCTCCCAAAGTCCCACCATCCAGCCACAGAGGAGTATTCCCCTCATGACTCACTACCACTCAGGACTGGGCCAACTGAATCACATTCTCTGCTATGGTTTCAACTCCCCCTCATTTTGCCCTGAAATGTCCTACTCACTATCCTTCTCACACCTTCCACAGCGGTATTCCACTGCCTATCGAATCTATACAATATTGTCATCCATTCCTCACAACTGCTACTCCCAACCCCTTGCCTCATGGCTCATATCCCTGTAATAGACCTAGATGCAAGACCTGTCACATACATCCTCCCACCACCACCTACTCAATTCTGCTCAGAGGTATCACCTATCCCATCAAAGGCAGAGCTACCTGTGAAACCAGTCATGTGATCTGCAAGCTAAGCTTCGACCACTGTGCTGCATTCTACGTGGGCATGACAATCAACAAGCTCTCTGTTTGTTTGATGACCACTGATGAACTGTGGCCAAGAAACAGGGAGACCACCCAGTTGCTGAGCACACTGCCCAACATGATGTTCTTCATTTCAGTGACTACTTCTCTGCCTGTGCCATCTGGATCCTTCCTACAAACACCAGCTTTTCTCAACTGCAGAGATGGAAATCTCCCTGCAATATATCCTATGTTCCTGTAACCCTACTGAGCGATGCAGCTCAGTGGCTAGCACTCTGGACTCGCATTCAGCAGGACGATGGTTCAAACCTGTAATCAGCCATCCTGATTTAGGTTTTCTGTGATTTCCCTAAATCACTTCAGGTAAATGCCGCGATGGTTTCTTTGAAAGAGCATGGCCGACTTCCGTCCTCACCCTTCGCTAATATGATGGGACCAGTGACCTCACCATTTGGTCCCCTCTCCCAAATCAACCACCCAACTTACACCCCTTCTGGCCTCAACCCCTACTCTTCATTTTCGTGCGGGTCCAAAGTTAAAAACAGCAAAACTGTGGAAAATTCAGAATCGAGGAAAACGTTTAACCCCCAAAATATGAGCAAAAAATATGCAGTTGGATATATGATGAAAAATGGTAATGCTCTACAAAACATTATATAAAATCTGTGTAACTGAAGAAAATTAAATGTACTTACAATGTTCATACAATAATTTGTGGTAATGAATTTCATCAGTTCTTAAAAAATCACGGATGTGTGACAGCGAATACGGACTTCTCAAAAAATTGAAGCTAGTATCTGGGTACAAGGTAATTGAGCTTTTTCCTGCATTATACTACAAGTTACACGTCAAAACGTACAGATAAAAGGAAATAATGTTTCAGACCAGCTACCGCATGTCAACACTACACGGCATAAGACGTATGTTTATACGTCGCATTGAGTCGTCTCTTCGACAGAGTTATGTGTTTTGTTTTCGCTTGATGTATTGTATTACATATATATGCCGGCCGGGGTGGCCGTGCGGTTCTAGGCGCTGCAGTCTGGAGCCGAGCGACCGCTACGGTCGCAGGTTCGAATCATGCCTCGGGCATGGATGTGTGTGATGTCCTTAGGTTAGTTAGGTTTAAGTAGTTCTAAGTTCTAGGCGACTGGTGACCTCAGAAGTTAAGTCGCGTAGTGTTCATAGCCATATTACATATATGTTGTTCCGGGAAAAAGACAGCTGACGACGCAGCAGCCTGTCAAATTGTTATCACTGTAGCAGGCTGAGGGCTGCTTCAGGAATATATGAAGCAAGCAGTATGAGAACAGCAATAAAACACAAGATGCTGCAGAAAACTGCTGTCACATTTGGCGGAATACTGACTAATACTGCATAGAAAAGAAAATAAGGTCGTTTGTCATAGGTTGCTTCGAAATGTGACATAATTACTCAAGGCTCTGGAACAAATCTCCTCTTGTCAAAAGAGTAAGATTACCGGTAATAGCATTTCTAGTTGTAATTGCTTAGCCGAAATTTAAGAAATATTCGCCAGAAATTCAAAATCGTTAGATGGTATCGGAGTGAAATTACGGAAACCAGAGCAGTATTCCATATTCAGCTTCCATATGTAGCAAGTTTTTCTCACCAGTTCTTCTATTGTATGTTTTCGCTCACCGAAGACGACTACTGTATGCAAACCAACAAATCGATTTCATACAACTACTCCGTTGTTATCAGCCATTACCAACTATTGTACCAACTATCCATCAAAATAATATAGTTTTAAAACAAATTTTGGAATTCTTTGTTAAAAGCAACCTTATTCTGAAAAACTACGAAACACTGAGAGATGGCCTTCAGGCCACAAGGCACAATAAACAAATAAACAAAGAAAGAACGACGACAACTTTACTTTGAGTATTAATAATACAGCACCACATATTACAGTTTCCTCTCTCTAGACGTGATGGGGCAGACAATAAGAAAACACTACAACAAACAGCGTTGCAGACATTGCAAATACAGTGACAAATGTTTGCTGCCAGTGTGGGCAGAAACAGTGAAAGAAACAAAGTTCGAAACAGGTGTGAAACAATGGTTCCGACAGAAGCATGCTTCCAGTGGCACTGTGACGTGGTGTGATATTTTGGGCGGGGGTTCTTTCTATAGTCAATGACAGTGCAGCATATTCTGGTGACGTGAGCGCAGTAATTCAATTGGCTCTGAGCACTATGGGACTTAACATCTGAGGTCGTCAGTCGAGCGCAGTAATCCGTAGTGTATTTATTGCTTATAAGTTTTTTTCTTGTTCAGTGTGCTGAGTAGCCAAAGTTCAGCGTTCTGCATTATTGAGAACGTCCACCATTTGACTTCGAACTCGCCGTTTGCTGTAGTGTAAACGCAGCAGGTTTTGTGAAAGCACGTATATACACAGAAGTTTTCCTTCAGATGAGGTACTTATTTATACCAATGAATATGAAATAAAGTTAAGCTTGCTGTGATTTCAGTGTTTCTCTGGCCCAGCAATCCGCTATATTTATAACAATCTGTCTGCCATCACAATGCATTAAACACCGTTGAGGACTGCAACAAAGACTAAGAAACCGTCGCACAACTGTTCACTGAACACGTCCTAGCTAATTGTGGTACAGCACATAGCAAATGGAGTAGCCTCTGTTGGCTGCAACCGGTAGAAGCACGATACGCTTTGGATTCTGTTGACAAGCTCCGAGCAGTAGTGCTGTAAGTAGAATTAGTGCACGGTAGTGTAAGGCATAACTGTATAAATTAAACCTTAGTGGAAGCCGCAGTCACTCCGTTTGCTATATACGGATCACATCAGCCGTAATTTGGAAATAACCACCAAGTAAGCTTGTGTTTATCACTCCATATGCTAGAAGCCACAGCATTAGCATGACATCGTCACGCTATACAGCCAATGGCTACAGGTGGGAAACAAACATCCGAGATGTTATAATCCATCAGTTTTCACCATATTTCACAGGTTTCAGTTTATTTCACCATGTAGGCTATAAGAAGTGAACATAAAATGAAAGAATTCTCAAAACTGCGTGTTTTAAGGTATAATTTGTGGCAGCAGTGGTTGGAAAATGCCTCAGTTACCTCGTACATCATTAGCAAAAGTGGCAATCTTTTCAGTTACATACTCTACAGTATTACTAGTGGCAAAACCCACTTTTTTCCAAAGAGGTCTATTATACGATGTAAAATTTTGAAATTTATTTCTCGTTTATTTATGGTTATGCGATTTGACATTATGAATGTTGATATATTTGCTATCTACGAGGAGAAAAATGAAATTCTCGCACCGACTTTGATTTGTAGCTTCTGTGCTATTTATACTTTATAACCCAATACTTCAGGTTTCTGGCCAAGCATATTCTTCGAGTCTAAGTGTATGAATTTAAAAGGTTGACAATCGATATTGTTGCTAAATACAGTACATCGGAAATACATGCAAAAAGACGAGGCTGAGTGAGTGGCACAAGAAAAGGTGGTGGGCGGGCCGGCCCGTTACATATTGGCTTGGTCCGGAACACAGCGCATCGACTGTCCTGTTTTTCAATTGCTGCCGCAACCTAGCAATATTTGTTGTATCATAATTGGGTGGTGAAGTTAAACACTGCAAGTTGTGTTGGCAGTGCCGTGCGTGGATCACATCAGTATTTCCTCTCTCAAGTCTTCACTCTCTGCAACGGCCTAAAATATTCCCCCACAGTCAAACCGTCTGTTTTTTGTGCCACTAATACCTCGTTCAGTCATATCAAGTACCAACAGGAAGAAAGCGGGATGAAGTCAAGCGAGACCTCGAGTAAGAGTGTAGAAACGATGTGAACCTTGAAACTTCCTGGCAGATTAAAACTGTGTGCCGGACCGAGACTTGAACTCGGGAGGAAGGTAAGAGACGAGGTACTGACAGAAGTGAAGCTGTGGGGACGGAGCGTGAGTCGTGCTTGGGTAGCTCAGTCGGTAGAGCACTTGCCCCCGAAAGGCAATAGGTCCCGAGTTCGAGTCTCGGTCCGGCACACTGTTTTAATCTGCCAGGAAGTTTCAAATCAGCGCACACTCCGCTGTAGAGTGAAAATTTCATTCTAGATGTGAACCTTATTAGGAAGAAATGTACAATTAGGCAATTTGTAGCATTTATCTTATGGGTGTTTTGCATAGGCTACGAATTTATGGTGTACAATTGCGAAAACCGTAAAATCGGAGAACGTAAAATCGAAGTTCCATTGTAACCAGGCTTGTAATGTAGACCTGTTTGTTTGTTAACATTGTTGCTGTATTAAGCTGGCGTGTTTAATATTGCTGCAAATGATCTGTGGCTGAATTAATAACAAACTAACAAGCTCACTTGACCAAGGATCAGGGAAGAAACTGGCAGTAATGTTTCAGAGAAACCAATACAGCCCACCAACTGAAGTAAAGTTTGAAAAAAAGTGAAGTTATAAATCAGTATGGTCAAATAGGAATTTGAGGTTGACTGTATCAGACTGAATCGGAATGTGTGCTTTCTGGAGGAGAATCATTCGATTCACCAAGCTGTCAAACAGGTTTAAGTATTTCTTGTTCATTCTGAATCTCTGTAGGCGAATTTTGCAATTCTTTTGACGACTGACTGTGGATAGTTACCTGAACCCCTCTGCTTGTCAGTTCACCGCTGAGCTCCATACACTGCCAGTAGGATCCGAAAATTCAGCATTTGAAAAGGGCGGGCACTTCAGGAAGAAGCACCTTTAGGCATCAAACAGTAGATTTTACACTGGCCACTGCCAACAGGGAACCCACAGAGGTGGTGCCTACAAGTGCTGTGCCCTACTATAAATTATACAACCACACCATATCTGCTGTGAGATCAACCTGTAGTATGTAAAACAACATACACTAACAGGCTGTGAGAAGTCATGAACCACGTCTGGCCAGACGTTGCCACTCAAGATACGTTTGGCCAGACGCTACCTTCTCCCACCCCCCCTCCCCTATCCTCTGCCAGAAATAAGCCAAGGGGACTCACCCTCCAGATACAAAATGACACCAGTTCTTCCCAAGTTCTTACTCTATTAGAGGCCCTGCATGAAATTCCAGACCTTCAAATTTCTTGGGGTTGCTCTCATGGCAGTTCACCACATCTGTCCATAATGGGTTGACCAGATCTATAACTGGCAGCGTGATAATGCCTGCTCAGCACCTGTCATACACAAAGTGTCTCTATCCCTGGATCAGAGTTACTTGGACCATACTGACGGGATAAAGCAGTCAAGTTTTAAGCCCCCATCACACTTCTGATTCCTCACTGTCTAGAGTCATTCGTTTTGGTATAAAGATTGATTATTGTTATTCACAGCTAACCAAAAAGGTGCAAGTACCCTAAAGAACGTCAGTAATCTGACACCCTTGATCTGCTTGGTTTCTCGAGGCAACACATATCCCAGGTCCACAGATGCCCCTACCTGAACGAGAAACATGAAATGTATTTGCAGTTGTGAATATGAGCAACCATCAGCTGCATAATGGAACGAGGACAATGAAAATTTGTATCGGACCGGGACTCGAACGCGGATTTCTCGCTTATCGCGAGCGGTCGCCTTAATATTAGGCTACACGAGGACGACTCACTACCAGACCTAAACCACTTGTCTACAACCTGCACTCGTACATTCGTTATGTACATTCCTGTACAGAGGAGACAATTTATATGAAAGTCGCCTGCCCGGTGTATGCATGTTTGAAGGAAATTTGTATCGTAATTCGAAATAACACAGGCACTGCAGTATCGTATTTATCTGCCGACACAGGGCAAGGGACTTTCATTTAAAATGTTTCCCTCGTACAGGAATACAGGGTGACAATTACTAAACTACACTACTGACCATTAAAATTGCTACACCAAGAAGAAATGCAGATGATAAACGGGTATTCATTGGACAAATATATTTTACTAGAACTGACACGTGATCACATTTTCACGCAATTTGGGTGCATAAATCCTGAGAAATCAGTACCTAGAGCAACCACCTCTGGCCGTAATAACGGCCTTGATACGCCTGGGCATTGAGTCAAACAGAGCTTGGATGGCGTGTACAGGTACAGCTGCCCATGCAGCTTCAACACGATATCACAGTTCATCAAGAGTAGTCACTGGCGTATTGTGACGAGCCAGTTGCTCGGCCACCATTGACCAGACGCTTTCAGTTGGTGAGAGATCTGGAGAATGTGCTGGCCAGGGCAGCAGTCGAACATTTCCTGTATCCAGAAAAGCCCATACAGGACCTGCAACATGCGGTCTTGCATTATCCTGCTGAAATGTAGGGTTTCGCAGGGATCGAATGAAGGGTAGAGCCACGGGTCGTAACACATGTGAAATTTAACGTCCACTGTTCAAAGTGCTGTCAATGCACACAAGAGGTGACCGAGACGTGTAACCAGTGGCACCCCATACCATCACGGCGGGTGATACGCCAGTATGGCGATGACGAATACACGCTTCCAATGTGCGTTCACCGCGATGTCGCCAAACACGGATGCGACCATCATGATGCTGTAAACAGAACCTGGATTCATCCGAAAATATGACGTTTTGCCAATTGCACACCCAGGTTCGTCGTTGAGTACACAATCGCAGGCGCTGCTGTCTGCGATGCAGCGTCAAGGGTAACCGCAGCCATGGTCTCCGAGCTGATAGTCCAAGCTGCTGCAAACGTCGTCGAACTGTTCGTGCAGATGGTTGTTGTCTTGAAAACTAATCCATCTGTTGACTCAGGGATCGAGATGTGGCTACACGATCCGTTACAGCCATGCGGATAAGATGCCTGTCACCTCGACTGCTAGTGATACTAGGCCGTTGGGATCCAGCATTCCGTATTACTCTCCTGAACCCAGCGATTCCATATTTTGCTAACTGTCACTGGAAATCGACCAACGCGAGCAGCAATGTCAAGATACGATAAACAGCAATCGCGATAGGCTACAATCCGATCTTTATCAAAGTCGGAAACGTGATGGTACGCATTTCTCCTCCTTACACGAGGCATCACAAAAACTTTTCACTAGGCAACACCGTTCAACTGCTGTTTGTGTATGAGAAATCGGTTGGCAACTCCTCATGTCAGCACGTTGTAGGTGTCGCCACCGGCGCCAACCTTGTGTGAATGCTCTGAAAAGCTAATCATTTGCATATCACAGCATCTTCTTCCTGTCGGTTAAATTTCGCGTCTGTATCACGTCATCTTTGAGGTGTAGCAATTTTAGTGGCCAGTAGTGTATATGAAATAAAATCGTCATAACTTCTGAACGGTTTGTGTTAGGACGTTCAAACTGCTTGGTTCGCAATGGGGCATGTGGGAATTAGTAGGCGTAGTATGGTTTGGTTTAGTGACGAAGCGCCCTTTTATTTAGAATGGTTCGTCAATAAGAAAAACTGGTGCATTTGGGGAAATTAGAATTCGCATTTCGCGATCGAGAAGTCTCTTTATCCTCAACAGGTGACTGTGTGGTGTGCAATGTCCAGTCACCGAACAATTTGTGCGATATTCCCTGATGGAATAGTGACTACTGAATGGTACGTGACGGTTTTGGGAGATGATTTTATCCTCATTATCCAAAAGGACCCTGATTTCGACAAGATGTGGTTCCTGCAAGACAGAGCTCGACCCCATCGAAGCGGGAGAGTTTCTGATGTTATGGAGGAGCACTTTGAGAATCACATTCTGTCTCTGGGGTACCCAGAGGCCACTGGCGTGGCCCTAGATTGGCCTCCACATTCTCCGGATCTGGACACATACGACTCCTTTTTGTGGGCTATATTAAAGACAAGGTGTACAGTAATAACCATAAAACCATTTCTGAGCTGAAAAGAGCAATTCAGAAGGTCATCGACAGCACCGATGTTCCAACACTTCAGTGGGTCATGCAGAATTTCGCTATCTGTCTGCGCTACATCATCGCCAAAGATGGCAGGCATATCGAACATGTCATAACCTAAATTCCAATATCTGGAGTGACGTTTACATGTTGAATGAAGTGTGTGCACGCCGTAGTTTGTAACTAAACGTAATTTACGTTTTTTTTCATATAGTTCAATAATTGTCACCCTGTACATAATGGATGTACGAGTATGGGTTGTAGACAAATGGTTGACGACATAAGGAAATTTGGGTCTGGCCGTGAGACGTGTTCAGAGAGCCTAACGGTATGGCGACCGCTCAAGATAAGCGGGAAATCCGTGTTCGAGCCCTTGTCCGACACAAATCCTGATTGTCATCACTCCATTATGCAGCTGATGGTTGTCCATATTCACAACTGCGAATACAAATCATGTATTTTTTTAAATAACGGCTGTAGTCGCCGCAATGCCTGTTCCTTCAGGCATGCATGCATTTGAGCAACTCAACAATGCTGTGGTCCACCTCTGGCACGCATACAAGCAGTTATTCGGATTGGAATTGATTGATAAAGTTGTTGGACGTCCTGCTCAAGGATATTGTGGTACATACTGCCCAGTTGGCGCGTTAGATCTTCAAAATACCGAGATGGTTGGAGGGTGTGGAGAAACAAATAAAAAAAATTAAATTTATTGATTTTTTGAAAAGAGAAAAAATTAAGGATATGGAACGGTGAATTTTGAATTGCTGAAAAGCTTTTTTCGGACTGTATTGACGGCTTGAATGCGGACAAATTCAGTGCTGTGTGAAATTTGCCTGTAATATAACTTGCCATTCCGATTAATTACATTTTTGAATTCTACGCCATTGTTGGTTTATTCAGAGTATCCGCCTTAGATGTAGAATTCGTCCTTCTGCCACAATATTAATTCATTAGTCACCATCGATGTTCTTCTCTTTGTTGACCGTGTGTATCTTCCTGAGTCGGCATCGGTTCACTTCACGAAGGCGGTGGAAACCAAGGAACACAATGCTACGTCGTTTTAAATAATTCTCGTAAGATTAGATACTTCTCACTATTTTTTATTCACAAGACAATAACACTTGCTCTGCTCGTCGCACAAACCATAAATACTGACAACATGGCTGCCTTTCCGCACACACCAAAAATTACGTCCATTCCCTACAAGGTAGCAATCGAAAGTGTCTCTTAACCCCTTCTTGGAGTATGAAACAAAAGAGAATCCAATATGAACATTACAGAGATTATATTCTACATCCCTCTCAATTTAATCTTTGGCGCAGCCTTTAAGGTATTGTATGTCTCTGCGTCGGAATGTGTCATTACAAGGGTCCTGCCCATAATGCTTCGAATGTTCTCAATTGGGGTGAGATCCAGTGATCTTGGTGGCCAAGGTATGGTTTGTCAAACACGAAGACAAGCAGCAGAAACTCTCCCTGTGCGTGGGCGGGATTTACTTTGCTGAAATGTAAGCACAGGATGGCTTGCCATGAAGGGTAAGAAAATAGGGCGTAGAATATCGTCGACGTTCCACTGTGCTGTAAGGGCACTGTGTATGACAACTGGATGGATCCTGCTATAAAATGAAATGTCACCCCAAATCATCGCGCTTGGTTGCCGGCCAGAATGGCTGGCGACAGGTAGGTTGGTATCCCACTGATGTCTGGGGCGTCTCCAGACACGTCTTCAGCCTGGAATCTCCTTGATTGGAGTAGATTTGTCTTCAGTGATGAGTTCCGCTTTTAACTGAGCCGTGATGATCAGTGAAGATGTGCCCAGAGATTCTGTGGAAAGTGGTGGGTTACGAAGCTGATTATCGCTTGCCACATGTCCTGATAACCAGGGGTGATCAATGCAGTGCCATTTATTTTCATAGCAGGACCCATTTGGTTGTCATCCACAGCAAGCTTACAGCACAGCGGTACGTCGACGATATTCTAGCCCCGTTTTGTTGCCGTTTATGGCAAGCAATCCTGGGCTCACTTTCAGCAACATAATGCCCGCGAGCACACAGCGAGAGTTTCTACTGCTTGTCCTCGTGCTTTCCAAACTCTGTCTTGGCCAGCAACGTCGGCAGATCTCTCCTCAGTTGAGAACGTTTGGAGCATTATGGCCAAGGGCCCTCCAACCAGCTCGGGATTTGACAATCTAATGCGCCAATTGAACAGGATTTGGCAATAAATCCGTCAGGAGGACATCCAACAACTCTGTCAATGCCAAGCCGAATTATAATCTGCATAAAGGTCACAGATGGATCAATGCATTATTGACTTGTTCAACTTGTGAAGCTCTTTCTGCTGAAAAATCAACCAATTTTTCTGAAATTATAATGGTTTGTTTGTCTGTACACGTACGTCACATCTACAGATTTCTGTCCAATTTCAATAATTCCTTCCTGGTGCGTCTTTCTTTCTTTTTCTTTTTGTTTCGTAGACTATTACACCCTTCCTAGTCGAAGTCTAGTAATTTATTTATTTATTTCTTATTACTTGCTGTTTTCACATACACTAGCTGATCAAACGTTTACGGACAGCTATGTAAAGTGGAGAGCCAGACCCACCAGCGTAAAGGGAGTCAGGGAATATTGTGCTATCAGTAGAGAAGCAGTAATAGCAGCAGTAACAGGATGGCTCATTGACTTCGAATGTCGACTAGTCATAGTATGTCACGTGACTGTTGGTCTGTTGGTTGGTTGGTTAGCTGATTCGGGGGATGGGCCCAAACACAGAGGTCATCGGTCCCATCAGATTAGTGAAGGATGGGGAAGGAAGTCGGCTGTGCCCTTTCAAAGGAACCATCCTGGCATTTGCCCGAAGCGATTTAGGGAAATCACAGAAAACCTAAATGTGGACTGTCAGGATGCCTGGACGCTGGTTTGAACTGTCGTCCTCCTGAATGAGAGTCTCCAATGTGCTAACCACTGCGCCACCTCACTCGGTACTGTTGGTGGTGTGTCAAGTGGAAACATGGAGGAACAACCACCACTAAACCAGACTGAGGAACTGAGTCCCTTGAGCACTGTGGAAGGAGGTTGTCGAAAATCACATGAAATCAACAGTGCTACAAGCAGCCCAGCTAGCACAATGAATGTGCGTAAGAAGTTAAAAAGAACGAAGTGCGGTGGTCGAGCAGCACATTTGTGTACTCAGTGCTATATGACGTTGAGGTGGTGTAAAGAGCCTCGCCACTGGTCAGTGTATGACTGGAAAAGACTGATTCGGACTGATGAATTCCGCTACATCGTGTGACAATCCGATGAAAGGGTCTGGGCTCGGCGAACGCCTGGAGGACGTTATCTGCTAACAGTGAAGTACGGAGGTGTTATGCTACTGGCGTATTTTTCGTGGTTATGGTGTGATCCACTTGTTGTGCTTAAGAAAATGCCTCTTGGAAGGATCCAAACACATTTTGTACCATTGTGTACTGCATACAGTAGAGCAATAGTTCAAAGATGATGGATGTTAGTATCAGCATGACAATGCGCCCTGTCATAAAGCAGAATCTGTGAGGTAACGGTTTTTGAACAATAACATTCCTGAAATGGACTCGCCTGCCCAGAATCCTGATCTGAACCTTTGGGATGAGTCAGGACACTGGCTTTGTACCAGACCCCAGTGTACAACATCACTACCTCCTGAGATTTTGGCTATTGCGAAAGAATAGACTACTATTGCTACACAGACATTCAGACACCTCATTGAAACTATCCCTAGCAGAGTTCAAGCCGTCATAAAAGTATACGACTGATGCGCAGCATGTGAATGTTCACCAATAGGTCCTGGACCCTTTTGATCACATATTGTTTGTTGTTGTTGTGGTCTTCAGTCCTGAGACTGGTTTGATGCAGCTCTCCATGCTACTCTATCCTGTGCAAGCTTCTTCATCTCCCAGTACCTACTGCAACCTACATCCTTCTGAATCTGCTTAGTGTATTCATCTCTTGGTCTCCCTCTACGATTTTTACCCTCCATGCTGCCCTCCAATACTAAATTGGTGATCCCTTGATGCCTCAGAACATGTCCTACCAACCGATCCCTTCTTCTGGTCAAGTTGTGCCACAAACTTCTCATCTCCCCAATCCTATTCAATACTTCCTCATGAGTTATGTGATCTACCCATCTAATCTTCAGCATTCTTCTGTAGCACCACATTTCGAAAGCTTCTATTCTCTTCTTGTCCAAACTATTTATCGTCCATGTTTCACTTCCATTCATGGGTACACTCCATACAAATACTTTCAGAAATGACTTCCTGACACTTAAATCTATACTCGATGTTAACAAATTTCTCTTCTTCAGAAACGCTTTCCTTGCCATTGCCAGTGTACATTTTATATCCTCTCTATTTCGACCATCATCAGTTATTTTGCTCCCCAAATAGCAAAACTCCTTTACTACTTTAAGTGTCTCGTTTCCTAATCTAATTCCCTCAGCATCACCCGACTTAATTCGACTACATTCCATTATCCTCGTTTTGCTTTTGTTGATGTTCATCTTATATCCTCCTTTCAAGACACTGTCCATTCCATTCAACTGCTCTTCCAAGTCCTTTGCTGTCTCTGACAGAATTACAATGTCATCGGCGAACCTCAAAGTTTTTATTTCTTCTCCATGGATTTTAATACCTACTCCAAATTTTTCTTTTGTTTCCTTTACTGCTTGCTCAATATACAGATTGAACAACATCGGGGAGAGGCTACAACCCTGTCTTACTCCCTTCCCAACCACTGCTTCCCTTTCGTGTCCCTCGACTCTTATAACTGCCATCTGGTTTCTGTACAAATTGTAAATAGCCTTTCGCTCCCTGTATTTTACCCCTGCCACCTTTAGAATTTGAAAGCGAGTATTCCAGTCAACATTGTCAAAAGATTTCTCTAAGTCTACAAATGCTAGAAACGTAGGTTTGCCTTTCCTTAATCTTTCTTCTAAGATAAGTCGTACGGTCAGTATTGCCTCACGTGTTCCAAACTGATCTTCCCCGAGGTTGGCTTCTACTAGTTTTTCCATTCGTCTGTAAAGAATTCGTGTTAGTATTTTGCAGCTGTGACTTATTAAACTGATAGTTCGGTAATTTTACATGTGTCAACACCTGCTTTCTTTGGGATTGGAATTATTATATTCTTCTTGAAGTCTGAGGGTATTTCGCCTGTTTCATACATCTTCCTCACCAGATGGTAGAGTTTTGTCAGGACTGGGTCCCCCAGGGCCGTCAGTAGTTCCAATGGAATGTTGTCTACTCCGGGGGCCTTGTTTCGACTCAGGTCTTTCAGTGCTCTGTCAAACTCTTCACGCAGTATCGTATCTCCCATTTCATCTTCATCTACATCCTCTTCCATTTCCATAATATTGTCCTCAAGTACATCGCCCTTGTATAGACCCTCTATATACTCCTTCCACCTTTCTGCTTTCTCTTCTTTGCTTAGAACTGGGTTTTCATCTGAGCTCTTGATATTCATACAAGTGGTTCTCTTTTCTCCAAAGGTCTCTTTAATTTTCCTGTAGGCAGTATCTATCTTACCCCTAGTGAGATAAGCCTCCACATCCTTACATTTGTCCTATAGCCATCCCTTCTTAGCCATTTTGCACTTCCTGTCGATCTCATTTTTGAGACATTGGTATTCCTTTTTGCCTGCTTCATTTACTGCATTTTTATATTTTCTCCTTTCATCAATTAAATTCAATATTTCTTCTGTTACCCAAGGATTTCTACTAGCCCTTGTCTTTTTATCTACTTGATCCTCTGCTGCCTCCACTACTTCATCCCTCAAAGCTACCCATTCTTCTTCTACTGTATTTCTTTCCCCCATTCCTGTCAATTGTTCCCTTATGCTCTCCCTGAAACTCTGTACAACCTCTGGTTCTTTCAGTTTATCCAGGTCCCATCTCCTTAAATTTCCACCTTTTTGCAGTTTATTCAGTTTTAATCTACAGGTCATAACCATTAGATTGTGGTCAGAGTCCACATCTGCCCCTGGAAATGTCTTACAATTTAAAACCTGGTTCCTAAATCTCTGTCTTACCATTATATAATCTATCTGATACCTTTTAGTATCTCCAGGGTTCTTCCATGTATACAACCTTCTTTCATGATTCTTAAACCAAGTGTTAGCTATGATTTTGTTGTGCTCTGTGCAAAATTCTTCCAGGCGGCTTCCTCTTTCATTTCTTAGCCCTAATCCATATTCACCTATTACGTTTCCTTCTCTCCCTTTTCCTACACTCGAATTCCTGTCACCCATGACTATTAAATTTTCGTCTCCCTTCACTATCTGAATAATTTCTTTTATTTCATCATACATTTCTTCAATTTCTTCGTCATCTGCAGAGCTAGTTGGCATATAAACTTGTACTACTGTAGTAGGCGTGGGCTTCGTATCTATCTTGGCCACAATAATGCGTTCACTATGCTGTTTGTAGTAGCTTACCCTCATACCTATTTTCCTATTCATTATTAAACCTACTCCTGCTTTACCCCTATCTGATTTTGTGTTTAAAACCCTGTAGTCACCTGACCAGAAGTCTTGTTCCTCCTGCCACCAAACTTCACTAATTCCCACTATATCTAACTTTAACCTATCCATTTCCCTTTTTAAATTTTCTAACCTACCTGCCCGATTAAGGGATCTGACATTCCACGCTCCGATCCGTAGAACTCCAGTTTTCTTTCTCCTGATAACGACATCTTCGTGAGTAGTCCCCGCCCGGAGATCCGAATGGGGGACTATTTTACCTCCGGAATATTTTACCCAAGAGGACGCCATCATCATTTAACCATACAGTAAAGCTGCATACCCTCAGGAAAAATTACGGCTGTAGTTTCCCCTTGCTTTCAGCCGTTCGCAGTACCAGCACAGCAAAGCCGTTTTGGTTATTGTTACAAGGCCAGATCAGTCAATCATCCAGACTGTTGCCCTTGCAACTACTGAAAAGGCTGCTGCCCCTCTTCAGGAACCACACGTTTGTCTGGCATCTCAACATATACCCCTCCATTGTGGTTGCACCTACGGTACAGCTATCTGTATCGCTGAGGCACGCAAGCCTCCCCACCAATGGCAAGGTCCATGGTTCATGGGGGGGTCACATATTGTATGCCGCGCAAACTATAAACAACTGCATGCCAAGTTTGACAGGTATTATTATTATTATTATCACTATCATTATCATTACTAGCTGAATGTTCTGCATTGCTCTGATATGTATTTATTTCAGTTTTATTAGTCCATCCCTCCACTCCTCTCTCTCGCTCTCCTTCTCCCACCCAATTCTCTCCCCACTTTTCAAACCCATACTTTCTGCCCCCTCTCTGTCCATCTGCTACTGCCCGCACTCTCTGTCCATCTGCTACTCCCCCTCTCTCTGTCCATCTGCTAATCCCCCCTCTCTCTGTCTTCCTGCTACTCACCCTCTCTCTGTCCATCTGCTACACCCCCTGTCTCTGTTCATCTGCTATTCCCCCATCTCTCTGTCCATCTGCTATTCCCCCTCTCTCTGCCCATCTGGTACTCCCCCTCTCTCTGACCATAGTGACCGCCTGGTATTCCCCTTCTCTCTGTCTGCCTGCTACTCCCCCTCTCTCTGCCCATCTGCTCCTCTCCACGCTCTCTGTCCATCTGCTACTCCCCCCTCTCTCTGTCCATCTGCTACTCCCACTCTCTCTGTCCATCTGTTACTCCCCCATCTCTCTGTCCATCTGCTATTCCCCCTCTCTCTGCCCATCTGGTACTCCCCCTCACTCTTACCATCTGATACTCCCCTTCTCTCTCTCCATCTGCTACTCCCCCTCTCTTTGTCCATCTGCTATTCCACCATCTCTCTGCTATTCCTCCTCTCTCTGCCCATCTGGTACTCCCCCTCTCTCTGACCATCTGCTACTCCCCTTCTCTCTGTGTGCCAGCTACTCCCCCACTCTCTGCCCATCTGCTACTGCCCCTCTCTCTGTCCATCTGTTGCTCCTCCCTCTCTCTGTCCATCTGCTACTCCCCCTCTCTCTGTCCATCTGCTACTCCCACTCTCTCTGTCCATCTGTTACTCCCCCATCTCTCTGTCCATCTGCTATTCCCCCTCTCTCTGCCCATCTGGCACTCCCCCTCTCTCTGACCATCTGACACTCCCCTTCTCTCTGTCCATCTGCTACTCCCCCTCTCTCTGTCCATCTGCTATTCCCCCATCTCTCTGCTATTCCTCCTCTCTCTGCCCATTTGGTACTCCCCCTCTCTCTGACCATCTGCTACTCCCCTTCTCTCTATCTGCCTGCTACTCCCCCTCTCTCTGCCCATCTGTTACTCCCCCATCTCTCTGTCCATCTGCTATTCCCCTCTCTCTGCCCATCTGGTACTCCCCCTTTCTCTGACCATCTGCTACTCCCCCTCTCTCTGTCCATCTGCTACTCCCCCCTCTCTCTGTCCATCTGCTACTCCCCCTCTCTCTGTCCATCTGTTACTCCCCCCTCTCTCTGGACATCTGCTACTCCCCATCTCTCTCTGTCCATCTGCTACTCCTCCCTTTCTCTGTCCATCTGCTACACCCCCTGTCTCTGTTCATCTGCTATTCCCCCATCTCTCTGTCCACCTGCTATTCCCCCTCTCTCTGCCCATCTGGTACTCCCCCTCTCTCTGACCATAGTGACCGCCTGCTATTCCCCTTCTCTCTGTCTGCCTGCTACTCCCCCTCTCTCTGTCCATCTGCTACTCCCACTCTCTCTGTCCATCTGTTACTCCCCCATCTCTCTGTCCATCTGCTACTCCCCCTCTCTCTGTCCATCTGTTACTCCCCCCTCTCTCTGGACATCTGCTACTCCCCATCTCTCTCTGTCCATCTGCTACTCCTCCCTTTCTCTGTCCATCTGCTACACCCCCTGTCTCTGTTCATCTGCTATTCCCCCATCTCTCTGTCCACCTGCTATTCCCCCTCTCTCTGCCCATCTGGTACTCCCCCTCTCTCTGACCATCTGACACTCCCCTTCTCTCTGTCCATCTGCTACTCCCCCTCTCTCTGTCCATCTGCTATTCCCCCATCTCTCTGCTATTCCTCCTCTCTCTGCCCACCTGGTACTCCCCCTCTCTCTGACCATCTGCTACTCCCCTTCTCCCTGTCTGCCTGCTACTCCCCCTCTCTCTGCCCATCTGCTACTGCCCCTCTCTCTGTCCATCTGTTGCTCCTCCCTCTCTCTGTCCATCTGCTACTCCCCCTCTCTCTGTCCATCTGTTACTCCCCCATCTTTCTGTCCATCTGCTATTCCCCTCTCTCTGCCCATCTGGTACTCCCCCTTTCTCTGACCATCTGCTACTCCCCTTCTCTCTGTCTGCCTGCTACTCCCCCTCTCTCTGCCCATCTGCTACTCCCCCCTCTCTCTGTCCATCTGCTACTCCCACTCTCTCTGTCCATCTGCTACTCCCCCCTCTCCCTGTCCATCTGCTACTCCCCCTCTCTCTGTCCATCTGTTACTCCCCCCTCTCTCTGGACATCTGCTACTCCCCATCTCTCTCTGTCCATCTGCTACTCCCCCCTTTCTCTGTCCATCTGCTACTCCCCCCTCACTCTGTCCATTGTTACTCCCCCTCTATCTGGATATCTGCTACTCCCCATCTCTCGGCCATCTCCTCCTCCTCCTTTGTCTGTCCATCTCCTCCTCTTTCGTTTCTGTGTCCATCTCACCTTCCCCCTCTCCATGGGCACCTCCTCCTCTTTTTTTCTCTGTCCATCTCCTCCTCCCCTCTCTCTGTCCATCTGCTCCTTCAATCATGTGTCCTGAGGTACAGTCGAGCAGTTCCTCATAAACCACACATTTCTCTACTCAGTGGTATATGGTGTTGATGTGGTGTATAGAGCGACGTCACTGGGCAGTGAAAGACAGGAAAAGACTGATCTGAACTGAATCTCGCTATATTCAGCAGCATATGTGGATACTGTCTATTAAATATGTTGCGAATAGAGTTAGTAGCATTGAAGCAATAAATCAAACGTTATGACGTCATACCTGATGTGTGCATTTTACTGTATGTACAACGAAAATGTAGTAAGCAGCAATATTTTTTTTTCCTTTCATAATTTTGTGGGGGTTTTCAGCAAGAGTAACTTTCGTAATGGT
This sequence comes from Schistocerca serialis cubense, assembly GCF_023864345.2. Taxonomy (NCBI): domain Eukaryota; kingdom Metazoa; phylum Arthropoda; class Insecta; order Orthoptera; family Acrididae; genus Schistocerca; species Schistocerca serialis. The sequence goes on from NC_064638.1 coordinate 569,372,646, forward strand.
TTGAAATTATGTGTAAAGTTGGTTAGAAGTCACTGAGTTCTCTCATTCTCAAATACTGTATACGGCCGATCTGGGTAACTTTTTATCAGAGAGGGTATCTTTGCTTCACTTACCACTTTTGCTTATTTTGTACTAAAAGTAAGAGTTTTCTTATCTCTGTGATTTCTAGTTAGTATTTCAGTTGTCTTTAGTTGTCTTTTCAACTTCCTACAAGCTCTTAGACTTTTGATTATCCTTTAATTGCGTTGGTCATGAACAGAGCTTCTGCCAACAGTGATTAAGTTGAACAATGCCAGGGCGACAGAAATATCTTGAGATCTCAAAGCAAAACTGCTCTCCTGAATTATACTCTCTTTATACTTCTCATTAACATTTGGTTACCTTCTGGCGTGATCTAAATTTATCCACAGCATTAGGCCTACAGATAGTTTTCTAAGACTGGTCTAAAGCTACCGAGAATGACAATGTAACTTTGAACCAGTATTAAAATTAAAATTTTACTCTAATAGTGGATAGCTAGCAAACAACTTCACCTTTCGAAGCACTTGGTAACAACAGATGTAAAATGATACAATTTCTATCGCGATATGTAATTTATTTTGTAGCCAATATTTTCAAAAAATGGTTTAAAGATGTATAAAGTTACTCCGTTTGACTGTAGTGCGCGTGATAGCTACACATTATGCAACAAATAGTGTGGAAATACGGAACAGACACATAGAAAATTTGATAATGATGGACTGTCTAAGCGTTGTAATCATTGCTATGAATAGTGTCATGTAGCATGTATCAACCAAAAACAGCATTTTCACGAATATGGTAAGGTCAAAAGTCAAAGAGTAGATAGCTTTATCACAGAGTAAATATTTTTCCACAATTCGCGTAATATTCTTCAAATCAATAAGTATCTTGTTTTGCACACTTTCTAAAGTAGCCTTTGTTGTTCCTCAGGGTTCAAGCTAGCTCCTTAGCAAATTTCTTCGAAATCAGTTCAGCGGGTTCAACAAATGGCAAAAATCATGAAAAGAAGTATCAGTAATGGCAAAAAGTCCAACACCGAACAACATAGCGATCAAGACAGTGTAGCGATTACTACATTAGACTTGTAATTGAAGGTTTCCTTAAATCGCTTGAAGAAGACTAGCTCGATTCCTTCAAAAGCCGCTTCCCTGCCTACGTGTTATCCTTCTGAGCTTACACTGTTTAGAATTACCTCAACGGCGACCGGATGTTAACAACAGCGAATTAAGACCATAGAACCTTCAACTAATCGATACACTTTGCCAGCGGCGAACTTGTATACACGTTGGCTGTGTTCTACTTTAGAGAAATGTCAGTGTGAGGAGGATACACGTTATGTCATCCACAGCTGTGGGAAGCGCTGAGAATTGCTTCACTGCAACTTTCACCTGCAGCAACGCAAACCACACACCGCTCTCTTCCCTGTAATTTTGTACACTTTGTTTTTCTGCCGCGGTCAGGTGAGTGTTTCTTAAACCAGTAACCACAACGCCGTTTCGTCAGACTGCGCTGGGCAGTAGATTTTGCACGAGTGCTTTCTACCAGAGTAATTACAGAGGGGTAAAAGCGGAGCTGCCCTCAAAGGTCAGTAAGAGGTGCAAACGATGGTGCCCAGCTGTAGGGGCGTGGAGCGGCAGAGACTGCCGTGTTAGAGGACACCAGAAGGACGCTGCGTGCTCTGAAAAAGAAGCCCGTGGGATGGCAACTCATAGTGGAGATGGCCTTCCTCGGAACGAAGCAAAGGGGGTCACCCATATCTATTCGGCGCCACTGTCCCTATTTCTGTGTATGCTCCTTCAAAACTTTCGTGCTTTGAGAGAGGTATACATCGAGGGGAATCTCTGCCTACGCAAGTTAGTCGATTAGTCAATTTGACGCTCAGGGACTAAAGTTGGTCATTCCGTCATTTGGAGAATCTTTGCAAATATGTGATTGGTTAGAGGAGTTTTGTCTAAGAATATAGTACATTGTACTGCTGGACTAATGCGTTTGACTGTAGTGCGCGTGATAGCTACACATTATGCAACAAATAGTATGGAAATACGGAACAGACACATAGAAAATTTGATAAGGATGGACTGTCTAAGCGTTGTAATCATTGCTATGAATAGTGTCATGTAGCATGTATCAACCAAAAACAGCATTTTCACGAATATGGTAAGGTCAAAAGTCAAAGAGTAGATAGCTTTATCACAGAGTAAATATTTTTCCACAATTCGCGTAATATTCTTCAAATCAATAAGTATCTTGTTTTGCACACTTTCTAAAGTAGCCTTTGTTGTTCCTCAGGGTTCAAGCTAGCTCCTTAGCAAATTTCTTCGAAATCAGTTCAGCGGGTTCAACATATGGTAAAAATCATGAAAAGAAGTATCAGTAATGGCAAAAAGTCCAACACCGAACAACATAGCGATCAAGACAGTGTAGCGATTACTACATTAGACTTGTAATTGAAGGTTTCCTTAAATCGCTTGAAGAAGACTAGCTCGATTCCTTCAAAAGCCGCTTCCCTGCCTACGTGTTATCCTTCTGAGCTTACACTGTTTAGAATTACCTCAACGGCGACCGGATGTCAACAACAGCGAATTAAGACCATAGAACCTTCAACTAATCGATACACTTTGCCAGCGGCGAACTTGTATACACGTTGGCTGTGTTCTACTTTTTTTCCGTGGGAGGGGGAAGGTTCGAAACTATCGAAATACTATGTTTACCAGTCGCCAGTGGGAGGGGGAAGGTTCGAAACTATCGAAATACTATGTTTACCAGTCGCCAAACATAGTAAAACGTACCACTTTACAATACGCGGTGCTCGCCACCTACAGTGAATTAAGTGAGAGAGTATAATTTGTATAAATAAAAACGAAAGTCCGCCCGAACAGGTCTCGGAAGGCCCAATGCTACCGGCCGACCTCCGTGTCATCCGCAGCCAACAGGCGTCATTGGATGTGGATATGGTGCGAAATGTGGTCAGCACATCGCTCTCCAGCCGTTGTCAGTGTATGTGACCAGAGCCGCTACTTCTTAGTCTAGTAATTCCTCAGCTGGCATCACAAGGGCTCAGTGCACCCCGCTTGCCAACAGCGCTCGGTGTACTCGGACGGTCACCCATCAAAGTGCTAGCCAAGCCCGATAGCGCTTAACTTCGGTGATGTGACGGGAACCAGATATTTTGTATAAGATTAGTACGTTTTTTCCCTGTGAGGACGTAATATTAAAGGAACTGAGTAATTTTTTTTAAATTTACATACTTAGTGGTTTTTGGCAATGGTTGGCAACACGAGAAAAAGAGTTGAGAATTGAATGTACTCGCTTAGGGAAACTTTCAGAATCCGGAGCAGTATGGTATTTTGTCTTGCGAGAAGAATAACAGCGAACAGTGAAACTGCTTTGAGATTTCACATCAAATGGCATTGGGAATACTAGCTGCTAATCGGTATTTGTTAGGTATTAGGTATTATATGTTCAAGATGCAAAGAGAAGTATGGGACGGGGTGTTGGGGTATGGCGGGGGTGGTGGTAGGGAGGGGAGAGGGCTGTCTCCCTCCGGTTACCAGTGTAGGGTGTGTCCCAAGGAAGCTCAGTATGATCTTTAATGATAGTGTGGATCTACACTATACGTCTCTGTAGCTCAGTGGTCAGCGTCTCTGACTGTTATGTGGAGGAGCCGGATTCGATTCCTGGCACTGTCATGGATCTTTGCTTAGTGGGAAGACTGGAACCGAGTGCCTTTTGATGCCAGCTGAGGAGCTGCTCCACTGAGTTGTAGCGACTTCAAAGTCTGGGAAGCTGACAACGGCCGGGAGAGCCGTTTGCTGACCCCACGCACTACCGTCCCGTATCCGAAAAACGTCATCGGCAGAGGATGGTATTGAACGGCCCGACAGAGCCAGTAGACAAGGATTTAGTTTTTTTAGTGTTCTCAATACGCATAAAATATTTGTGAGATAGTCAGCATCACTATAAGAATGTTTATCGACGACGTCGTTTTCCACAGAAAACTATAGTCGCTGTTTGATCATAGGGACAGAATGACTTAGATAGTACTTCCACTGTGTGTACCGAATGGTAGCTATCTTTAAAAGTAGACGAGTGCAAGGCAATAGCCATAAAAAAAGAAAGAACCCGATTGTTACAAAGATAGTGGTAAATTCTTGGAGCCCGTTACATTGTTTAAATATCTGGATGTAACACAAAGAAGTGATAGGCAGGCGCCACCTGAAATACCTGCTTCTGCATGGCAGACAAACAACGGGGACCGAGCAAAGCTGTAAGCATCAACTTACACAGATGGGCAATTAAAACTGTCTGAAAACCCTCTTCGGCATTTCTAAAAAGCGAGAATGTCTACAGAAAACTATTCGAAGCGACTCTGAAGAAAATAGAACGGCTCAGGAGTCTATCCTGAAGAATAGTCGGGCGAAATACACTTAAGAGCCAAAGATACTGGTACACATGCGTAATATCGTGTAGGGCCCCTGCGAGCACGCTTAAGTTCCGCAACACGACGTGGCATGGGCTCGACTAATGTCTGAAGTAATGCTGGAGGGAACTGACCCTACGAATCCTGCAGGACTGGCCATAAATCCGTAAGAGGGCGAGGGGGCGGAGATCTCTTCTGAACAGCATGTTGCAAGGCATCCCAGATAAGCTCAATAATGTCCATGTCTGAGGAGTCTGGTGGCCATCAGAAGTGTTCCTGGAGCCACTCTGTAACAATTCTGGACTCGTGGGGTGTTGCATTGTCTTGTTGGAATTGCTCAAGTCCGTCGGAACGCACAATGGACACGAATGGATGCAGTGATCAGACAGGATGCTTACGTACGTGTCACCTGTCAGAGTCGTATCTAGAGGTATCAGGGGTCCCCACATCACTCCAACTGCACACGCCCCGTACCATTACAGAGCCTCCACCAGTTTGAATAGTCCCCCCATCCCCCTGACATGCAGGATCCATGGACTCATGAAGTTTTCTCCATACCCGTACACGTCCATCCGCTCGATACAATTTGAAACGAGACTCGTCTGACCAGGCAACCTGTTTCCAGTCATAACAGTCCAATGTCGGTGTTGACGAGCCCAGGCGAGGCTTAAAGCTTTGTGTCGTGCAGTTGGCAAGGGTACACGAGTGGACCTTCGGCTCCAAAAACCCATATCGATGTTGTTTCGTTTAATTATTCGCACTTTGACACTCGTTGGTGGCCCAGCGTTGAAATCTGCAGTAATTTGCCTAAGTGTCGCACTTCTGTCATGTTGAACGATTGTCTTCAGTCGTCGTTGGTCCCGTTGTTGCAGGATCTTTTCCCAGCAACAGCTATGTATGTCGGCGATTTGATGTTTTTTCCGGATTCTTGATATTTACTCGTGAAATGGTCGTACGGAAAATCCCTATTTCTTCGCTACCTCGGAGATGCTGTGTCCCTTACTCGTTCGCCGACTATAACACCACATTCAAACTCACTTAAATGTTGATAAACTGTCATTGTGGCAGCATAACCGATCTAACAACTGCGCCAGACACTTGTTGTCTTACATAGGTGTTGCCGACTGCAGCGCCGTATTCTGCCTGTTTACGTATCTCTGTATTTGAATACGAATGCCTATAGCAGTTTCTTTGGCCTTTCATTGTAGTAAGGCCCTTTAACTGTGTGATTCGGGATTAATAGATCATTGTGTTGAACTTTACCAAATAACGTGCAACTGGATGTCACCATTCCCTTACATTAAAATGTTAACTTGAAGACCCTGATCAATCTCCGTAGGTTTTGTACTCTACATGGTGATGGAAGAAGGCTTTTACGTCACATGACAAAGTGATTTAAACGGCAAAGATGTATTTCAAGACTAAGCTAAATCACGAAAGAACCTGATCACATCCACGCTGTTGGAGCCCTCTATCAGGTGACCTCTGGCTCTGGCCAGGTGTATATAGGCGAAACTAGGAGGACAATAAAAGAACGGGCTAAAATCTATGAACGCTACATGCTTTTAAAAGCAATGCTAGCTAGTGCAACATCAGGAGTACTGTGACCAGGATATACTATACCTATGTGATGGAACCACTTCGATCACAGTAGTCTGGCACTTTTACGCCTTTAATGCACGATACGTAAATTAAATTACAGGCCCGTTTCAGCCTTAGGGCATTTAAAAAGGTTCCAGTGTAATACTAACAGCATAGCAAACAGGTAAAAACAGATCTCAACAACGTATGCGTGCTAGCCGAGGAATACATTTATAGGACAGCCCTAGAAGCGGTAAAAATATGCAAGAACGAAAGCAATTGGAACAGAGACTTTGTGGCTTCCCGCCACCAGGAAAGTGAATGTCCGGCCACGATACGCGAGGAAGCCATGTCTGCCGCACAACAACATTTTGGTAAAATTTCCCCCCTCTCCTTCTCTGCCTGTGTTCACTACTTATCCAATGACGATGGCCCACTAATATCAGCTGAAAAACTTTAGCCCAATAGCTCCACTTTTTCATAACAAATGCGGGAAAATATCCCCGTTATAAGTGAACGTAGCACTGATCTTTGACAGTATTTAACCTACCGGGACCAACAGATAATCATAAAGAAGTTTTCAGCATATGAGTCGAAGCGACGACTGCGTAAGAACAAATCTGAATAGGAGGAGCACGACGCTGTCTGACAACCAGAACAACGCAACAAAACATCGCTCAAGTGAAAGAAACGCCAAAGGAATATCAGAGAAAATTATACTTAATCCTTACAAGTTATTTGTCGTGCACAAATTAAAATTCCAGACCAATATATGAGTGTTGAGTTACGCCAGTTGTTTCTCAAAGAATTGGTATTGCGAGATTAAGTTTTTCATTTTTTGAGATTGTCCCTTATTCAGCCTGTCCATGTAAATGAACGTCACAGAACATGCTCAGTTATGCATCAGAAATTCTGGAACGGCCTTTCCATAATGTCAAGGTCGATTATTAGTGCGGAATTTATGGACCAATTTTATTTTCGCCTTCCCGTGTATACATTATCTCATGAAAGTACCTGCACGTATATTAGAGGACACCTGCATGGTGGCTTCAGTTCTGCTCGCAACTTTTGGGAATGTCTGTGGAGGAACACCGGCCCATTCTTCCTCAAAAGCCGAAACGAGAGAAGGTAGTGATGCTGTATGGTGGTGTCTGGAGCGAAGTCGACGCTCTAACCATACCGAAGCTGTTCCATTCTTTTTAGGTCGGAACTGATGGCAGGTAACGTTCTACAGGTACCCGCAAAACCCCAGCTTTAACATCGGATTGCCAAAGTGCATAGCGTGAATGAATGAAATTTTCACTTTGCAGCGGAGTGTGTGCTGATATGAAACATCCTGGCAGATGAAAACTGTGTGCCGGACCGAGATTCGAACTCGGGACCTTTGCCTTTGGCGGACAAGTGCTCTACTATCTGACTTACCCAAGCACGACTCACGACCAGTTCTCATAGCTTTAATTCTGCCAGTACCTCGTCTCCTACCTTCCAAACTTCACATAAGCTCTCCTGCGAAAGGCAATGGTCCCGAGTTCGAGTCTCGGTCCGGCATACAATTTTAATCTTTGTATAGCGTGAGTCATCACTTCAAATAAGTATCTTCCAATCATCCCCCGTCCGTGTGCGTCGTTCCTTACATCACGCCAACTCACGCTTAGCACTGACACCAGACATTTGTGTTCTGTGAGGAGCTGCTCGAAATTAGTACGTCTCTCTTTTTAAGTCCCCCACCTGCAAACATTGTTCGAGGCGGTCGAGTGATCCGTTCCGCTGATTTCATGCGACTGTGTACAACCACCTTCTCTAATGCTCGATGGTCCCTGCCCATCAGTACACGAGATCTACCTTGTCTTGCTTTGACTGTGATTTTTACTTCGCGTTTGCACGGTCGCCAACAGTCGATCTGGACAGCTTTAGAAGGGCTGTAATGACCCTGATGCAATTTATTACTCAACTGACTTCCAATGACTAGTCCACGTTCCAAGTGCATCCTGTTGTTGCTGCTTATCTGCTGACAACGCAATACTCACCGCTCCCTTTAATATTGGCGAGTCCGTCTCTCGTGACATCTGGTGGTCAGTTCCGCATTACGTAAGGGTGTCCGGATACTTCTGGTCAGATAGTGCTTACATCCTTGTCCGTATCACACTCAGTGGTTGTGTATCCTTTCCCGGTACGTCATTCCAGAAGTCGTTAACCAAAACGGTTGAGATCACACAGTTTCACTTTTGTGCTCTACGCCTACATCCGTATGTTCACTCCACAGGCCACCGCGCGGTGCGTTGGGCAGCGTACTTCCAGCGTACTCCCTGTTCCACTCGCAAGTGGTGCAAGGGAAGAACGACCCTTGGTAAGCCTCGCTCTGAGCTCTAATTTCTCAGATTTTTTCGTCGTGTTCATTTAGTGAGATTTGAATGGGAGGAAGAAATACGTTGAGCGAGTCTTCCTAGAATCTATGCACTCGCTGGGGATTTTAACAGTGAACTTATGAGTAATGCACAGCATCTCCTTCTGATGTCGTCCATTGGAAATTGATCAACATCTCGGCAACACTCACTCCGTTGCCAAACAAACTCACGATGAAACACTCCACTCTTCTCTGAATCTTCTGTCTCCCTTATAATTCTACGTGGTATGCTCCACCAGTACTGGATTGGTCGGAAGAAGTATTTAATAAATCACTCAATTTATGAATGAGTTAGATTTCCTCAGGGTTCACCCAATATATCTCAGTCTCACATCTCGTTTTCCTACAGCAAGTTTCACATGGTCGTCTCCTACAGTTCACTACAGTTCCTAGGCATTTTACGCTCACTACTGTTTTCAGCGATTTATCGATAACTGTGTAGTGGAGAACTTGTAGCTCTCTCCTCCAATTTTTCCACAACACGTTACACTGATTTTAGTTCAGTCACTACATCAGGCTCGTCCAAACTGTGCCCCTGGGGCGCTAGCGCCCGCTATCGCCCGAGGCCAGCGCCCTGGGCGAATTCGTATGTTGCTGCAGTGGCCGAGCCGTGTCGCTTAGCTGACCGTGCGGTCCGCCCGCCGCACCTCGCCATACCGCTGTACGGGCGCTTCGTACGGAAGACAGGCCGCCGCGCCAACAGGAGTCAAAAGCATTCATACGACACAAAACCGTCAGGCAACTGTCGTAAGGCTACAGTGGATCCAGATAGATGGTCAAAAGCAGCAGACAAAAAAAAAAAAAAAAAAAGATGAGCGGCGCGTCCGCACTATTTAAACCCGAGTAAGAAATTAATTTCTTTTGTACTCTTGTCGAAAATCATGCCAAATGTTTAGTATGTGATCGGAACCTCGTGTATTTAAACAAGTACTCTATTGGACGGCAATTTAGTACACGTCACAAAGATCAGTTCGAAAATTTGTCGCAAGACGAACGCCAGTCAAAGCTTGAAGGACTGAAAGAAAATTTCAAGCAGCGTTACAGTGAAGTAGGTGTTTCCTATCGTATGACTCTTTACTGTTTATAAAGATGATAAATGAAACTATATTTTATAATATGATACGTCACTTAGCAATGTACCAGTTATCGGATACCACATTGTCAGCAACAAGGAACATTCCTTTTCGGTTAACTTTTATATTTGGGTTCCATTAAATCGCGCCGCACAGACATAAGAAAAAGTTTCAGGTGCGTTATTTTTTGCCACTTTCTGAAAAGCCGTCACAAACGGTCTCTCGGACAGCAAAGCGTCATTACGAGTCATCGTTTGTTTTTGTACATTTGTGTTTTGATGAATGGGAAAACACATGTAGTAGCTTGATCTATGTTTTCAATTCATTAAAACGCAAATATTCCAACAGATAAAAATTTATTTTGTGATTACATTTCGCTGTCCTTGCTAGCGTCGATGGACACCTTCCAGAGGAACTGGCTGGAAAACTCACCTTAGACCAATCTTTTTTTGCTAGTTTTTATTTGGGTTTCAATGAATGAAACAATTAATTGTTAAAATGATAAAGGTGTTTTAAAAATAGGATTGTACGAATTAATTGTAAGGTTTTTTGCCGTGGTAGGGGCAGGAAATAGGTAGGCAAAGCTTTCGCGCAAATTACAAATGCTCGCTCAGAATTGCGAAAGCAGGGAAACCTTTTGCGGCTAGGAATTTCATCAAGGATTGCCTGGTCGACTCTGAGGCTTGTATTTGCCCAGCAGACCTCACGGAAAGAATTGCTCTTTCGCCTCAAACTATTGCCTCATAAATTTAGCAGCAGTTAATAGGGAGACCGGCAAACTTCGTTTCATTTTCTAGCGCTCTTGACGAGTCCACAGACGTCGCGGACATATCTCAGCTCGTCATATTCATTCGGGGTGTCGACGAAAATCTGCGTGTCACAGAAGAATTTCTCGACTTTATGTCATTAAAGGACACAACCACGGGTTTGGATATTTTTCTAGCCGTGGAAAACGTGTTCGAGTCAGTGGGTTTAAAATGGGAACACGTTACCAGTGTAACAACGGATGGACCCCCGCGCTATGAGGGATACACACGGGATTCCTGGGTTACGTCAGGTCAAAAATGGCTGAAGTCGGCTGTTCCTTATTCGCAGCAGTCCATTGTCTGATATTCCAGGAGGCACTTTGTACGAAGATTGTCAACAAAAAATGTTATGGACACAGTTGTTCGAACGGTTAATTATCTTCTCTAGCATGGACTCACACATTGCCAATTTAAAGAATTTCCGACTGATATCGTAGCGGAACACTCGGACATCCCCTACCACGCCGAAGTAAGATGGCTGAACAGAGGAAGGGTGCTTCATCGGTGTTACTCCTTGAGGGACGAAATCAAAACCTTTTTGGAAATGAAAGGACGTCCAGTAGAATTACTTCGTGATCCTAAGAGGGTGGTGAATTTGCCTAAGTAAACCTAACTAACCTAAGGACATTACACACATCCACGCCCGAGGCAGGATTCGAACCTGCGACCGTATCGAGCGCTCGGTTCCACACTGTAGCGCCTAGAACCGCACGGCCATTCCGGCCGGCACTACCAGTAAGAATGAGATGCTGTATCCCTTATGTAAAATTATTTCTAAAAATAGAACATTTATAACACTAGTTCATTTAAGAAACATAATTCAGAAGACGCCTACTGTACATACGACGAGTGTGCATGTGTAATACTAATAGAATCAACCCGTGAGTCAGAAAACTACAGAGTTGTTCTTCAAAAAATGGTTCAAATGGCTCTGAGCACTATGGGACTCAACATCTGTGGTCATAAGTCCCCTAGAACTTAGAACTACTTAAACCTAACTAACCTAAAGACATCACACACATCCATGCCCGAGGCAGGATTCGAACCTGCGACCGTAGCGGTTGCGCGGTTCCAGACTGAAGCGCATTCTAAAGGGCACAGCCAATTTTCTTCCCTGTCCTTCCCCAATCCGAGCTCGTGCTCTGTCTTTAATGACCCCGTTGTCGACGCAACGTTAAATGCAAAAATCCTCCTCCTCTCTCCTCCCGATCAACACCACCCACGCCTGTGCGGCCGTGATCAAACTGTTGGCACCATTTCGCTACAGCTGGAAACAACACTGCATTTGGTCCATGTACCGCCAGACTTTCAATGTGAATCTGTGTGCAATTTAGGCGTTTTTGCCACAACAGTCTTACTGTCGCCAGTACTTCAGCTTTCGAGTTCGTTTCCAGTCACTGCGAGACTTCACTCCCACACTGCGATGCTCTTACCCGTACCGCAGTAGACTTGTGTCTGCAGACAGTCCTTTACACTTGTTGTGGTATAGTCTCAGTGTGCAAAGACATGTGTAACGACTTTGTGCACTCCCTGTGTACATGAACTGCAGGTAGCTTCTTTTGGGTATGCCACCAACAAATTATGACAAGTACTATATGCTTTAGGAGAACAGCAACTACTGTACCTAGAAACAAACCTCTGCTCTTCGTGTTAAACCATTCAACTGTTGTTCTTTACACTACTTCGTAATAAGCATTTGTGTGACTTCACTGTTTTCAGATACCTTCACCAGCTGCGTATGTAATAAAATGATGTTAACAACCGTTTATATCTTTAGGTCTGTTACGTTATAGTAGTGAGTAATAAGGTACATATTTGTTTTTGTTTTTTTTTTCAGTATTCTGGGACTTCCACTTTCCTGCCCGATGTTTACTGGGAAACTTTTATGGACGTTTGTCCCAGAATATAGAATTCCATTGTGAATCCCAGACGAGAACGCATTGTCTGTATGAACATTACTGTGAATTTTACAGTTCATCGTAAATTCACTTGAACTGCCACAGGGTCGCCGCACTAGTTTGTCCATAAGATGCTCTTTGGGGTTTAGGTCGAGTCTCTGAGCAGGCCAGTCAGTAAGTCCACATGACTTTCCTCCAGCAGCGACGAATTGGTCTTTATTTTGTATGCAGGAGTGTTCTCACCCGATACAGAATAAAGGCCGTTTCTACAAAGTGAGGAAGACGCTACCGTCTCGAATGTTTTTATAAACACCTGCCTTTACTTGTCAACCAATCTGAAACCAACGGTCCGAGCGAAGAACAGGGCAGCCAGTCGTGCCGCCACAAGGCGTCACCGAATTTTACAGTCATCACACACATACACTGACATAAACACCGCTGTCAACGCAGGCGCTAGAGTTGTACACACCCATAATGTTGCCTCGTCATCTCATAAATTCTTCATCCGCTGCTCCACACACCAATTACGACGTTGTTTGCACTATTCTAAGCGACGTCGCTGTTGATTCTTGTGATGAGTGGCTTCCTGGCAGCTGCACGACCATGAATACCGATTAATGTCGCCTCTCAGCGGATAATTCTGCCAATGACCTCTGTAGGTACACGAGCTGCAGCACAAGTCCTCAACTACGTCTGTTCGTATGATGGGCTCTAGAGCTCTGATCCTTCCAGTGCGCCTCATTACTGAATCATTAAAGCGCTGTCTTCCGCACGGCCTTGTTCCGTTATTTACTACGTCGCAGTCTACGAACTCTTTCTCTCCTATAGCGCCGGCCGCGGTGGTCTCGCGGTTCTAGGCGCGCAGTCCGGAACCGCGCGACTGCTACGGTCGCAGGTTCGAATCCTGCCTCGGGCATGGATGTGTGTGATGTCCTTAGGTTAGTTAGGTTTAAGTAGTTCTAAGTTCTCGGGGACTGATGACCACAGCTGTTAAGTCCCATAGTGCTCAGAGCCATTTGAACCATTTTTTCTCCTATAGCTTTGTTCACGTTCGAATCCACCTCCGTAGCCGAGGTCGTGAAAGGCCTCCTGTGCGGAGGTAGTCGCATCGAATCCCGGAGGAGGTAGAAATGTTCACCGTCAGTATTAGATCGGCAAGCGGAGGAGAGGTGGTGGTATGAAGTTCCTTACCACCTGTCTCTTACAGTGTGGGTAATATGTAACACCGATGATGGTGTAGGGATGTTAAACTTGACGCCCCACATCCCCCCCCCCCCCCCCCCGCCCACCGTTTCCTTTCTATTCGAAAAGAGTAGACCAGATTTCAGTATCATATTTCATCTTCTCCCTCCTTATGACTGACACTAACCACAACACTCATACTTCGACAAGGAAAGGAAGTTGTGCCCAAGAAAGGAGAGGCTTTCAAATTAGAAGCCTTTACCTGCCCTTTTCGCTGGAAAGAAGGAGCTATCTAGCAGTACACACACTGAAAGCTCTCTGATACTCATCAGCATCTCTCTGTATACTCTGCAACCCTATGTACATTAAATGTCGGAGGGTACATTTGCTCAATATTATCTATTCCTTTCCTCTTGCATTCGGGTACTGAGCAATGAAAACATTACTGTGTATGCACCGGGCGGCTAGAATTAAAGTACAGCTACTCACAGAGGTCCATATGAGCTGTAATTACACAGGTCTGCGACGTAAAAATTGTTTCAAATTTAGTAAGAGATTTTTATAGTGTTTTCAACGCTGATTTCTGGAAAAACAGTGAAAAATTCCATCAAGTACAGTTATTTCACAAACTGCTTGTCTAGGTTTAGCTTTTTTCGATATACCAGCACTCTAGTGAGTTTGAATTGTGGTTTTTAGGATCTCCATAAACTGTTATTTAGCCGTTTTTATACTAGATATAATTAGGAGAAACCAGCAGTATTTTCATGTCAGTGCATGTCTGTCGCGCTGCCCCTTCCCCCGCCATCACCAAGCAGTGAGCTTCCGCTATTGTCCTGCAGTTCACAGCACCTCTTCACTCTGTGCTGTTCACGTGTTGTTGTTACTAGTGTTTTAAAGTAGTGACTGTTTTCTTGTGTTGTGAACTTATAAAATAAATAAAATAAAACATTAATTATTAATTATGTATGATAGTGATTGGATGTAATTAATATTTGCTTATCTGGAACGTGGACGTTTAATTATTCGGTATCAGACGCTTGACAATGGCTTTTTCGTAAATGTAATGTTATTCTTAGTTGACCGTGAAATAAGACTCAAATAATCGGACTTCGTATTTAAATCGTTTCCAAAGACTGCTGCGGTAGGTGCGGACTCAAATCTAAATCTCAATATTAGAATAATTTGCCAGCCATGTCAATACGTCGTACAGAGGTGACTGTCTACGAAACATAGAAAGTTTACACAGTTAGTTAAATCAGATATATTCAACGAATAAGCCTACAGTTAAATAATTCTACTTACTTTCATAAATATAAATTCTTTACAGAATCGAGTGCCTAGTAAGATTGCAACTCGCAGTGTTCTTATATAACATCAAATATGGCGGTGTGCCAGTCAATGAAAATATACGTGCTTCCAGCCTCAGATATTCTCCTCGACCTCCTTCTTCTTAATCAAACATCGTCGCTAGGCAATGAAAACCTCGTAACTCCATCTGACAATGAAATCCACGTAACTGCATTACCAAATGTAGAAAATTATGCCACATAGGCTGTTGAAACCTTCCTTCTTCGAGTTGAACGGTGTTGCCATCTAGCGGCAATAATGAAAAACTCACATCTCCAGCGATATGTAGTTTGTGCTGAAAACCTCGCGTCTCCGATAATTGCCATCGTTAGTGTGCAGGGCGAACACATACTCCGAGATTAAAACGTTTTTTGATGTGATAGTAACTTTTTTGACTGACAGACCCAACACTGCTTTATTGCTACAGGTACGTGTTAGTATTTCTAAGTATTTATGTATTGTATTTTAATATACAGAATTAATAATGACCTCGTTAAATACAATGTTGACTTCGAGTTTTTCATCGCGCGTAAAGCAGACTGCACTCGGTACATACGAGGTTCTAATTTCAGAACGGAACAGAATCCTATACATTCCACAGTAACCACTTTGTTTTCAGCTATGTGTAGAATGAGTAAATTCACTCTTCACCTTGTGAAACAAGCCGACAACGGATCATATCGTATAAAATCACCGGAAGAAGATTCTAGTCAGGTTCCTCCTTGTCCTGCACCAAAAGAAAGGGTAGACCTACAAAATGAAGGTAAACCGTAGTTTACATTGTTGTAACTTGAAGTAATATCCTTGTTTGGAAGCTGAGGTAATTCAATTATTTAAATGTTATTGATGACGTTATGGTTTACACTACAGATAATGCGGAAAAAGAAGCCAATACAGAGGCGAATTCCACTTCTGAGTTTGAAAGTCTTTTCGAACACAGCAGCGAGGATGATATCTCCAGTGGCAATTGTGATGCGTACGATCCAGATAAAAACAAAAATGACCATAGCAGTAACAACAACACGGAAGAGGACGATGACGAAGTTGATGCGGGAGTAAAAAGTACTAAGCAGCGCCGTAAAAGGAAAAGCAATCAATCACTTCAAACTTTGCAGAAAGAAAAACGTATAAGGGGAAGGATTATTTAGGAATGCAAAAAGATGAGTTTGGCAAAAAGAGACCAACAATGAGCAGAAGTAGGAGGGAAATGAGACCACGATGTACTTGTAAACATTCTTCCTTAAATCGGAACAGGAATTGCAAGGATATTACAGAAGAGCAGAGACACCTAATATTTAATCATTTCTGGCAGGATATGTCTTGGGGTGAAAGAAAAATTTTTGTTAGAAGCCATGTCTACTACGTTCCACTTAAAAGACGCAGAAATAATTCAGAATCTAATAAATCTCACCGTTCTAACACACTATATTACAATTTTGTGATAGAAGGACAGAGAAAAACTGTCTGCACGACTATGTTTCTGAATAGTTTGTGCTTAGGCGAATGGAGTGTCAGAACATGGGCATCTAGTGCATCAGGAAGAACGCTTGCAGAAGGGCCTCAAATGCAGGAGAGACCAACGAAAGTTTCAGGTGGACGACAATCAGCATGAGATTTTTTTGCAGAGTTGCCATAACTGGAATCGCATTACTGCCGTCGTTCTTCCACAAAACTCTATTTGGAACCTAACTGGCGGAGTAAATCAGAACTACATAGGGAATATATACAATTTTGCAAGAAAAGAGGACAAATCCCAGCTGCTTACAAACAGTTCTGCAAGGCATTCGATGAAAATAATCTTAACTTATTTTCGCCTAAAAAGGACCAGTGCGATCTTTGTTGTTCTCACTAGACAGGCAATCTCTCAGACAATGAATACTCTTTGCATATGGCCCGAAAAACTGAGGAAAGGGAAGCGAAAAATCGTGATAAATTAATTAGCTAGAGTGTTTACAATGGACCTTCAAGCACTTCTGCTTTCTCCCAGACTAAAAGCCTCTGCACTGTACTATAAAAGCAAACTGAAGGTCCACAACTTTGCCATCTATGATTTAAAAAGTAACAATGGTTATTGTTACCTTTGGCACGAGAGTGAAGGTGGACTAACAGCTTCGGAATTTGCCAGTATACTCGTGCATTTTATAGAAACGTTCGTCCAAAATCATTCAGAAGCTATTTTCTACAGCGACGGATGCACGTACCAGAATCGAAACTCAGTCATGAGTAATGCACTGGCTCATCTCGCCAATCAGAAAGGCATTACAACAGTGCAAAAATTTCTGGAGTAAGGTCACATTCAAATGGAGTGTGATTCGATGCACTACACCATAGAAAGGAAGTTAAAAAACAGACACATACTCCTGCTGGCTATGTAGAAGTTTGTGCTACCACAAGACAAAGTCCTAGACCTTATGTTGTCAATTATTTGGACCACACGTTTTGCAAGTCCTATGATAAACTCTCGTTGTATTCGTCTATTCGGCCAGGATCCAAAATTGGGGATCCAACAGTGACTGATATCCGGTGTCTCAAGTATGATCCCTCCGGAAAAACGGAATATAAATTGAAATTCAGCGATACATGGGAACCACTTCCAAGAAGGATGTCAAACATACCCAGCTCATTTACAGTGCCCCCTCTCTACAATTCACCACTAAAGATCAGTGCAGAAAAGTTTGCGCATTTGCAACAACTAAAGCTGCTCCTTCCTAAGGATGAGCATTCATTTTGTGACACACTGCATCACATTTGTACTGAGAGAACATGTCCGTGTCTAAAAAAATGCAGCCGAAAATAAACTTGTTTACAGCCACCTATGACTGTCAGTGTAACAGCAATAGTAACAATAATAAATGTTAATGAACTGCACAAATGTTTACAGTAATAAAAGGTTAATTAATGCTAACAACATTGTTTCTATGTTTTTTAAACACTGTAATTTATTAACATCCAGATTCGAATATTTTGATCAATGTGAAATTATTCATTTCACTTTACATCTGTAACAATGTATCGTTACAGATGTTTCATAATACACAAATAATGCAAAATTTAAGTAAGTTTTTTAAAATAAATTCATTTCAATTCTTAACCATGCACTCGTTACATGCCTCTTATCTCCATCACTACCAAAAAAATAACTGTGAAAACCTCGTAACTCCAAAAACCGGCAGACAATTTGAAGTGCATAATAAAGTCTTATGTACCAATGACCGGATCCATATTGTGTAGAAGAAACCACTAAATTTGACTAATCAGGTCCTCATGTGATTTCTATAATTAGTTTTTTGCTTCTCCTGTAAAATTTGACCAATTTGAGTTACGAGGTTTTCATTGCCTAGCGACATTAATAGTATCGTCATTGTGTTTTTGTTTTATCAGCGACACAGCGCTGCAGTTCTGTGCCATAGGCTTTATTTATTTGTCACAGATTAATTATTTAATTAAGATTTCGCGTTTCCAAGGAAACTCACGCACGGCATGCAAATGTGCCTTTATATTGCCCCCTGAATTGCGAGGCGAAAGGACACACCTGCAGGCGAGCAATTCACCTAAAGGCACAAGAAAATCTAAGTTATCTACAACTATTTACATGACTTACATTATACTGTATATTATATACAAAATTTGAATGACGCGCGTGCGCCGTAAAAGTTCTTATGTTGGCAAAATAGAGTGCGCGCATGCGCAGAAGCGTCTGTGTGACTCCGGCACTGCCGTTATATCGTAAATTTAGATCACGGGGCACAGTATTGCAGTTCATATTGTTCGTGTGCGCGCGCATTACTTAGTCGTTGCACAAAGAAAATATTCCATCAAGATTACATATGAAGACTACATTCTATGACAGGTAACTTAGTTTTAAAATTACAATATTTGTTATAATACAATACAACTTTAGATTGTTGAATGTTCGTAGTTACATAGTATTGCATTGAAATGCTTCAAAGAAAAATGTCTTTTTGTTTCAGGTGCGTTGACCTATACACATCGTGTCGTTATTACAGTTTATATTCATCTGCTGCACAATAATTTTTCACAGGGTAGTGTCGTCGTGGTAAAGTTTTTTTTTTTTTTTTTTTTTTTCACAGTAACATCGCTGTATAACAACGTGATTGATACATAAGCATGTCCATTTCCTATTTTCATTATAGTCGTTGTGATGCAGTTCGTTGTGACAAAAAGCATTGTTTATTACAGATCAGACGTGATCCGTCGAGTAATTGGTCCATATGCAGTTTGTTTTCGATATTCCGTGAAAGCTTGGTTGCAGAACCTCGGACGGCACATAGGTGGCGTCGATCCTTGGACAGTCCAGGTAAGTGTGTCCGTCACATTTCGAGAACATTCCATTCCCTGAAGCTCCAACCAAAATTCTTCCACTCGTCGTGTTGTTTTCTGGACAGGCACGTTGTGACCATTTAATCCAGTTAACATCTTGAAGTTAGATACTGTAGTAATGTCACTAGACGATGCACCAATTACGCACTTCACATTTTCAGTTTTTTGCTAAATATAGCTCACCTAAATGTTCGTAGTTACTTATCAAAGAAATTGTTCATCGCGTTTAGAAAGGTACGATGCATGATGAATGTCATTAACAGTTTCTTTCACATAGGTTTCTGCGTAGTTGCAGACTTAGTAATGTACGTTAATTTCCGTGAACAGTCGTTCACTATGCAATTTTTTTTTTAAGTTTTTCACGTTTTGGCACTCGTTATGGTTCAAATTTTCACATAGTAACAGTTACATTATACATCATTTTTTAAAAAAAACATAAGTAATCATACATATACACGTCACATATTTTCTTAGCATAAACATAATACAGTTACACATAAACATGTTTACATCATCATTACATAGCTATAAATTATTACATTATGTCACATTTGATTACATGAATTGCAGATATTTACGTTCTCTTTAACGGTTTTGCTGGGATTTTATCGATGTTTTTTTTTTGTGATATCATCTGAAATTAAGATAGGTTAGACACAACATTCATTACATCAGTAGGCAAGACCAGGCGTTTTCACTACTCAATAAGTATTCAAAATAATAAGAGACGGAAAACTTCGATTCCTCACGTTTTGTGCGTGTGTGTATAGTGTCTGTGTGGCCTTGGCTACCGGTAGATGCTTTTCTTGCTGAGAGATGTGCGTCTAATCTTTTTCTCGAAGTGAAAGATCGCTTCACAGATGACGTCTGTCGGTTCGTCAGGTGTCATACCAAGTCAGTGGTACCTACAGTCACAAATGTTCCGTGAAAAATTAATATGTCATTCACTGCTACGTAATCATAAATTTTACATTAATATTCAGTCTTCTCGGTGGTGCCGCGGCGTTGAAAGAAAAGTTCTTCTGTCTTCAACTGCGTCACTGGAACCGCTGAAATGAAAATTTCTATACTACTTATTATCTGTGTTGTAGCAAACAGAGTTTTGCGAGTTGCTTAGCAATGTTTTCATGGGTATGACTTTGACATTATTTAGCATGAAATGCTCTAAGATCTCGGTGTGCGTATAGCCCAATAATTTTGTTAGTTCTAGGATGTTGTAACAGATACGCACCAGGATGCGGTATGTTAACAATTATATAAGGTCCTTCATATAGCAGACGCCACTTAGCATTGCGTCGTTTGAGTGCTACAGATTTATGATGAGTACGAAGTAGTACAAGCATTCCTACCTTGAATTTTTGTTTTCTTTTTATTATGTTTATGTGATGTTTGTTTCGTATCTGTGCGTGATGTGTCAGTGTAGTCAATACTTCTTTTATTTTCTGTTCAGGTGTGATTTCCTTGTCTGACAACTTAGGTAATGGTTCTATCCATTGATCGTTCTGTTTGCAATTGAACATGATCTCGTTAGGTGTGTAATTTGTATTGTAAATATTTAAGTTATTGTGTACATCTTCGAAAAGACTTAGGTAGGACACCCAATCAGTATGTTTTGATGAAATATAGGTCCTCATGAATCGGTTTAGTTCTCGGAAAAGTCTCTCAGTCGCGTTACATTGTGCACTAAACTTTGAAATAAATATACTTTTAATGTTATTGTCCTTCAAGAAATTTCTCCATTTGTACCCAGAGTAGTATGCTGCATTATCTGACAGAATTGCTTTAGATTTTCCCACGTGCGTCAGGTAATCACTTGAGAATCTTCGTATTATAGCATTTGCAGTGGCGGATTTTAAAGCATAAAGTTTAACATGTTTAGAAAATATATCGTAAAAAGCTAAGATATATTTGACGCCTCCAGAGCTTGCTGGATGCGGTCCATTGATGTCAGTACACAGAATTTCCAGGGGTTTACTCGGTAAAATAGAATGTAAATCTGTTTTTGTGGATAAATTCTGAGGTTTTGATTTTTGACATATGACACATGTTTTCAGTTCCCTGTAAATTTTTCTTCTCATATTGCTAAAATAACAGTATGTGCTGAGCTTTGCCAAACACTTTTTCGTCCCATAATGACCCCAAACTAAGTGTGTGTGCCAAATCAAATTACGTTCAGACCCTTTGGGAATGCATACACACCAGTTAGTAGCATTTGGATGTCGGCGATAAAATAACACATCATTGTGTAACTTGTAATACCTAATCAAAGGATGATTGTGTTTTTCTACCAGTAATGTTATTATCTTATACCAGTGAGGATCAGATTTTTGTAATTTAGCCATGTTTCTGCACATATCAATATAATATTGGTGATACTGCTTGTCTTGAATTAAGAGAATCCTGTAGTCATTTATAGTTTCTAACCCACTGTTGGTTTCATTCATACCTTGTGGAAGTCTAGACAAAGCGTCGGCAATGGTGTTGTCCTTACCTTTTATGTACTTAATTTCAAAAGAGTAGTTCTGAAGAGTAACTGCCCATCGTGATAGTCTAGGATGTACAAGTTTACAAGTTAACAAAAATGTCAGGGCCTGGTGATCGGTATAAATTACTGTATGTTTTCCAAATAAATAATAATTGAATTTCTTGAATGCCCAGACTATGGAAAGTGTTTCTAACTCAGAAGTGGAGTATGTACGCTCACATTCAGTTAGAGTACGACTTGCAAACCCAATAATTCTTATCTGTTCCTTTTCTTTATTCTTTACAACTTGAAATAAGCAACAGCCCAAGCCAGTATGTGAAGCGTCACAAGTCATACAAAAATCTAAATTGAAATCTGGATGGCTCAATATGTTTGCATACACTAAAGCATGTTTAATTGTATTAAAGTCATTCTGGCACTGTTCCGACCAGATCCAAACTTGATTCTTTCTGAGTAGATTTAGCAGATGTTTACTGTTCAAAAGTGGTTGTGGTAAAAAACGTCTGAAAAATGAACATAGCCCAAGGAATTATTTTAACTGCTTTTTAGTTCGAGGGCTAGGAAAGTTTCTGATAGCATCTAATTTACTGGGATCAGGACGTATGCCCTGTGAATTAATTATATGTCCTAAATATTTTATATCACTGCAACCAAATTTTGATTTTCTAAGATTGGCTGTGACTCCAGCTTGTGCAAATTTTTCTAAAATTCTTTGAAGTGTGTCAACGTGTTCATTCCAAGACTGTGTAGCTATCAGTACATCATCTACATAGTGTGTGACTGTCTCAACTAAATCATCGCCAAGCACGGTATCCAGGGCTGTAATGAATACCCCAGAACTGACATTCAATCCGAAGGGTAGAACACAAAACTGATAGGTTCGCCCCCCGAACATAAATGCAGTATATTTCCGAGAATCAGGAGTGATACCTACTTGCCAAAATGAATTAGCGAGATCTATTGTGGAGAAATATTTTGCATCTAGAAATTTCTGTAATTGCTCTTCTAAATTTTCGGGTTTTGTGTGAACCGGTAAAATTATTTCATTAATTGCTCGTGCGTCTAACACTAGCCTAATGCTACCATTTGATTTTTTTGACAACAAGTAGAGGACTACAGTAAGGTGAGGTGGATGGTTCAATGACCTTCCAGTCTAACATTTGTTTTAATTCTTGCCACACAGCAGGTCGTTGAGATAACGGTACATTATATGTCTTGTGGTAGAAGATCTTGTGAGGCTTAACTTCAATCTTGTACACATACGTGTTGATAACACCTAATCGTTTGGTAAAAACTTGTAAATATTTGGATAACACTTCCTGTAGTTTTATACGTTCATGTACACTGAGAGCTGTAGCTTCATTTATCTTATGATCAAGCAATGTTTTCAAGTCCATTAGCTCTGTGTCAGATGAGTGTGTTTGCATGTCTTGAATGTCATTGTCAAGTACTAACTGAACCTTGTATCCTGTACAGTGTTTGTCATGCTTTAGAGTTCTCCTGTTCAAATCAATAATAATTACACTGCCTTTATTATTTAAAATACATTTACCTTTGGAGAAGTCTATAATGCAGTCCTTCTCGCTCATAATATCTATTCCTAATATGCAATTTGTCACAAGGTTTTGTACAACCAGGAATGGCCATTGTACGGTTCCATTACCTATTTTAATGTTTACAAAAACTTGCTTCGTAACCCTACATGACTTATTACCTAGAGCAGTAGTTATTTTACAGTTTTGGGCGGGAAACTCAGGCACAGGCTCCAATTCACACATCTTTCTATAGAAATTAAAAGACAAAACGCTCACAGCTGCACCTATATCTAAGATAATAGTAGTTGGAATCCCACCTACTACACCAGTAGTAGATGCTAAAACACTTTCATTTGTGTTTGAACGACATTGTGTACTGTCTTGCAAAAGTTCATCTGATATATTGTCATTGTGGTTGTATCTTATAAATAAAACAGGTAGTTTTTGTTTAGAATTATTAGGCATATCAATATTTTGTTGTTCAATTGTGGTGTCAAATAACTGATTAACATTGAAGTCGCCCCCCAAGAATTCTTCAGCCACGACCCGGGGCATAGAAGTGACTGTTTCTAGTTTGTTGGATTAGCATTTGTATTAGGTACTGACACAGATTGAGGTTGTGTATCAGGTGTCATTTCTATTATATTCACATTCGGATATTGCCTGTTGTGATCTCCAAACTTTTGCGATTGTTTTTGCTGTTGCGCATTATAACTTACCTGTCGGTCGTAAGGTATGCTCCAATTTTGTCCTGGTGGCTGCTGTGGTAAAGCAGTGTTTGAATGAAAGTATTGATCGCTACGAGTCCAGCCTTGATGCTGTCTTGGCTCGTAGTTATTATTATTTCTATTTCTGTTTGTGTTTTTGTTGTTACATTTGTATCCGTTGTTACCGTTGTTGTTATTACCGCGGTGCCTTTTGTGTGGATTGCCGCATGGAGTGTTATTACTGTTGTAACTGTTGTTTGTATTGGAATACGCGTGTTGATTTTGATTTCCGTATTGAGACGGCATGTGAGTTTGCTGTTTTTGCTGTACCGCGTATCCAACTGTGGGCGCGCCAGAATTGAGTTGGCAAGCCTGCATGTTTTCCATACCACTAGTATAAACATTGTGGCTGCTGTTTTGCCGCGCGAAGCACTGATCTTCTAGTAACATGTCAACCGAATCTAAAGCTGTCAAAAAATAATCTGGATCGTCATCCGGAATATGTAAGAGTTTTTCTTTAATGTTGAAAGGCAATTTGGCCTTCAACGCACGGAGTATATCACGTGTTGCGACTGGTTCGTCCAAAAAATGTCCCATGTTCAAGTATTTTTCAAAATATCTGCGTAAGTTACCATTTTTACTGTTAAAAGTTTCAGGTTCTAAAATTTGTCTTCTGAGTCGCTCCTGGACGGATTGTGACCAGAATTTGTTCAGAAAGGCACGCTCAAACTCACTGTACGTGGTACATACGTCAGCTTGACTGTATGCCCAGACAGCTGCATCGCCTTGGATGTAGCCGACAATATATGAAATCTTTTTCCGGTCACTCCAAGTGCGTGGAAATGCGTTACTAAAAGATTTAAGAAAAATCATCGGATGAATGGTTCGTTTTTCTGGGATAAATGCCTGAAATTCCCTGTGTTTTATTAAGCTTTCTTCTTCCTTTGGATTATGATATGGATTTCTTCCACTGTAATTACTGCAATGTTCAGCTGGCGAGTAATTACGATAATGTTGCTGTGGTTTACCATGATAATAGCTTGTGTTTGTGGTTGCACGTCGTGGTATGTGTTGTAGTCGTGGTGTGTTTTGTTCTTGTGTGTTTGTCGTGTGTGGTATGTGTGCGTCATACTCGAATGTATATTGGTTTCTGAACTGTACATTTTGACTGATATTTTCGTTACATTCAGACTGTGGTTGATCGGTGAATTGTCTCATGGGTGCAGTGACGGATTGTACTGCGTCACTAATCAGCTGTTTGTTATTAGTGATGTATTCCGCTACGGAGTCGTGCACAATTGTTGGTAAATTTTCACGTATGCATCTATCAAAATGTTTGTCTTTGTTCTCTACCTAATCATGATCATGAAATTCTTTATTAATATTTTGAAAATGAGCTGTGGCATCAGATTGTAAGATGTCAGTCAGGTGTTGTTCAACATCGTCAAATTTATTCTGCACGTCTGTAATTCGTTTTTCAAGGTTGTCGTGTACTGAGGGATATGTTTGAATTTGTTCAGTAAGAGCTTCACAAGTGACATTAAGGTTTTTTAATTGTGTCTGTAAAAGTGCTACGTCACATGTAGTCTTTTCTTGTATCGTATTAAGCTTGGAAAATTTCGTACTGAGTTCAGTCATCTGTTTGGTCAGTGTGGCGTCTATAAGTTCTAAACGTTTACACAAAGTGTCACTACCTGTCTTGATTGCTATGAGATCAGATTTAATTTCGTCATTTTGTGTCTTTAACTGTTCATTTTGTGTCTTTAAGGTTGCCATGTTTACCGCGTTCTGCATCCTTAAGGTTGCCATGTTTTCCGCGTTCTGCATCCTTAAGGTTGCCATATTTTCTGCGTTTTGTTTCATTAGCATTTGTAACATGTTGGCAATGTTTACTGTTTGCAAGGTCTCTGCCCCCGCCGCGTCATTAGACGTGACGTCATGTATTAACATGGGCTCTGACTGAGACTTTGAAATTTTTGTGGTGGACGGCCTATTGTCAAAATTTCCGTTAACACTTGCGTCAATATTTCATGAATCGTCACTACCGGTTCCTGTCGTAAAGTCATTTTCTAACATTTGTCTCTCGTCCGAGTCGGATTGCGTCTGACTAGTATGTCTTTGCTGTTCCATCTTTGCGTATTGTTTTCTAGTTATGACCATGCCACACGTGATATACGTTTCAAGAAAATAATGTTTGACACTGGTTTTAAAATAAAATGCAGTTGAGCATGAATCGCTCGTAGCAACAATGGCTGTTTGTTAATTTAAAAATGTAAACTGAATATGGGATTATTGTTAATGGCTGCTGTCCATGTTACAACGTATCGTACAGAAGTCGGCCATATTGTACACTCGTGTATTGGTATTGTTGCAGAAGTTATTGTTTAAGGAAAAGTACTGAGAATGAAATTTATCACTGAAAACTGCTACACGCGAAAGAAATACTACGGAATCTACTGAAGAGCTAATACACTGAATTATGCGTCTGGTCAAGCCTGCCAATGCACAAATGTTGCGTCTACCTTATTTTGCTGGAAGCTTCATTGCGTCTTCCCGCAAAATTTTAGAATTGGAAAATATCTTCAGATTTTTGTTATTTCTCATATATTCAAGTCCAGGTCCAGAAAGTTGATTTTTCACGTGAAACAAAGAGAACAGTGTAATAAATGACAAAATAACAAGTCCTGTCACGGTCGCCAATATAAAATAAATAAAATAAAACATTAATTATTAATTACGTATGATAGTGATTGGATGTAATTAATATTTGCTTATCTGGAACGTGGACGTTTAATTATTCGGTATCAGACGCTTGACAATGGCTTTTTCGTAAATGTAATGTTATTCTTAGTTGACCGTGAAATAAGACTCAAATAATCGGACTTCGTATTTAAATCGTTTCCAAAGACTGCTGCGGTAGGTGCGGACTCAAATCTAAATCTCAATATTAGAATAATTTGCCAGCCATGTCAATACGTCGTACAGAGGTGGCTGTCTACTAAACATAGAAAGCTTACACAGTTAGTTAAATCAGATATATTCAACGAATAAGCCTACAGTTAAATAATTCTACTTACTTTCATAAATATAAATTCTTTACAGAATCGAGTGCCTAGTAAGATTGCAACTCGCAGTGTTCTTATATAACATCAAATATGGCGGTGTGCCAGTCAATGAAAATATACGTGCTTCCAGCCTCAGATATTCTCCTCGACCTCCTTCTTCTTAATCAAACATAAGAGTATCGTCATTGTGTTTTTGTTTTATCAACGACACAGTGCTGCAATTCTGTGCCATAGGCTTTATTTATTTGTCACAGATTAATTATTTAATTAAGATTTCGCGTTTCCGAGGAAACTCACGCACGGCATGCAAATGTGCCTTTATAAACTTCATTTATGGACAATGGCTACCAGAGGATGTATAAACTCGACAGATTGCTTCTGCTACATGTGTGGTAACTATACCGTTAAAAAGCAACAAAGAAACATTTCCGAATTTGTTGAAAAAGTATATTTCGCCTATTTTGGTATACAGTTAGGCGATCAAGGTAAGCCTTGGGCCCCACACAAAGTTTGTTCATTGTATGTTGAAGAACTGAGGCAATGGTTTCAACGTAAAAAGCAGTCCTTACGTTTTGGGATACCAATGGTTTGGAGGGAGCCCAAAAATCATAGTGATTACTGCTATTTTTGTTCTTGCGACATACGAGGCTTAAATTGGAAAAAAGGGGATATTTCGTACTGATGTTTTGCAGTGGTGTTGCTGGACTTATGCACAGCATGCATGCACTCGGTCTTCAGGCCACAACTGACCCATCGGGACCATCTGACCGCCGTGTCATCCTCAGCTCTGAGGATGCATATAGGAGGGGCGTGTGGTCAGCACACTGCACTCCCGGTCTTTAAGATGGTTTTCTTTGACCGGAGCCGCTACCATTCGGTCGAGTAGCTCCTCAGTTGGCATCACGAGCCTGAGTGCACCCCGAAAAATGGCAACAGCGCAAGGCGGCCCGGATGGTCACCCATCCTAGGGCCGGCCACGCCCGACAGCGCTTAACTTCGGTGATATGACGGGAACCGGTGTATCCACAGCGGCAAGGCCGTTGCCCCTGGACTTATGGCATGTCTCAAAATAGAATATGATCCTCACATCTTGACTACTTCCTTGCAAACCTTGGTGATGTAGTGAAGCGCAGGGTGAAAGATTTCAGCAAGACACCAAAGAAATGGAAAGAAGATATCAAGGAAGATGGAACGTCAACATGATAAGGGACTACTGCTGGATGATAAAAAGAGATGATCCTTAACGAGTCCACAGCCGGAAAAGCAATAAAAGAAGCTTCAACGGAAAGCGAAAGCATTATTATAAGGACTTATGAGCTTAAAGAGAAATGGAAGTGTACTGGAAACGTAGTTTAGAGCATGATTTATAAATGAAATGAAGTTTTATAACGTTGGAAAAAATGTGATAAATTGCTTAAATTTTGTTATTATATCCAAAAATACTCCCTTTTTGTGAGAATACCTGACTTGATAGAAAAAAATGGATTGCATTTTTGAAATCAGTGCTGAAAAGTACAAAGTCCATTATAAAATTTCAGACAACTTTCAAAAAATATTTGTTTGCAGACCTGTGTTATCGTCTGGAAACGATACCTGATAGATATGCTAAATAGTTAACACGAAACCGATTTATGCTGAAAACAAATTAGTTTCAAGTTTGGCCACTGGGTGCAAATCTGGCACAAGAAAGATGTATAGAAATGTTTCTACGCATAATGGATTGGGAACGGGACGAGGGCAGAAAAGGTCAAACAAGCGAGACAGGCATAATGTTGATTTTATTATTAACCGCCGCTTACTAAATTAGTTCGATATGAGCACCGGAGAAGTCAACGAGATGCTGCATCTGTAAGGCGATGTGATCAGCTGTTGCTCGCAGCAGTTCCGGTGTAATCTGAGCAACGTGTTCCTGTATACTTGTCTTCAGATCAGGTAGACACTGACCGTGTCCCTTGTAAATGCGTCTGTTAGATATCCCCAGAGCCAAACCCCACATGGATTCAGATAAGATGATCTTACGGGCCATGCATCTGGAAAGCTTCTGGAGACAAGAAGTTCGTGGAAGGTTGCATTAAGCAGATCTTACAATGGCCGAGCGACGTGAGATGTTGCCCAATCTTCCACGAAAACAGTGGTCTCCACACTCTTCAAAGCAGGAATCGCATGCTGTGCAAGGAAGCATGGTAATATACAGATGTCACGGTACACCTGATTGGCTCTCTTTGTGAATTCATTTCAAAGAAGAACGGATCGAGAATAAAGTTGCTTGTAAATCCACACCACACAGTAACAGACGGCGAATGCAGTGGTTCTTCGCGCACAACACCTGGTTTAACCGTACCCTAAATTCGGCAGTTTTGTGTATTCATCGCATCCTGTAGCGTAAAACGTGCCTCGGCACTCTACACAATATTTCCCGGCCACATGTGATAAACCTCGATCCGAGTCAGAAACAGGACAGCAAATTCAGAACGTTGCTGCAGATCATGAGGTTTCAGCTGCAACCCTGTCTGGATTTCGTATGGGTACCAGTGTAAAATAGATCGCAAACTTTATGTACGGTTAATCACGGGATGGACAGTTCTCGTGACACTGCATGAGCACTAGCACTATCCGGGCTACGTGCTGTATGCTCAGTTACAGCGACAGCAACCACGTCAATAACTTCCACCGGGATAGGTGCCGTACCAAGCTGGTCCGAGTTTTCGAATTTCATTATCATCTCTTTTAAACATTTTATGCATTGGGCTTCTTCTCAGACCTTTCAGTCGCTGCTACTCTTTCAGTACAGAGCTATAATTTCTGCCGTTTAAATGAAACAGTTTCACTAACTGCGAAATGTCTCCTTCTCGATAGCCATACTGTCCACTCACTTTATCGCCTGTCAAATGACGGCGTGGATGTCGTCCGTCACACAAACAGTGTACAGTGCCAGATTTGCAGACGATGGCTGCAACAGCAATTAGTTTGTTTGCCAGCGGAAATCGGTTCCTCATTAACGTATTAGCATATTGTAACCTCCCCCTCCTTCCTAATTCCAGTTATTGTCCACAATAAGCAAAATCTTTTATGAAAAATTTGGGAGGTGTGAAGATTACTCAGCTTTTCGTGTAGAGTTGGCTCCAGTTCTTCTTATCTAGGAGTCTGATTCTTGAAGCTGAAATTCTCACATTTTAGATCCTCATGGTTGAATTGATCTAAATAAATTTGAAGACTGTTGTTGCAGAATTTTTTGTTGTTACGTTAATATATTTTGTCATATTTTAGTATATCATACAAGTCTTTTGAATTTTCACATTAACAAAGCCGTAATTACATTGTTTGCCCAAAATACAAAAATACGTCCGATCACATCAGAGGCATGCTTACTACTACTTCACTCTGCGGTAATAACCATATTTCAAAGAGTTTTCAGGGTTTTCTTGACAAATGAATTTCTATTAGTTTCGATTATTATTTCATAAATGAATCCAGAAATAAACATAGTAAACAGTAGTAGATTGCATAATTAGTAATAGAAATTTTAAGTGTGCCAAATGATTCGTAAATTCAAATGTCCCAAAAAAATAATTTTAACTGCACGTACAGTCTGTAACATCGAAAATAAAATGATGACATTTCATAAATTTTAGTTTGAAATATATCGTGTATAAAATTATATGAAAGTTTTCAGAAAAGCCGCTGAGATAATATTGACCTTGTAACAAGTCGGATTTATGTATCCCGCTCGATCGGGATCTGATAGTAGCCCAAACAGATATTAATTAATGTGACCGCGTACGTAATGGGGCTGGCAATCGGATTTGACTGCTACGGAGTTGTTACATTCCATTTTGTCCTTCTCAAATGCTGTAATAATGAAATGTCCGGTGACAAGAAGAAACGCCAACACAGCTTCACTAATCAAGGACATATATTCATCTCAAAAAACACCAAAAAGAAGGAGACAGCCACTGCCTTCGTCATACATATTTAATTACGGCTAATCTCAGCACAGGCTTCTTCGTTATTCATAATCGTTACACACTAATACAATCACTGCAATCCAACACTGCAATCCAAATGATGCCGGCGCGGTAGACGCGAAACCAAAAATATCGGCACAGAAATACCACTGATTACTCTCGTAATTGTACTTCTTCACTTTCCCGTATTATTCTAACACAAAGGGGTTAAACCGGGGCGATGGCCACTCCCTTTGTCGGTAAGCCTTGCATTACAGCAACAGGCCTCCACACGGCTTGGCCCGCAACCTGGAAACTGACTTCAACTCTACACTCGCTCTCGCAACACGACACACTATCGATTGTTTGTCCTATCGACCTGTGCCGAGTGCAAACTTATAGTAAGGGCCTACGGACCCCTTACATCCCCGCCTTCGAAAACTTCTTTGGAGCCACTGGCGTAAAAGAATCGGAAAGGGAATTAGACATTGCTACATCTGAACAAAACACATAGAGTAAATAATTAATGAAATTACAATTCACCAAATAATCCCTCGACTCTGGTAGTGGGCTGCCTCCACAATAATATTCTACAAAATGTTATTACATCTCATAAAAATGGCATTGTCCAAATTACAATTTTTTTTATCAAGCAGCAATAGTCCTCTATAGTCCAATATTGAATGAAACACACAACATACAATCAAAAATTATTACGTGAACACATGACATATGAATTATTATATTACCAATTAGTTATTACCGGTTTTACACCCATTCTCAGGTAATCGTCGATATGAAATATGAAGTTCTAGTTATAATACTTCAGAAAATACAATGCAAATAAACATTCCCCTTTTTCAAATGTCCGTTCAACAACTAAATGTCCTAAATATATCTTAGTAGGTTTATTCGGGTCCTTGTAGCTCTCACTCTTAACCGGACCTCACCTGGAGTGTCATTCAGTTTTCCGGTCTCTCCGCCTCTTCTATATGCACTGTGTCATTCATTCGCCTATCCCATCCTCTCTCATGATCTCTTGGTTCTTCACTCCTTCTCCAATCATTTCTCCATTGCCGTTCACCACCATGGTTCCTGTACCTATGGCCACCACCTCTTCCTCTATAATTAGACGAATTACCAAAATGATTCCTTGGGTTATTACTTCCCCCTCGGTTTTGATTATTAACTTGATTGTGTCCCTGTGATCAAACAGATTCCAACTGTTCCAGTCTTTCCATCAAAGCCTCCCTATCTTTAATTAGGCTCCCGGATACAGTTTCTTGCATTCTCCGGCTCATTCTTCTTTTTATCGCTGATATCATTACGTCATCACTCAGGGGTTGTTCCAAGGTCTCGTTCAATTCCCACAAATGTTCGGCAAACTCTCTCAACGTTCCTTTCCATGTACTAAGTGACTTGCGGTGGAGTAGGTCCTCAATTGCTGCACACTGATGACTTTTGGACCAGTATTTCTTCAAGAATTCCTCTTCAAACTGATCATAACTAGTAATCCCTTCCTTCTTCCTGACTCCCCAAGTGAAGGCCTCACCTTCCATTCTATCTATTGCAAATTGAATCTTGTCTGAGTCTTTAAGATGTGCTGGGAAAACTCCTTTTAACCATTTCATAAATATCATTGGGTGCAACCCTCCTTTCGGTCTAAATTTCTGCCCTGTATTATTTTGGACGTACCGATTATCACTGCTCATCAAGGTAACGACTCTAACTTCCCCAATGGTTAAAGTGGCATTGCTAATTCGTTTATCAATTTCTTCTGTCTTGCTCTCCAATTGCTGCACTCCCTGTTGTAATTGCCTGACCTCCATTGCAACCCTCTTGTTATCCTCTTCTCATTGCACGGCTATAGCATTTCTCAGATTGACAGCCAGTTGGTTTTGCCTATCTCCTATCCCCTTAACCACATCATTGCATTGTTTCTGCATCTGCGTCACCTCGGCGATTCGATGATTGCAATTTGTTTCCACTTCGTTGATTCTTTCTCCCAATTCGGCTTTCGTTTCTTCAATATTGTCATCTATCTTTTTTGTTAACTTCCCTTCCATCTTTTCCACGTCTCCCTGGACTTGGTCTATGCTCTTCTGTAGCTTCCTCTCTCTCTCGTCGATGTCCATCTTCAGTCGTTCTTGTAACTCCTGCATTTCCTTCTTCAGATTACATTCCATCTTCATTTGCGATGTTTTGATCTCTTGTAAACCCTTCTCTAATGATCCTCGGGATATTCTTCCCTCTTCTCTAGTTTCTTGTAACTCTTCCTTTAGTGATTCTCTTGTTTCTTGTAAACCCTTCTCTAATGATTCTCGGGATATTCTTCCCTCTTCTTTAGTTTGTTGTAACTCTCCCTTTAGTGATTCTCTTGTTTCTTGTAAACCCTTCTCTAATGATTCTTGGAGTATTTCTCCCCTTTCTCTAGTTGCCTTAACCTCCTTTAGCAAGTCTGCCAACACCGGCCACATATCGGCACCCTCTGAAACTGACTTATTTCTCGTCGTTTGTCCCAGTGTTTTGGGATAACTAGTTGAATGTGCTGATGGGCTTTCTAATGACAATCCATAATCACTGATTCCTGAATCATCTCTGTCTTCCTGTCCTATCCCTTTCCTTTCAACTACTGCCTCACAAACCTGCTTATCTTCAGTAGACATGTTTGGTTTATTTTTAATGCACAGGCAAGCAATATAAAATAACCTCTAGCAACCCAAAACACTCCTAATTACCATGAAACTAATCAAACAGTACCTGCAGTATTTTCAGTTAATCCCAAAATTGATACAATATGCACGAGTACTGAACATAATGACTCTCAAAACCTAATAACTTCAAATATCAATTCTCACATACACAGTTTATGTAAAATGTTTTAAATAAGATAAATCACACCATTCATAAAATCTATAAATGTAAAATCCCCAAAAACAATGAGCATATCTGTATAATCACCATTTAGACAGCGCAGCATGCATTAATAAGTATGCTATATTTCAGAGTATATTTCGCAAACTTTTCGGAAATTACTGTAATTGGGCACTTTTCCCAATGCAAAACCAGTTTACAAATGTTTATTTACCGCGAAGACTGCACATTACAATTTAATGTTATGTCAACCAGTCGTCTTCACTCACCAACTGACGTTACCACGAGTCGCGATGTTTTGACGTTTGAAGTGGGCGTGGCGCTGTACTGCCGCCAGAGCTGCGTGAATTCGCGCTGAAGATCTGTGGCGGGACATCGTAGTTCTCAGCCGGCCGCTCCGTGGCGCTGCAGGCAGGCGTAGTTTCTAGTTTGGCCGCTAGGTGCCGGGTCGGCGCTCGGTGTCTCGAAGTCGCGCTGAAGACCGTCGGTGTAGTGCGCCTGTACTTGACCTACTCCTTGCACAGGTAGTTGGGATGACGTGTGAAATCACCTCGCAGATTGAAGCTCTTTGGCGCAGCTGGTACACGGGTCTGCGTGACGTCACTCAACAATTGCGTCGCCGCTATAAATTGTCGCCTGCATAACAGTTTATGGGTCCACTTGAAGCTGTCCAACTTTCACTATTCAAAAAGCAATTTCGGTCACAATATTACCACTAAACACTTCTTTAAAGCTTTCGTGACGAATTCTTAGTTCGTTTTGCTATAGTAATGTTCACACGCGTCTTTCTTTAGTTTTCACTTTTCACAATTTTTCGCGCGGCTTTATGCATTTGCACATTATAACACAGTTTATCGACACTATTATTCTTATCTAATATGGTAAGAAAAAACAGTTTAGTCACAATCGTAAGATGCTATTACTTCGTATTGTTCAAAAATGCACTGATTCTTGTCGCGATTTTAAAGTTTATGCTCTGTCCCGATCCAACATTGAAAAATATTTTCTTGCGTTAACCAAGATAAAATTACCTATTGTTCTTTACGATTCGTCCGAAAATTGCACTTGTCCTTTCACGGTAAGCGAAGGGTGTAACAAGTCCGATTTATGTATCCCGCTCGATCGGGATCTGATAGTAGCCCAAACAGATATTAATTAATGTGACCGCGTACCTAATGGGGCTGGCAATCGGATTTGACTGCTACGGAGTTGTTACATTCCATTTTGTCCTTCTCAAATGCTGTAATAATGAAATGTCTGGTGACAAGAAGAAACGCCAACACAGCTTCACTAATCAAGGACCTATATTCATCTCAAAAAACACCAAAAAGAAGGAGACAGCCACTGCCTTCATCATACGTATTTAATTATGGCTAATCTCAGCACAGGCTTCTTCGTTATTCATAATCGTCACACGCTAATACAATCACTGCAATCCAACAGTGCAATCCAAATGATGCTGGCGCGGTAGACACGAAACCAAAAATATCGGCACAGAAATATCACTGATTACTCTCGTAATTGTACTTCTTCACTTTCCCGTATTATTCTAACACAAAGGGGTTAAACTGCGGCGATGGCCACTCCCTTTGTCGGTAAGCCTTGTATTACAGCAACAGGCCTCCATAAGGCTCGGTCCGCAACCTGGAAACTGACTTCAATTCTACACTCGCTCTCGCAACACGACACACTATCGATTGTTTGCCCTATCGACCTGTGCCGAGTGCAAACTTATAGTAAGGGCCTACAGACCCCTTACAACCTGTCCAAAATTCGAAAAATAATACTGGTATCGACAACTACCGTTGAGAAAAAGTAACGCTAGATGAGGATGTCCCGTTACAATATCTACCAGGTTTCGCTGCCATAGAATAATTACAACCCATCTGCTACATTCCTGTACACAATAGCATCGTCACCGGGTAATCATATAGTACTGGTTATCCTGTGGGCTATTTCTGTCGCTTCTTGTTTGTGTATTTCCACATTGTCCACTCATCTTCTGTATCTCACAAGAGTTGAGTGTAGAGGACCAGTTGTGTGCAAATATTAAACATGCATGACCACTAAAAACCTCCGACTTGAATGAAAATGTAGAGGCATCTCGATTCAGCTATACTCATTTAGCCATGGCAAAGAATTATCCATTGCCAAAACCATACGCAAATACAAACTAAAATAGAACAACAGTATCAGATTACAGTACTATCGATATAGTTCTATAGTCTGCCACTCATCAGATGTTAGTTGGGCAATATTCTGAAGCGATATGAAATGGGACGAACACATATCAAAAGTGTAGAAAGTGAGTGGAAGACTTGTGATTTGTTAGGCAGTATTTTTGGTGGTGCTAGTGTTGGTGGTGATGGAGGTGGTATTAGGTATAGGCAGCTGAGCAGCGAGGTCATTAGCTCCCTTTATAAACTAACTGGAGACAAGTGTTGTTCATTTTTTTAAAAATTAAGGACCAAAAGGTAAAATACACACAAAAAAACTGCACCACGAAAGAATTATACATATTTGCACAAAGTGATATTCATACAGGTAATGACGGAAAATGTAAAATTGTAAACTTTGGCTGCTGGTGGATGCATGTGTGAGGCTGCAGCGCAGTTTCACCATGCAGATGGCAAAGATAGTAAACAAAGGACATGTTGATACCAGGGCATAAAGTCTTTGCGAATTTCACTTTGTGTACTCAGTTGGACTGTAACTATGCCTCGCAGACAGGTACAGGAACAATGTATGCAGATGTCAGCATCTGAGAGAGGACGTGTAGATGGGCTCAAAGAAGCGGTTGGAATAATCGGTGAATCGCTCGACATTTGAATAGGAGCGATGCTACTATTCAGTGATGTTGGCAGGAATGGGCGAATCAGGCCGAACACAGCATCAAGAAGGAAGCGGCCCACCTTCAGAGACGGCAGAACATGGGGACCGAACAACAGTCAAAGAGACACTCAGAGCCCCGGACTCATCATTATCATCGATCCGACAGCAACTGGTGCTTCAGTAACCACAAGGACCATTAATAGGCGGCTCACAGAATGGGGATTGAGCTCACGGTGCCACCTGTGCTGTCTATCATTGACCTCTGTAAACCCACAAGCCCGTTTGCAGTGGTACCTGGGATACTTGGCCTGGAATCTCGTTGAAAGGGGTAGAATTGTCTTCAGTGATGAGTCGTGCTTTTAACTGAGCTCCGATGATTAGCGAAGACTTGTCCATAGACGCTCCAGACAACAGTGGGATACCAACCTGACTGTCACCCGCCATACGGTCTGACAGCCAGTGGTGGTGATCCAGGGTCCCATTTTGTTTCATAGCAGGACCTATTTCATTGTCATCTGTTGCACCCTTACAGCACAGCGGTACGTTGACAATATTCTATGCCCTGATTTGTTGCCCTTCATGGCAAGCTACACTACACTTACATTTCAGCAAGATAATTCCCGTCCGCACACAGCGAGAGTTTCTACTACTTGTCTTCGTGTTTGCCAAACCACGCATTGGCCGCCAACGTAAGCAGATCTCTTCCAAGTTGAGAACGTTTGGAGCAATATGGGCAGAGCCCTCCAACCAGCACGACACTTGAACAGAATCTGACATGATATCTCTCCAACAACTCTGTCAATCAATGGCAGGTATATATAATCTGCGGCCACAAGGTCAACTCGAGTCTACCACTAGCAATGGAGGGCGAAGCTTTGACAAGCCACAAGCAGAAGCCAACAGATACTTTGTCAATCAATGACAAGCCGAATAACTGCTTGTATAAGGGCCAGAGGTGGATTAACGCACTGTTGACTTGTTCAATTTGTGAAGCTTTTTCTCTTGAATAAATCGTCCAATTTTTCTGAAATTATACTCATTTGTTTCTCTGTACATGTACATCACATCTACCGATTTCAGTCCAATTCGGATAATTCATTCGTGGTGTGTCACCTTTCCTTTTTCTTTGAGTGTAAAACGCTTTCATACAGAAGACTGAAATACATATGTGTCTATTCATTTTGTAGTTAAAATACATAAACTATAGACGGCCAAAATAAGGTAGCAGGAAATGTGCCTCTTTGATCGTTGGGAAAAAAATAGGTAAATTAGTAACCCAAGAAACAAATTAAAATCTTCTATCTAAAAATTATATAGCAGGTCAGATATTAGACAGAATATTGAAACACGAACTGCATTCGATTCATTGTCTACTACAACAGAGGACAGATCAGCTGGCAAGTCGATTGCAGCCCTCATATCTTAATATAAAACGCATTCTATAAAAATGTGGTGTAGAGATATTTGTACACACCAGGCACTGGACACGGGAAGGTCTTCTCCTTTTGTTGGAGGACAGTGCTCTATCTGGAGGACCGTTAATAGCTCAGTGCCTATAAGGAGTAACGAATCTCAACAGCGAGGTAACTGCATGTATGAGGGAAACACATTCGGAAATTATATTTTCCAAGAAGGCAACTTTAGCTGCTTCACCTGCTCCTTCATTACCCAGCACTCCAACACGTCCTGGAATCTAGCAGAATGACAGTCCTTCGCCCCACCTTTGTTAGTGAAAAACGGTATCATGGCTTATTTGAATATACGCTTATAGTAGGCATGTGTGATAGCTAGCATGAAGGGTGCTTAGGGAGTTAGTGCAGTTAAAGAATTTCGTAGCTTGTTTGATAGCAGCTGAACAACGCATAGAATTCGGCGTCCGTAAATTTATTAGGTAAGCGAATCTTGAGAGTGTGGGCTTTCAAATAAACTGAACTAAAGAGATGCGGTGTGGCCCTCAACTACGTACCCTCAGACTCAGAGTTGACATATTAAAAGTTTTTGTTCGTTTCATTGTCTAGGGGCTGGGATACGTAGTTGCCGCATTACAAGCCAAATACTGCCGACTCTACAGTATACAATATGAATATACACATGAATTGAGTGGTCGAAAGCTCCTACCACTCGGCAATTGCGAATTTTGAACGTAACATAGACCTTTATACCTGAAAGATTGCATTTAAATAAATTCTGTTAGGAACTATTTTAACTTCTTTCAATGATGAGTACGATAACAGAAGTACCATTAAGAATGCCCTTTATTACTGTAAAACACTTATTGGTTTTGATGGTCCAGCAATTAAATTAAATAGAAGTTGAATAACAGGGAAACAATAGATTCATACCTCATGTAATTAGTTATGAACAACCACATAGCTCACGAGATATTCACTTGTAAACGAATACTACATCTTCATTGCAGAAGCTATGGAAATCTCACAAGTGCACAAGTCGGCACTACAAAATATTTCTATCTCCCGCGACTACGAGCGTACTGCTCCACTCCGCAAATTTTTCCCGTGGCCGTACATTGCTGTTCCACATCCAGCCATAGTGTCCACAACTGCCCTGTCTTCTCTTGTAACGATCCTCCTCCCCCACAATTATTCTCGTAATTAATTATTCAAAGTATTGAAATAATTTAGATTCATTGATACAGATTTACTCAATTTGGTACATAATTAATTTTAAAAATTCTTCGGAATTTGGTTATTATTTCTAATAATATTTATTTGTTTTTGAACATTTTTAAATTTTGTTCAAATAACATAGTAATCATAATTATGGTAATATAATCTTAAGGTATCAAAAGTAGGTCCTGAATTTTCAATAGTTAACTTAGGAAACATCTAATGATTCACTATTTATTTATTCATTTTTTCATGTAAAATTGATATAGTTCTATAATACAGTTCATGTGATGTTTTATATAAATATTCTTAATTTTATTTAAATCTTTTAAATGATTAATTTGATCTTCATAGAATTGTTTTATGTTAATCTGTATTTTATATTCGCTGCGTTTTCGCTGATGGTAAAACTTCTTCATAAATCCAATATAAAACAAATTCTCCTAAAGGCATTTTGGATTTCAAAATTAGGCATTATAAACCTGGTTCGTTTACAAAATATATATGTGAATGTAAGTGTAGCTTGAACTATCTCTTAATTCTTTGTATTGTTTCATATATTTCCTTTTAACATTATCTTTCAAAGCATCTCTTGCATTCACATAACCCAAAATATCACAAATAACTTCTACTTTAAACCATAGATTAACTATTTCATCAATAATTATTGACACTTATTTACCCTTATAGGTTTGCTACTTCTAAGACCTAAAAACTACTCCATTGATACACAGTAAAATTTAATTTTTATTTCTTTAAATTGTAATATTTTTTCTTTATAAACAGAAAGTGAAAATAAAGTGATTTGTCCATTGGGCAAACAATAAAAAGAAAGTAAAGAAAAAATGAAAATTACACATAAGAATACACCTCCAAAGAGGTGTTGTATTGATTGTATAAAAGAGAAACCAAAAGAATACAGATAAGACAATGCAGAACTTATAAATGAGCTTACTAATAACTGGAATAAAATATCATTCACTTGTGAAAATTGTAAAAACGAAAATAAAAATTCTTTTAAATGTATTCATTACTGTAACTATAGTCAAACAAA
The DNA here is from genome assembly GCF_023864345.2 of Schistocerca serialis cubense. NCBI lineage: Eukaryota > Metazoa > Arthropoda > Insecta > Orthoptera > Acrididae > Schistocerca > Schistocerca serialis. The sequence goes on from NC_064638.1 coordinate 569,412,842, forward strand.
GAAAGAGTAACTAGTTTTCGATTATCAGAAATATAAGTAAAGCTATTAATAAAAAGGTGAATGTTTTGTGGAAATTTGTTTGTAAAAAATATCTGAATACAGTTGAAAGGTAACATATCATAAAAATACATATTTTAAACTCAGGCTTTTTATTTCATTAAGTACTCTTGTTACTATCCTACACAGCTGTACAATTGACTTGAAAAATCAAAATCTTCTGTTTCATTTTCTGGATAATCATTAACACAACTATTTAATTCATGCAGAATATCAGTGTTATTATCTATTATTTTATTTGAGTTTAATTTATAGCGACCATATTGTAATGTATTAATTCCCTGTTGAAATGTTATACGTTTGTCATTCTCAGAACACAAAATGTTTAATTACATTCAGCTTAATACAATTCATGTTTAAATAATCTAATTACATTCATTTTTCTATATTGTTTTATTTTGTTATCTAGACATTATCATCAAAACTCATTTCACTTTTCACAACAGAATTTGTAAGTCCTTTAGTTCTTATATATTCTTTATTTTCTACTTTCTAATCATAGATTTTTGCTCTTAAACTAACATGTTCCAATATAATTTTTCCACAGTTTTAAATTTCTTCCCAAAATTTCCTTGTTTACTTGTTGGATTCCGTAAATATTATCCTTTGAATATTCACCTGTGTCAAATTCCTTCCTCTTCGATATCATATTTTTATAAAACTCATAATGTGTTATATTATAAATAACAGAATCTGCATCCATATAACATAAATGAATATTTTCACCAACTCTTCGTTTCATAATAAAAGAATGTGTATTCACGTAACACAATTTCACCATATCTATGTTTCATTAAATTATAATGAAAATCACACATTTTTATTTCTGAAATATCTAGAATGCTTACTTTAATATAAATAGGTTTAAACTATTTTACTATTGTTATTTCATTTGTACTGCAACTAGATTTTGTGACAATATAGTAGTATATTCATAATTAAGTTCTGAAATTTATTTTTTATCTGTTCTGGATTTGTTATTATTTTAATATTTCGAATGTTTCTTACATTTTCCATTGTTTTTCCAAATACTGGATTGTTAATTAACTCATAGAAATCCTTTTCAAATTTGTTAGCTGCATTTTTCTCATTTCTGAATTAAAATCAATGTATTCCTTCAGTTAATTTGATTGTTCCAATGATAAGATTCTATGAATATTCGTGATTTGTAATTTAAGATTTAGACATTGTTTATGTTTTCTATAATGTAAACCATATTTTTCTGTATTATTTAATCTAATTTTGTTGGTAATTTATTTCCTCCATCTTGTGCTAATGGTAAATCTTTATGTAATTTATGTAGTTTTTTGTATATTTGTCATCGACCTTTAAAATATAACCATATTTATTAACATTTGGTATTTTAAGCATTTTTTCAGATTTAAAACATTTTGGTTCTAACCAACTGAAAACACTTAATGGTAAAAATTGAGACATTTCCCAAGCATATGAATCATTTGCATCTAAAGATGGAATTTAATTTTATTGTTTTTCTGGATAACAATTTTTCATACATTTATTTTTAGATTTAGCATGTCTTTTAATTTTTTGAGAAATTCTGCATCAAAATCCCTTTTCATGTTATAAAATCATATCATAACCTTTTAATAAATCTAAGTCACCTTTGTCATTTTTAACATAGACTCTCAAGATAAAGCAAGTGCAGTAAAATCCCAATATAGATCGTGTTTGTATGATTTAATACATGTATCTCTGAAATTTTTAAAACACCTGCTAGAATTAAAAATAAGATATATTAAATGATGTTGTATATACATCTAAATTTTTGCACATCCATTGTGTTCAGCTTTTACATCTTCCTGTTTAAGTCTTGAATAAAAATATTTATTTTTTTAACCATTCACATATTCATAAGCATAAACTTCTTTTTTAGTCATAAATCTAATTGTTCAGCTTTACAATACTAAAGTATTTTGCTGTTTCTCTAAATTGTTTTTTGTAGGATTAGAAGATAATTTATCAATACTTTAGGCCATAAATTGATATCTATTGATGAGATCGATTGTTTATTAACTATGGTATAAATTTTTAAATTTTTCATTTTACAGGTTTGATGAAGTCCTCTTATTGAAATCATCAGCATTATTATTGATATTATTCTCAGATTTCCTACAAAATCGATTAATTGTTGTTTGTTAAATTTCTAATAATTCTTTAGGTTTTTTGGTTTAACAGATCCATAAAGTTCATTTAAAGATACTTATCCTTATAATTAATATTGTTAACAGGATTTTCAAATATGATCGATTAATTTTTTCTTATTAGTCTAGAACAATTTTATGAAGTTTTTGTTTAAAAATTCTCAAAGTTCTTTTATATTTATATATCTTAGTTTTGTTGTCTTCGTTTCTTTCATATTAATGTAATCATAAATTCTCATAGATCTTTTGTAGTCACATATGAATAACTGTTTCCTTTTCTACAATTTCTAAACAAGCATAATTTAATCCATATTTTTCTTTACAATAATTTTGTAACTTTTGAAATAGTATAGTTTTGAAGTACATTTTTTGTGCTTTTGTTAACATAGAAAAAAATTAGATTTAAAAATTAAAGCATAAAATTTATTAGACTTTCTATTTTTAAATAAAATGAGGATTTGGTTATGGGTATATATTAACACAATGTTGGAGAGCTTATTGATAAAGAAATTATTTTATTTTTTAAATAAAATGGAAATATTGTTAGTTGAATTAAACACGATTTTGGATAACTTATTGACAAACAAAAATTTATTAAATTTTTATTCTTTTCAATAAATGATAATTTGGCTCATGGATATAGATAAGCACAATCTCAGAGAACTTATTTATAAAGAAAGAATTTATTAGGTTTTTATTTTTTAAATAACTGAAAATTTTGTTCATGGATATAGATAATTTTTTAAATGGGGGAAACAACAAAACTGAAATCTTTGCTTGAAATCTGGGATTTTTTTTAAAAAAATATTATGTTTTTTTCCAGAATTGGTTATACAGATATTACTCAATAAGTTTGTAGTTTTTATGCCTGTTTTGTGGAGATGAAATATTTTGATGGTTATTGTGAGAAAAGCAGACCTTTAACCAACAAAGGTACATGATGAAATGTTGTTATCAGTAAGAGATAGTTTAAAGATTGCAAGAGTATGGTTCATCAGTATTCGGGGACAGTGGAAAGAGAATTGTTTACCAGTGCAATGATATGAAGACGGCCTTGTAGAAAATCACACCTGTTATGGTTGTGAAGTGGTTTCAGTGGACCAACATGCTCATATTGGTAAGCTGATGACTGGAAAAAGGTAATTAATACATGGAAACTTTATTACAATTAATTATGTTAAATGTTTGAACTTATAACTTTTATTTTCAGCTTAGTCTCCCAAATGAAGACATGATAGCAAAAGCATGATATTTTGGCATTTGCATAACATAGTGTATTGCTTTTATTTCAAGGTTTATTTATTCCCCAATTCATTCAATTTCATTTCAGGTGTGTCTCGGCAACAAGTCAATGTTTTCAGTTGAGGCAGAAACAAGTCAATACATCAGATGAGATTACTGTGTAAATTAGGCAGTGAAACATCCAACTACAGTGATGATCTGGTGTGCGTTTTCTTAGTGTGACTGTTTGCTGATATATATTGTAGAAATAACTACGAGGCATGAACAACACATTAAAGCATTACAAACCTGACTAATGCCTCAAATACAAGAATGATGCCGTGAAAGTAAATTGATGTTTATGCAAGATAGAGCCCCTGCCATAATGCAAGAAATATAATGGAATTTTTGAGCGAGAATAATGTGAAAGTTTTTTATTAGCATGGAATCAGCTCAGAAATGGATCCCACTGAGAATCTCAGACAATAACCAAGAAAAACTCAGGAAAGACAAAATACATCCAGAAAAACTGGTCTGTTTGAATAGCTTATACAAATCTGGTTTAATGATGGGGATATGAAGAATCAGTGTCAAATGTTAACCGAGAGTACATCTAGGCTAATCAAGGCACTTACTAAAGCCAAACATTAGCTTAATAAGTGTTGAGGACGATAACATGATCAGTGTTAATAAGTAATGTGTACAAAACCAAAATAATCATGTTGAAATGATTAATTAAGTGCTTACTTTAATGAAATTGCCATGTCTGTAGGACCCTTCATCTATATCGACACCTACATTGTTGCAAAAAGGCATGTGGCTAAAAAACAACACTCTGAGAAAGAAGTATAGCATTTCGTTTTTAGGCCTAAATAAGGCAATGTACCAAACGAACCTGATCAAGCCTATTACTGCCTAAACACATATTGGCTGAAATACTAAGCTAGGTTGTCAAGAAAAGAACACAAACAAGTTAATAGACAATGTGAATTACTGCCAACTGCTAGAAGAATGCAGTTAATGTGTGACACATGAAGCATGAGTGTGAGCTCTCAAATTAACTGTTACAATATTAATTTCACATATAAATTATTTAGAAAGTGTATAAAACACATGTAGCATACTAAGCAGGCAGTTCATATTTCATCCCAGGCTTAAATGACAGTATAAACAAAAACAAATCAGAACAAGCGCCATTTTATTGGGAAGAAGATAACAGACACACAGTGTCGTATTGTTATTTTCATGTTTAAAATGTCCATCAAAACATAAAAAGGTGTAATTTAGCATATCTATGTTTTGTCAAGAAAGGCTAAAAGTTGTTCAGTAGTATGTCACCTCAATGTGCATAATTTTGTAGAGGAAGAAGATAACATCATTTTTACACTAGAAAAATTATAATCTATGTTTTTGGCAGCCTAATATTGTTTCATTCCATGTAACACAGCCCTGAATGAGATTTTCACTCTGCAGCGGAGTGTGCGCTGATATGAAACTTCCTGGCAGATTAAAACTGTGTGCCCGACCGAGACTCGAACTCGGGACCTTTGCCTTTCGCGGGCAAGTGCTCTACCATCTGAGCTACCGATGCACGACTCTCGCCCGGTACTCACAGCTTTACTTCTGCCAGTATAAGGCAAAGGTCCCGAGTTCGAGTCTCGGTCGGGCACACAGTTTTAATCTGCCAGGAAGTAACACAGCCCTACTCGATATTATGTATAAAAATGAACTTTCGGGGAAGGCTGCTGGATTTCTCGATTGAACTATGGTTTCAAAGTACTCTAAGACGTTTGCAGACTGCGTGTCCATAATCAAGTATTTAGATACACCAAATGCTCCAAAAGAAGAAATGTGAAAACACACAACACAATCAAAATACAAAACAATGTACCAAATAAAGCAAGCACAATTTTAGGAGGAACGAAGGCGTTTTGACAGGATCTTTATCGCAATGTCTCACTCAAACTACATATTTTCGTAATACACAAATAAAAGTTCGCAACTCTCCAAAAACGAGATGTAAACGCGACCAAAACTTCCACACACAGAGCTGAAACTTCGATATCTCGACAATACGATCGCTGCACCAAGGACCTCTTATTCTGAACGAAGAATTTGAGTACAAACAAAACCCACACACATGTTACTCATCATACTATGTAATTATAACTGCAGATCTCTGATCAATATACAGTTACTGAAACAAAATAATATGCTATGCAAGTAAGGTAGTGATAGTTGACAGAAATAAATACGCATTCAGAACTAAAAAAGTACTCTAACACCGAAACCTAACAGGGGATGTCAGCTAGTGGATCTTGAAACAGTATTGTAATACCAGAAGCTGACAGTGCTTATGTGTAGTGTGTGTCAAATACTGGATCTTACATAGTATTTTAACAGCTGTAGTTGCAGTATGTATGTGCAGAGGGTGATGTCAGTTCTGGGTGTAAGACCTATTGTCACTTGAGGTCATTCTGATCTGTTTAATATAGAGAATTCGCCTCATCATAAAGCAGAGGGCATTTGAAACGACGTCATTATGGATTTTGGTGAGTTAATTGTTTGCTTGTGCTGCCTTTGGGATGTTGTACTACTCGTATGGGGCACATTAAATTTATTTACAGGAGATAGTTTGCAGTTGCATACAATGTGGACCATATTCATTCTTTGTTTGTGTTGATAGTATAACTGGAATACGTGGGAATCAACATCCAATATCTGTTCTGTCGTCTGGCGTTGCAAGTTGCTTAACTCAATTCGTTTCTACTTGTTAAACATTAAACATTAAATTTATTTACAGGATATAGTTTGCAGTTGTATACAATGTGGGCAATATTCATTCTTTGTTTGTGTTCACAGTATAACTAGAACACGTGGGAATCAACATCCAATATCTGTTCTGTCATCTGGCGTTGCAAGTTGCTTAACCCAATTGGTTTCTACTTATTAAACATTAAATTTATTTACAGGATATAGTTTGCAGTTGTATACAATGTGGGCAATATTCATTCTTTGTTTGTGTTCACAGTATAACTAGAACATGTGGGAATCAACATCAAATATCTGTTCCGTCATCTGACGTTGCAAGTTGCTTAACCCAATTGGTTTCTACTTGTTAAACATTATTGTGAGCATTAACGTGAAATAGGCTGATTTTCCTTGTCTCTTCGAAATGTCTGATCATGTAAACTCACGTGTTCCATTGCATGGCATTTGGATGAGGAATCTCAGAATTTGTATTCGTTTTCAACAGTATGTATCATGTACTCATGTAATTTGGGATACTTACGAACTTATTTTCCACTTCTCACATTTTTATTCAAACTTGTGGATGTATTCAGTTAAGAATTACATTCTGAGATGAACTACTTTTGGCTTTCACTGCATGTCATTACCTTCAGCAGATGTTTTAATCACATTTTCAGTTAGCCAGGTAAGTCTATAGCAATTGAACCTCAAGACATGCAGTCGTTGCAGACACGTTTGCACTGTATGAACTGCACCTGTAAGGTACAACTCACTCCAATTTTTCGACAGCACAAGTTTGTTCACGAAAGAGCTGTGGATTTTCCGTTGGCTAAATCCTTGTATTTTGATTGTTCATATATTAACTAAGACAAAAGAATTTTACATTCCATTTACGAAGAAAATGTGGTACAGTTCTGCGATTCCATGGATGTCAACAAATGACTGATTTCGTATGGTCTTCCATGAATGGCAGCAAATGACTGATACCGTGTAGCTCACAGTACGGTAGACGAATTTCTGTATCCAATGTCTTAAGTTCCTGCTCACTAGCACCATGAAGTTACGAAATTTTAATTCTGCGTAGCTTTCCTTAGCAATACCATAGGCAATCTGAGACTGTACGTACAATTTCCTCAAACTTTTCAAAGGTGAACGCGACATCACGTCAGCCACCGTTGTTAGTCGAAATGACTGGTCTACCAGTTTTCTTCTTGTCTGCAACTAATCAGTACTCCTGGAAATGGGTTATCAATCTCGGTATTGTTGCATGTTTCAGCACTGCAGTATCTGGATGCTTCCCAGAACGTCCATACAAACGACTGGCAAGTTACTGTTCAGCAATAAAAACTCGTTGCTCATGGGAAAATGACACGTTTACAAATGCACGAACTGCGCCATCCTATAGACATCATGTGACCTGTATCCGTTTCATTTGTGTTTTCGTTTGTTATTTGTAATACCTGTCATGCCAAGATGAGGTGGTTGTTGGAATAAATGTAATGGAACTCCAATTTACAGATATATTTTTTTCAGTTGCGCAACTTCGCGATTGCACTGTACCGTGAATAATTACACTATTGGTCATAAAAACTGTAACACAACGACTTATAGAAAATAACGACTTATAGTGTGTGTACAGTATTGCAGAAAGAATAAATGATAACATTCCTAGCTGCATCCCATACCATCATGTCAGATGCTGGGAACATAAGAAGATGGGGAATGCGGTGTGGCAACTTTCATACACATTGGAGACTCCACGCATGGATACATACTGTTGTGGACCAGACTTAAGGGTACACAGCAAACACCACGAGAGTGTGCCACTAAACAGGCACAACCACTCACGTGGCGCCTCTCACTTGCAAGGAGCAGCCTCCACACGGCGCTCACAAATACTGACCACATTCTGCTTCTGCGCCACGTCCAAATGCGCGTCGTACGTCCGCTGATAGTTTTGCCAGCCACGAAAGGGAGCACTGCTAACCACGCACTGCCCCGCTTCCGCCTTGCACTGACGTAATGGAAGTCTTTCCACTGACAGGTACCAAAATACGACACACAGTGGAAAGTCAGTCAGTTGTGATCCTGCAGTTAGTTGATCCTATAGTCAGCCGGCTCAGTACAGTCCCTGGAATTACACTACAGCAGTGGTTACCAACCTTCCTTAGACCAAAACCCTTGTGTGCAATTAGACATTTGCTAATACCCCCGAACTTCCCTGCCATCTGTTGGACCCCACGCCCTCCTCCACATTATCATCAACTTCAGCAAATAACTAAACTGTAGAATGAAAGACTTTTCTTGGAAAACAAAATATGAAAAATGTATTATATTCAGTTTGTGTATGTGTGTGTGTTAGAATGAATGCCAATGGAATTCGTGGTGCATTGTAAATGCTACCCACAACTCCTTCTCAGATAGGAGAGCTAAAGATCCACAGTGAGGGTAGACATTTCCTACAAAACATACTTCTCCTGCGTTACTCCTCTCTATTGTGGCACTTGTTGACCTGCACGCTGCAACATCATTTAAAGTCAACTAAGTCAAAATGTGTCCATTATACTCGCTATTCGTAAACCACTTGATTGCTGCACTCCTTACTTCTGAACTGACAGAAATTGGAAGACAGATATTGGAAGACTTCAGGCTGTTAATGCTTTGTGTCTGACCAGAGCCACTAATAGTAATAGTGGCAATAATAATAATAATAATAATAATACTGTGAACAGGACTATAGTAACGTTTACCTGTGCCGTTCTCTCTATTAATTCATTTATCTGTTTCGAAGCGAATAATGAAGCAATTTCTGAGCTATTGCAAGTACCATCTACAACTTGGGGAAGACTTTTCTTGAGATATTTGGCATTTGCTACGTATACGTTTCACTTTTATCACAAGCGATGTACGGGACAAAACACAACTTACGTGTGTAGTTGGTGGACTGTGTGAGGGACCTGTAACCTCCACCACATTAATGCTACTAACTTTTTTTCAATCAATATGTCTTACAAAATTGTGATAATAGTAACGATCTTTTGAAAATAATTTAGATTCGTGGATGAAACAGAATCGAATCGTTTAGTTTTCACCCCTCAGAAAATTTCACTTTACCCCTCAGTGGTAATTACCCCCAGACTGGGAACCACTGCTCTACAGACTACAGTTCTACGAGTTTCTTTGTGAAGACAACAGCCCAGCTTAGCAGCTGCTGTTTATGGAGTAATAAGACAGTTACAACTGTCTGCAAAATTAAAAATTCAGTCGTAGTGAAAATATCATAGGCTACCAAAAGACAGCGAAGTTATAAAGGTTTCATAGTAGTAGGTGTACGACTCAAGTGTCATGCATCAAACTGTCCCACAGTTAAGTAGCATTTTGTAACAGACTCTTAACAAAGATTATTGCTCATTTCATATTGCATTGCCACATCTCTGCTTCAGTGACGCGTTGCCAAGGAAGTGTGTAAGAAGTAAGTGTGGAAGCTGCCACCTTTTATCAAACAGTAGTAGGAATTAAGTTTTCTGCTAATGAGGATGTTTGAGCTGAATTGCTAATAACATTCAGTTACAATATTCTGAATATGTACATTTTGGAACTGTACTCTTGTTACTACTCGTGTTGGAAATCTGTGGTAAGGTCTTATGGGACCAATTTGCTGAGGTCATCGGTCTCTAAGCCTACACACTATTTAATCTAACTTAAACTAACTTATCATGTGGACATCAGACACACCCATGCCCGAGGGAGGACTCGAACCTCCGACGGGGGGAGCCGCACGGACCTTGACAAGACGCCGTAGACTGCGCGGTTCCACTGGTGTTGTTCGGTGTGCCACTATCGGCGCACCATTCGTTCTGCTGCCTCGTCAATAAGGCCCACGAGAAAGGCGGGTCGTGGCGCATACGTCACAGCACATGACATTGCAGGCCTCACTTGTGCCGCCAGCTGTCTACAGCGGGGAGCGAGTAGCTATTTCAGACGAGTTTAATAATTTTTCAATTCGTGTTTCAATTCATGCAAGTTCTTGATAGCACACGACAAAATTAACACCTTTTGTGGGTACCTTTTTAATTAATTATTGATTTCTCGTGGATCCTGCACGGAGCCGAGCGTTCGCGAAGTGTGGCAGACAAGACGACTAGTGTGACGTCACAAGTTCGTTACAGGGCCCCGCCCCGCTGGTCAACGCAAACACGGACCAAGTGGAAGAGTTCCAAGAGAAAGTCATAGGGAATCCGTAATAATTGTCGTCTTGATGACAATCTATGTTGCTCCGGAAGTAATCGCACTGGCCGCGAGGATACTTGTTTTGTTGAAAACGTTACCTGACTCAAGGTACAAGACGATCCTGTGTGGCAGAGAGGAAAACGTGTCTTTCCTCGCAGAGACTATAGTCCAATTCATGAACGATGGCTGCGCGCGAACGTCGAGTGACGGATAGGGACTGCTTTGTTGCCATTTGCAATTGACGGGAAGTGGTATGTGCAAACTCGTGCTTTGCACATGAAGAAAGTGTGTAAACTGTAAATCATGTCTCTCGCTTGCTTATTTAGAATTTCTCGCTTACTACTATCTACAGCCGTGAAAACTCGAAGACAAACGGAATAAAAATTCACTAGATAACTCGCTACGATCGCCTTTTTATGCTCGCGATCGCTACGATGTTCAAAGCTGAACGCTCAGAACAGTACTGAACGTTTATTGGCTATGGGAGGATGCAATGAGCCTAAGGCCCATATTACCGTCAAAGTTCTTTGGTCAAAGATTTTGTCAGACTTCTTTGACCAAACGTTTTCACAGGAGCCATTACACTATTCTTAAATTTTCGTCATAATTGATCAATAATGGATACCAAACAATTACTTGTCTGTGCAGCGGAAGCAGCATTTAATGTAATATTAGTGGCGAGCGCATTGCTGAAAACGAAAAAGAAAGAGAAAAGGAAATTATTCTGGGTGAAACCCTGGGTAGCGAGAGGAGAAACTAGAGGTATTCACCAGAGTTTGCTTCATGAGCTACAGTACGGGAACTTAAAGAGCTACTGAAATTATTTGCGAATGGATGAAGAAACATTTCAGTTTGCCCTTATGAAAGTATCCAGTTATATTTGCAAACAAGGCACTCATTTAAGAAATGAGTTTTCTACTAATGACCATCTCATGGTTACATTAAAAGTTTTAGCAACAGGCGAAAGCTATTCAGTTTATAATACAGGACATCGATCTCACAGCTGTACCCTGTGAATACCACCTCATATTGCTCCAGAAACGTTTGAAGCAATATACACTGGTGTCGAAAATTAAAGCATCAAACGGAAATTTTGCAACTTTGCATTTATTTTGCCACGAAACTGTATAAGCAGGCGACAGTAAAGTAGAAACAAAGTAAAGAATAGGGAACGTAATCATTTGCAACATGCGTAACGATGGACAAAAAGTTCTTCGTTTTTCTTCTAACTTAACGGATTTGCCAACAAATTATGACAATTGGTTAAAGTGGACAGCATGGGGGCGTGACCACCTCTGGCACCAGTATGGACATGACGGCGATATGTGCTGTAAATGATGCCATCAATCTCATGTTGAGGCAATAACACCCATTCTTCCTTCAGAGCTGCTCACAAGTCTTGGAGAGTGGTTGCTGGATGGTGACGTGATGCAACCCGTCCCCTAGTACATCCCAGACACGCTCTATGGGATTCAAATCGGTAGAGCGAGCAGCCCACGCCATGCGTGCAGTACCTTCCGTTTCCAAGAAAACATCAATAACCCGTGCCCTGTGTGGTCTAGCGTTACCGTCCAGCCGGCCGGTGTGGCCGTGCGGTTCTAGGCGCTTCAGTCTGGAACCGCATGACCGCTACGGTCGCAGGTTCGAATTCTGCCTCGGGCATGGATGTGTGTGATGTCCTTAGGTTAGTTAGGTTTAAGTAGTTCTAAGTTCTAGGGGACTGATGACCACATATGTTAAGTCCCATAGTGCTCAGAGCCATTTGAACGATTTTTTTGTTACCGTCCATCACTACGAAGTCTCGACCCACTGCACCTCGCAACGACCGTGCATGAGATCCCAAGATCTCCTCACGGTACCTGAGAGCAGTTAAATCTTGCTGGTTCATTCGTACAATTTCATGAAGAGGTGTTCGACTGGTCAACATAATCCCTACCCACACCGTTAGGGATACTCCTCGACATCGTCCTCTATGTTTGGGTCCCGAAATCGTGTTCCACGTGCCGTCCAGATGTGAATGCGTCGCGAATCACTCTCCAGACCCAATTGGGACTCATCTGTGAAAAACACATTAGCCCGCCATTCGATCTTCCGGTGGCGTGTTGACGACTCCACTCTAGACATTCCCTTCCGTGAAAACACGCCAGAAGTAAACAGACAGCAGGTCTCCAACAATAAAGACTACTCTGCTGAAGCCTTCTGTACGCCGTTTGCCTCGATACAACACGTCCAGGGGACTCTGCGAGGTCGTACGCCAGTTGCAGTGCAGTAGTAAGGCGGTACCGTCGTGCCCTTACAGCCAAATAACGGTCCACCCTTTGTGATGTCACACGTAGTCGGCCCTGTCCTAGTCTCCCGGATACAGTTTCGGTCTCTATAAACTGTCGCTTTATCCGAGAAACAACAGAACAATTCACATGAAGTCACTGGGCCACATTAGTTTTCGACTCTCCTGCTTCCATTCTTTCTGTTGTCTCTCCACAGCAGAGAGTCTGTAAGCGTCTTGTCTATGCTATACTGCGCCGTCTGTGGCTGTGTACGCAATGATTGTTGATGTGGCACAACCCTGCAAAAATTACCCCACTTGATAGGTGCCCTGACGTCACTGCTGGCGTGGTCATCCATTCATCGGAATGCCATCTTCCGTGCAGAACACGATCGTAAGGCATCTGTTGACAGTTTGTATGATCATGTCGTGAATTAGACACAGGACGGGGAAATAGCAGTTTGTTGCTTTAATTTTGTACACCAGTGTATAAATCACTTAAGGAGGAATTTATCAAGATAACCACAATATATTTCGAGCAACAAATAAATGCATTTATTTCGTTTATGCTCACTTTCTTGATGCATTACTCATTGTTTTATACATGGCGAGTATCCGCATTAGGCCAATAAAACACGATATGAAAAAATAAGAAAAAAATTCAGTTAACAGTCCTCCAAAGTGATCTGTGCATTTTCTAATGGACTGATCACTATATTTCCACCATTCTGTATCACATCGCGTTCATTTACGATTCCCTCTGCTCTGCTAACGACCGCTTCGACCTACTTCTCATTCTATTAAGCATACTGACCACGTATTGACCATATGCATCAATAATAAGGGTTACTGGAGACTGTTTGGGGCCTTGCCAGTGACACTACTTCCTCCGTAGTGTTCGAGGCTTACTTAAAGAGCTTCTCCAAATTAATGTAATTTTTGACCTTTTTCTTTTGCCTGCGTTTCGTAAGCGTTGAAGTGGGTACTTAAGGCACTTGGAACATCTGACATACTTCATCAATGCTCGTCACAGCCTGTAAGCAATAAGATGCGATAATTACTGTACACGACACTGCTAATAATTTCGAAAAATATTCAAAACTTTCTACAATGGTGCTTTAAAAGTTCCTTGGTAAAAGAAATTTATGAGCTAAATATATGGAATATGAAGATTACTTACGTTGTAAGCGTCTTCTGTTGGTGGCTGTGGATCGTATTTGGAATAATCGTCATAAAAATTGTCGCAGCCCTCATCCGCTTTTGTTGTTTTGCCCAGAAATCCCATTAATTGAAACCACTACACAGTTGGCTTGTAAACATCCTGGGCAATCTACAAATATGAATGTATGTAAGCAATGTATTTTCATTTCGTAAAATAAATGTAGCTTCAATAAATTACAGTTCTGTGTACTTAGTTTCAACTTTTCCGTCATATGCTGAGTCCTTAGTCCATTCGGCATTTTTCTTACATCGTCTACTGTGCATTCACTCATGAATAGTACTGATCGCTGCAGCAATTTCGTTATGACACTCAAATCGCTTGTTACGGTGCCTGTAAGCCACGTGTTTTGTTTTATGAAGAATTTCATATTCTTCATATTTCGAAATAAGTAATGTGGTTGTGGCTACACACCATGAAAACTTTGCTGCCAGTTTATAGGTTATAACATGAAGCGTACCTACTCAGACTCGAATACAATTTGTCGAACTTCAATGAAAGCTGGGCCCACGCTCCAACTTTGAACAAAGATATTTTTGATCAAAGGTTCCCCACTACGCTGTCGAAGATTTGACCAAATGGCTTTGATCAAATATCTTCGCCAAAGAAATTTGAGCGTGTAATACGGGCCTAAACTCGACCGCTCATTCGTGAGTAGAAGAGTGGTCGCGCTAGGCTGTTTAGATGCTGGATGACGCAGGCCGTAAAGGCTGTACTGACACCATTGATCCAATCGCATGCTTGTCGTGGGAGCCTGTCAATGCGAGCAACAATATCGCGGCTCAATGAACTGCAGTCCCGATAGGCCACAGTACAGACGCCGTCATATTCCGTCACGTGCTGTTAGACATTTCTTTCATACTTGGGGCTTAACACGATCTGCTGACAAATCATTTGGTGCCACTTTCGAACGAAAAACCCGCTGCATGGTCTTTCCTTATAAACAGAACGCAGACTGCATTATTCCTATCCCTTTTGTGGGATTGCGCTGAAGAGTATTTTAAGAAATACGCTGTTTATAATTTACAACGGAATTTATCGTATTTGGTGTGACTGGAGAGCGCTTAAATTATATCCTGAAGTGCTTGAGACAAAGCATTGGTGAAGGATTTGATAGAACAACTCTCTTGTTCATGTTCTGTAAAAGGCTGTACTCCAAACACACATTGATAGAAAGTTGTACAGCACGCAGGAAACTCGAGCCATAAAACTAAGAAGAAACGACGGAGATATGTTTCCTTGTAGGGGTTAATTCTCTTCGTGAAATCTGTAATTTGCGTTTCTCGTTTGACACGGAACGACGACGTCAAACTTTCGTCGCTCTTGTGAGAAACATGACTCGCTGTTTTACGTCTTTTGGGAACTATTGAAACCTCTACGAACAAGACATAAAGTGCCGTTGTGAAGTTTAATGTCGGGTAATGAAAAGGAAATGTCGTTCCTTGAGAAGTACACGAAAGCTGCTTCGGTGCAGGTGTCATGTTCTCTTCACAGGAAGAGGTGCTAAAGTTTATTGCACGTGACTTACATCTAACTTAGTTTCTCTACGAAAAATGATACGAACAACATGGAATTCTATATTATTTTGAAAATATGGCATAACTGTTAAAAAGAGAGAGTAACAACCTGTCGAGAGCTTACTCATTGCAGGTCCAATGATCTACTCCCGTAATTAGTCGTCTCAAAATACTATGCCATGGTGTGGGCTATTTTGGAGAAGGAACTAAAATTTGAAATTGCCCCCTTCATGAAGTGTAAACAGAGCCTGGACGATCGTTATTTCTTGATGTCAGTCCTGGTAAAATTATGAGGCCAATCATTTCAGGCCGGGAAAATATTTTCAGTCCGGCAATGTTCCATATGTGGTGTTGAATCACGAATATCTCTGGATTTTTACTCTAACAGCTCAGTGCATCTATTTCCTGCTAAGATTGTTGCGTTGTGCAGTTTTTTGAGACAGATTGTGAATATAAGACTAGAGAAACGCGTTTTGTGTCTGAATTTATTTTCAACAGGCTACAGCGCTCACTGAAGATAGTCAGATGCAAATTGAAGTTTCCACTTGGTAATCTCGTTCTACTTGTTGAAGGAACACGCATCATCCGTTTGTAAGTGATTCTTTCCATAAGGAATTGAATTTTATGCAAAAGATGCGAAAATACTCGAAGTGCATAGGAAGATTAATGGAGGAAACACTGCGAGCAAAGGAATGCTAAAAAAAAAAAGAAATCAAGGCGTTCAAAGATGGTCGTACTAGTCTTAATTGTAATCACAAAGCACGAAGTAGGCGACCATTTTACTTCAAGTTAAGAGTTGGTGCAGCAGAGAAGCAAATAATCCACAAAAAGAAGTCTGATATTTCGCTAGCGCCAGTGGCCAAATTTCTTAAGAGAGAGTGAATTATCGGAGCCGATAGTTTCTATTTAGTAGGTTACGGCTGTTACAGTGGACTGATATTGTATAGGGCAGTAGGTATAAGGATAGCGTCAACACAACAAATTATGACAGTGCGGCTGCAAGGGTGTCAATAACATCTCACGCACTCGAAAGTTTAGAAATCTATGTAAAATTCTAAAAGATTAACATGTGGAGAACAAACGAAGCGCTCAGAACCAAAAGTTGTTAAGTCACTGTTTCAATACTTTAGGGGAAACCTAATTAAAGTTTTGAAAAGCAGTTTGAAATACCAAAATATCAACACAAATGAATGAAATTTATATACTAGTTCAGTTTGGAGGTACACAATATTATATTGAATATTTCTCTCTTTTTGACATGTTTAGCATGCGTGACAGTCTTTTTTTTTATTGTGACTTAATAACCATTGGCTTAAAATGAATCAAAAGTTGTTAAGCCACTGCCTTAGCAGCTACTGATCCTTAATGTTTGCATTTTTCTACAATAAAATATTAGAGCAAGTTATCATAGTTACCTCATATGACTTCATTTTCATCATTTCAATCTGATCTCTGGATTTTTTCAATACTGAAAATAAAGCTATAAACTGAAGAAACTGGACACATTATATCATTCGATCTCTACTACATCATCTTCCTCATCGCTTCCTCACATCATTGCGTCATAAAATGTGGTACTTTGTGCACAGTAACATGTTCCAGCAGCGAGCGAACAACATCATATTTTGACTTCTTAATCTTCCGGGACCTATCCGGTTTATTTTGGGCATTATCGTATCCCCATTATAATGCTTGCAGTGCCACGCCTCTCTTCAAAATTGACGGGAGATGATAAGTGTTTTGACAGTGTCTGACGAACTTCAGTGCATATCTTCTTCTGAAGCGCACGTCCCAGATTGAACAAAATTCAGGAACACTTCTTTGAAGTTAGAAACTTCAACAACTAGAGTGCCATCACGTTCCCTTATCAGTGAGCGGTAGTATGGCATAAACAACATCCACGGGATTCTTATGCAGTGAATCTCTGATCAGTTTGACCCATGTGGAAGGAAATATGACTTCGTCTGCTGCTCGATTTTTCTTCTCAGTATTGCCAAAAATTCTGTAAGTGGGCGTGAAGGAGTGGCCTGGAATGGGGTAGTACAGATAAACTTTCTGGAAACGTACCTGAGCAAGATGAAAACAGAAGACAAACGTACATCTGTTTTTGCACTGTGGTGCACATTTATCCATGAAAATATATAACTCTTTGACAGACTGATCAACTTTGTTCGCAACATATCATTTCAGACAGCTAATAATTATTTCATTTGGCAATATTCCACAAATTGTTTCAGAAGACATAGGATACAGTTGCCTCGTTGGAAGCCGGGTTACATACGCTTAAACTAGGCAGCCATAGTTGTCTTTCATAGTATTCTTTGCCAGTGTTTGTTACCGGCAGAGGCAAAACTTTTCTGATAATCAAAACAAATTCCTGTATAGAAGGATTTATCTCAGATGCTCCCTTCACCTACCGCAAGTTCAGCTTTCTGGGAGGTTGGCAGCCCTGCAGCCGGGCGACTAGCACGAGTTTTGGTGTTCTCGTAAAGATAAGTCATTTCAGATTATAATAACATATAGTTTAGTACTGATTACGTGGTAAATAGGTGTATTAGTGTGCTTTTTAAGCATACTATTAAAGGTTTCATTTTTCTTTACGTAATGTAGCAGGAAGCGCGAAAAGATCGTACAATCGGGTTATAGTCGTATTTTCTGTTTACATTTTGCCGCAGCAAATCAATAGAATTTCGGTTAATTGTTCTTTGCTCTCTCCAGCAATTTAACTGTAGCGTACCTCTTCATTATTTGACTCACATTTCCGGAAAGTAGCGTAAAGTTTAAGTTGTTTCAGAAACTTTTCACTGTTGTTTTTGTTTACATATAGTTGCGTATAGGCCAAATTAGTGGAATCATATTTTCGTGTTTATCTGTTATATAACAGACTTATTCTTAATAAACTGTTACGTTTATCTCTGGTTTTGTAGGATATGTAGTAGAGATAGGAAGATGCTAGAGTAGGAGGGGAAAATTGCCGCCCTTCAGGCTGAGTTAGACCAGGCCACGGAAGATCTAGACAGGTTAAGGAGGGAGAAGGGCAAAGATTGGTGGGAAGTGGCAACAGGAGGAACAGGCCTAGAACTTTGTCTGGAAGCTTCGTGGTGAATGTGGAAAATAGATTTGATCTGTTACTTCAGTTAGAATCTGTTGAGCCTCAAGCAGTTGCAAGTGCAGACAGACCACAGCAAAGTAAAAAGTAAGCACGTAGGGAAATCAGTAAAGAGAAAGAAAGTGTTGTTGTTAGGTATTTCCCATAGAAGATGTGTTGGCCAACTTTTGCAGGATGAACTAGGATCAGAATACCAGGTGGCCAATTTTTTTTAAACCTAGTGCTGGTCCGGAGCAGGTGACAGAGGATTCAGGATCACTTTGCAAAGATTTCACTAAGGAAGACACTGTGGTTATAGTGGGTGGGCCGGGTAATAGTACTGATAGAGATCCCGGGTGCAGTATAAAGTGTGATATGGCAAAGATTGCATCAGCATTGAAGCATACTAGTATTGCGTTTGTATCTGTCCTTGGTCGCCATGACCGACGTCATTTGAACTCTTCTTTCCGGAGACTTAATTTGGATTTGAAATGGCTGCTCATGTCGGGTTCAGGGTCACACATTGGTGTGGTTCCTGTTGATTCACTCAATAGTTGGGATTATACTAGGCATGACCTTCACCTCGGCAGAAAATGGAAGGGTAAACTGGCTGGAAAAATAGCAAGAAAGGAGGGAGGCACTGTCATGAGTGATAAAATACTAGTGGTTATAGGGTTCAGAAAACACCCTTTTTTATTGTAGGGAGAACAGAAAGAAACCAAGTTTTAAGAGAGGTTAGGATTGAGACAAACCTTCAGTTTGAGAAAGAAACATAATTGTAGCTTGTTACATCAGCATAAACAGCTGTTGGTTAAAATTTTTCAACAATCAGCAGAAATTCCAACCCTGCCCAATTTTAACTCAATCAATGTGAAATGTCGGCTATCTTTATTGCATCAAAATATTCGAGGACTAAGAAGTAAAATTAATAAATTAATTATCTTCATAGATGAATTAGAATCCTCAAACCCAACTGACATAATCTGCTTCTCTGAACATCATGTGTTACAGGGTTTAGGTTAACATCTCACTTTTGTAGAGCAGAAATGGAGAAAGGAGAAGATGCCACATTCATAACGAACTGTCATAAATTTAGGAACATAGACATTCACAAATTTTGCCTAGAACAGCATATGGAAGCATGTGCAACAGAAGTAGAATTTCATAAAAAAATCCTTCATGATATTAAGTGCATATCCAGGACCTGCAGGTAACTTTAATCTGTTCATAAACCACCTTGAAGCTGTACTGGCACATTTAACAACCAAAAACAAAGAAATAGTGGTTGCTGGTGACTTTAATGTAGATTTCTTTAAACACTCTCCCAATAAGAACTTATTTGAGTTATTAACACTATCATTCAACTTAATTTGCACTGTAAAGTTCCCAACTAGGGTAGCCAATTGCTCACAAACAGCCATCGATAATATCTTCATAGAAAAGTTCAATGAACAAAATTATATTACAAAACCAACAGTCAATGGTCTATCAGACCACGACATGCAGTTCCTTCTGTTAAAAGTTAGTGCTGAACAGGATATAATTCTGTTAAATATGAACTCAAGAGGGTAAAAAATAGGCCAAAAATTGATTATTTTGGGACACTCCTCAGAGACATTCACTGGAGTGATGTTTACAGTGCTCATGGCATGAATGAAAAATATTACACTTTTGCTAATAAAGTGTTTATCTTATTTGAACACTGTTTTCCCCCAAAACTAACCAAGGTTAGAGCAAAGTCTACAAAGAAGACATGGGCTACTCAAGGAATAGAGGTGAAACGAAAAAAAAAAAACTGTATCTGTCAATCCAAAACAGTTCTGCTGTTGATGTTGTAGCACATTACAAGAAATACTGCAAAATATTAAAGACTGTAATACAGATATCAAAGCAAATATATTACAAGGAAAAGATAGTATTTATCACATAACAAAATAAAAACAATATGGGATAGAGTGAAGGAGGAGACTGGTAGAACCAGAAATGAAGAGGAGAAAATAGCATTAAGAGTAAATGATACATTGGTGCAGATGTGTATAGTGTTGCAGAACTTTTTAACAACCATTTTGTAACTGTTACTGAAAAGATGGGGTTGTCATGTCCTGTAGATGCTGTCATGGGATACCTCAGACCATACAGTTCAAGTAACTTCCATAATATGAATTTGACCCTCACTACCCCTGCAGAAGTAATGTCCATCATAAAATCTTTGAAATCAAAAGCATCTAGTGGGTACATTGACATATCAAAAAAGTTAATTAATGAATGTGATTCTGAGTTAAGTAACATATTAAGCTATCTGCATAACCAGTCGTTTATCAGTGGAATATTTCCTGAATGGTTGAAATATTCTGAAGTTAAGCTACTGTTTAAGAGGGGAGATAAAAAAATAGCGTCAAATTTCCATTCAGTTTCACTTTTGCCAGCATTCTAAAAAATTTTAGAAAAAGTAACCGGCTTTATAACCATCTTATCACAAATAACACTGTCAAAGTCGCAGTTCGGATTTCTAAAGGGTTCTGAAATTGAGAAGGCTATCGTTACATCAGTGAAAATGTACTTAATTCATTAGAAAAGAAAGTTTCAGGAAACTGGTATATTTTGTGATCTGTCAAAGGCATTTGACAGTGTAAAGCACAATATCCTCTTAAGTAAATTAGAATATTATGGTGTAACAGGAAATGCTGCAAAATGGTTAAAATATTATATCTCTCACAGGAAACAAAGGGTGTTATTAGAAAAGAGACATGTATTAAGCTATTAGGCATCATCCAACTGGACATTAATTACGTGTGGGGTCCCACAAGGTTCCATCTTAGGGCTCTTACTTTTTCTTGTGTATATCAATGACCTTCCATCAGTAACATTACCAGATACCAAACTTGTTTTGTTTGCCAATGATACAAATATTGCAATAAACTGCAAATCAAGTGTAGTCTTATAAAGATCGGCTAGTAAAATATTTGTGGACATTAATCACTGGTTCCTGTGTGTGTCGTCCTGAGGGTAAATTAGTTTAAGTTAGGTTCAATAGTGTGTAAGCTAAGGGGCTGATGACCTCAGCAGTTTGGTCCGATAAGACCTTACCACAAATTTCCAAATTTTGTTCCGTTTCACTGCTGGTTTCTGGCATCTATTCAGATATAACGAAATGTGCACGACAGGGGAACCAGTGTACACACAATGTAAGAGGTTCGCTGATAAAGATTTGCTAATAACTAGTGTTAGCGTACTGCGACATGTAGAGTATTTACAGAGTGATAACGAAGTCCCACTGCCGCCTATGTATTACATAGTTGTTAATCAAGTGCTGTTTCTTACTGTTGCAGGTGGTGATATACATCTAAATCTTTGATGAATCCACGTACACCATGGAGGAACGGATCGTAGTGAGCACGTGTGCTCACGAAAACTAATGAGAGATATTTTAGTATGATTTCACTGTTAGGTTTCAGAAACCTTCCCCAACAAAACCAACAATTTTACGATGGGAGAAAAAGCTCTAAAACTGGTTGCATGAAAGATAAGCCCCACTCAGGACGAGCACTAACACGAGTGGAAACGAGTGTGAAGGCTGCAGCGTCTATCCGAAGTTGGCGGAGAAAGCCCATTCGTAAGTGGTCGCAAGAATTGGGAGTTCCTTACTCGGCGTTACAAAAATATATGAAGAATGATTTCAAGTTAAAGGCAATTAAACCTTCGTTTGTAAACGAATGACATACCAAAACGTCATCAGGGTGTGGGCGAATGCACGATGCCTTTACAACTCTTTCACCAAGGGGGAAAAGTGTCTTTCTGGAGCGAGTGAGCAGTATATTGCAGTGCAAAAGGGAGAAACATTTATATGTGGAGTGAAGGAAAGCCAGATCGTTATGAAAATCTTTAACGGAACTCACCACATGTCATGATCTGGCCTACCATGTCTGCAACCCACTTGGTAGGTCCGTATTTCTTTGACGGTGCTGTGAATCACATTGCGTATTTCACCCTGTTAACAAGTAGGTTCATATTTTTTTGACGATGCTGTGAAACGCATCGCATATTTCACCTTATTATATGATTGGTTTATTCCACATCTGCAAGATCGAGAACTGCTCGGTTCTGTATGGTTCCAGCAGGATGGCACACCAGCCCATTATGCTGTTGCCGTTACAGAATATCTCAGTGAGCTATTTCCTGATAAATGGATTGGACGTCATTCTGTCCATTTACCTGCACATTATGAGTGACCACCCCGAATTCTCTATTTGTCATCTTACGACAATGCATTGTTGGTGTTCATTACACGGAAGGTTGCCGTCACACGTTACAAGACAGCTGACGAACTTAAGCATGGTGTTCGGCGTGCATTTACTGCCATCACGCAATGTTGAGGGGAATTTCACGTCGTACATGGAGGAGAATCATAGTCTGGTATGAAAACGATGGTGTACACACAGACACTCTGGAATAAATAATAAAGAATAGTCTCATTACCCCAAAGTTGTCCTCTGCCATGCGACCATCTATGAATATGTGAACACGCGATAGGGGATACTGCAACTTTTTGATCAGTCTGTAGATATAAAATCACTTTAATAGTTTGTGTTTTCTTTTTTATCAGAAATACATTTGTTAATAATCTTTTGACTTAGGAAGTCGCTACGTGCAGTCACTGTGTATCAGAGGTAAAAAGAAATCTACATTCTGTGGTAGCCTTCACCACTGTCTTCCACAGCCCTTGCAACCCCAGGCGACGAAAATGAAAGAAGAGTGCCTTAGTTTGCTGTCGCGGCAAATGTTTACGGGCAGCTGGGATTTTAAACTGTTTACCTACCCAGTATTCGAAAAAGTAAGGGGTCGGCCTCGTCCCTACTAGCAGCGGATGTCTGAATTGTTGGATACTGGTTTTGGCATAAGGATATCACACATGGCTAGATATAAAGAACTACGATCAAGCCGGAGATGGAATATTGAACCAAGAGTATAGATCAAAGTGACTAATGGAGAGTTTAGGGCGAATCTTACTACACTGATAATCTCCCGATTCATTAGAGAATCGAACTCTCATGTATAAAACGGTTTCAAACGTCTGATTACTATACAGATGAGTAAATGTGTGTGATATCTGATTAAGCGTGTAAGCGAGAAAAAGTTTAGAAGGGTTTAAATTATGCTTTGATGCTGCTGGAAGTAGCCAAGTACTGGATGAAAGAAGGTCGTGTGTTGGGCGCCATCAGTTAGACTGCTTCAGTGCAGTCACTCAGTTACTAACGGTAATACTTGTCTTACTGTGTTAAACTTTTAATGTAAGTTTGTAAGCCGAGGTGCCAAAAATCGTGGCCGGCCGCGGTGGTCTAGCGGTTCTGGCGCTGCAGTCCGGAACCGCGGGACTGCTACGGTCGCAGGTTCGAATCCTGCCTCGGGCATGGGTGTGTGTGATGTCCTTAGGTTAGTTAGGTTTAAGTAGTTCTAAGTTCTAGGGGACTTATGACCTAAGATGTTGAGTCCCATAGTGCTCAGAGCCATTTGAACCATTTTGAACCAAAAATCGTGGGATAGCGACAGGCACATACTGACATGGCTGCAGCCTGGCGTAAACAAGGTGTAAAGGAGCCACGCAGTGGCGGAGCTTCCATTTGTACTCAGGTGGTTCATGAGAAGAAGTGTCCGGTATGCTTATAGCTGCACGGTAGGAATTAACAGACGCTGAATGCGGAATGGTAATCGGAGCTAGACGCATGGGACATTCCATTTCGGAAATCGTCAGACATCCACAGCGTCAAGAGTGTGCCGAGTATACCAAATTTCAGACATTACCTCTCACCACGGACAACGCAGTGGCCCACGGCCTTCACTTAAAGACCGAGAGCAGCGGCGTTTGTGAAGAGCTGTCAGTGCTAACAGACAAGCAACACTGCGTGAAATAGCCGCAGAAATCACTGTAGGACGTACGACGAACGTATCCTGTAGGAAAGTGCAGCGAAATTTGGCGTTAATGGGCTACGGCAGCAAACGACTGTCGCCAGTCCCTGCTAACAGCAGTGCCTCTGCTAGGATCGTGACCCTAGATGGATGGAGAACCGTGGCCTGGTCAGATGAATCCCAATTTCAGCTGATTGTAGCGTTCGAGCGTGGTGCAGACCCCATGAAGCCAATGACTCAAGTTGTGGAAAGGCATTGTGCTTTCTACTGGCGGCTCCATAATGATTTTTACATAGGTCAGTTCTGGTTATAGTCTGCTACTTGGATACCATTAGACACCATTCATGGATTTCATGTTCCCAAATAACTATGTCATAATACTAGGACACAACTGTTCGAGACTGGTTCGAAGAAAATTCTTGACAGTTCGAGCTAATGATTTGTCCACTCACATCGCCCGACATCGCTGATGACATTGCTATCCTGAGTGAAAGTGAAGAAGAATTAAATGATCTGCTGAACGGAATGAACAGTCTAATGAGTACACAGTATGGTTTGAGAGTAAATCGGAGAAAGACGAAGGTAATGAGAAGTAGTAGAAATGAGAACAGCGAGAAAATTAACATCAGGATTGATGGTCACGAAGTCAATGAAGTTAAGGAATTCTGCTACCTACGCAGTAAAATAACCAATGACGGACGGAGCAAGGAGGACATCAAAAGCAGGCTCGCTATGGCAAAAAAGGCATTTCTGGCCAAGAGAAGTCTACTAATATCAAATACTGGCCTTAATTTGAGGAAGAAATTTCTGAGGATGTACGTCTGGAGTACAGCATTGTATGGTAGTGAAACATGGACTGTGGGAAAACCGGAACAGAAGAGAATCGAAGCATTTGAGCTGTGGTGCTATAGACGAATGTTGAAAATTAGGTGGACTGATAAAGTAAGGAATGAGGAGGTTCTACGCAGAATCGGAGAGGAAAGGAATATGTGGAAAACACTGATAAGGAGAAGGGACAGGATGATAGGACATCTGCTAAGACATGAGGGAATGACCTCCATGGTACTAGAGGGAGCTGTAGAGGGCAAAAACTGTAGAGGAAGACAGAGATTGGAATACGTCAAGCAAATAATTGAGGACCTAGGTTGCAAGTGCTACTCTGAGATGAACTGAGATGAAGAGGTTAGTACAGGAAAGGAATTCGTGGCGGGCCGCATCAAACCAGTCAGTAGACTGATGACCAAAAAAAAAAAAAAAATCGCCCGACATGAACCCCATCGAATATTTATGGGATGTAAACGAGAGGTCAGTGCGTGCACTAAATCCTGCACCAGCTACACATTCGCAATTATGGACGGCTGTAGAGGCAGCATGGCTCAGTATTTCTGCAGGAGACTTTCAACGACTTGTTGAGTCCATGCCACGTCCAGTTGCTGTACTACGGCGGGCAAAAGGAGGTCCGACACGATATTAGGAGGTATGGCTCTGAGCACTATGGGACTTAACATCTGTGGTCATCAGTCCCCTAGAACTTAGAACTACTTAAACCTAACTAACCTAAGGATATCACACACATCCATGCCCGAGGCAGGATTCGAACCTGTGACCGTAGCGGTCGCTCGGCTCCAGACTGAAGCGCCTAGAACCGCACGGCCACTCCGGCCGGCTATTAGGAGGTATCCCGTGACTTTTGTCATCTCAGTGTACCTCTTAATGAGTAGACTACGGCAGCATTTTAAAGTTTAAATTTGGGCAATATTTATAGGAAATATCGGAAATCAAAATTTGTTGTCCCTGAAAGGCGTTAGATAGCCAACCTGCAACTGGTACTGGATTCTGGGGTGGCGGTTTAGTAATGTAGACGACTGGCGCCGTTGGTTTGCGGTGGCGCGTACGAGATACCTCTGCTTGCAGAACGAACGTACACGAGCGACATCGATGTGTTCTGCTCGATGCAATGGATAGCTAAACTGTTACAAACGGAAAGGAAACACATGGCTGTAGCAAGACGTTTCCGCGACGGTGACAAAGCTGCAGCTACTGGTCGTCCTCAAAACTCAAACTGAATGAGCAAGACGTGCCTACGGCCAGATCT
Organism: Schistocerca serialis cubense; assembly: GCF_023864345.2. Taxonomy (NCBI): domain Eukaryota; kingdom Metazoa; phylum Arthropoda; class Insecta; order Orthoptera; family Acrididae; genus Schistocerca; species Schistocerca serialis. The sequence continues at coordinate 569,439,352 of NC_064638.1, forward strand.
TTAATAGCTTTGCCGCCCGCTGTGGACGAGCGGTTGCAGGTACTTCAGTCTCGATCCGCGCGACCGCTACTGTCGCAGGTTCGAATCCTGCCTTGGGCATGGATGTGTGTGATGTCCTTAGGTTAGATAGGTTTAAGTAGTTCTAAGTTCTAGGGGACTGATGACCTCAGATGTTAAGTCCCATAGTGCTCAGAGCCATTTGAACCATTTAACGGCTTTGTTGGCGCCACACTCCTGTAACCTCCCGACTTCAAAAACTAAAACTGTTGCCAATTGCGTGGGAAGATAGGGGACAAAGCCCATCTGCTGAGACGTAGGAGGTGATTACGTATTTTTGCCGACAGAGGTTTACTGCTCTGGCTCAGTTCCAGCCGTCGGAAAAGTGGTCCTTACTGTATTACTCCTCCACGGTGAAGAACGGATGTTTAAAACTTGAGTAGTTTTTAGCGACATAAGCTTTAATCTAAGGACGAAAGTTCTGAGAATGTACGTTTGGAATTTTTTCTTTTTTTTTAGATTTGTTGGACCAAACTGCTTAGGTCATCGGTCCCTAGGTTTGCACACCACTTAGTCTAACTTAAACTAACTTACGCTAAGGACAACACACACCCATGCCCGAGTGAGGACTCGAACCTTCGACGGGGGGAGCCGCGCGAACCGTGGCAAGGCGTCCAGACCGCACGGCTACCCCGCGCTGCGGTACATTTGGAGCACAACGCTCTATGGTAGTGCAACATGGACTGTGGTGAAACCGGAACAGAAGAAAATCGAACCATTGGAGATGTGGTTCTACACAAGAATGATGAAAATCAGGTGGACTGATAAGGTAAGGAAGGAGGAGATTCTCTGCAGAATTGCCGAGGAAAGGAATTATGGAGAACACTGTCAAGAAAAAGGGACAGGATGATAAGACACCTGTTAAGACGTCAGGGAACAACTTTCATGGTATTAGAGGAAGCTGCAGAGGTTGGTTGCTTGGTTCAAATGGCTCTGAGCACTATGCGACTTAACTTCTGAGGTCATCAGTCGCCTAGAACTTAGAACTAATTAAACCTAACTAACCTAAGGACATCACACACATCCTTGCCCGAGGCAGGATTCGAACCTGGGACCGTAGCGGTCGCTCGGCTCCAGACTGTAGCGCCTAGAACCGCACGGCCACTCCGGCCGGCTGGTTGCTTGGTCTGGAAGAGGGGACCAATCAGCGAGTCATCAGTCTCATCGAATTAGGGAAGGGTGGGAAAGGAAGTCGGCTGTGCCCTTTCAAAGGAACCATCCCAGCATTTGCCTGGAGCTATTTAGGGAAATCATGGAAAACCTAAATCAGGATGGTGGGACGCGGGTTTGAACCGTCGTCCTCCCAAATGCGAGTCCAGTTTGCTACCACTGCGCCGCCTCGCTCGCTGCTGTAGAGGTAAAAACTGTAGGGGAAGACAGAGATTGGAATATGTCCACCAAATAATTGAGGATGTAGGTTGTAAGGACTACTCGGAGATGAAATGGTTAGTAGTTGAGAGGATTTCGTTGCTGGCCGCGCCAAACAAGGCAGAAGACTGGTGACTAAAAAAAAAAAAAAAAAAAAAAAAAAACAAGAAAAAGAAAGCATGGACGTCATTCGAACATTCAACCGCTTATCGTGAGCTGCCTAACACGCAGGGGATGGACAATAATATGGAAACACCAAAAACAACACATTGCTACTCCCAATATGGTGTGGGGAAACTGTTGGCATTCTAAATAGATTCAAGTCGTTTGGGAGTGAATGAATATAGGCCATGTATAATTTTCAATGGACTTTTATATTCTCTATTCCTGCAAAACAATGAAAGTCAAGATAACGATGATTAAGGTGGCAGCAATCACAAACCATTCCCTCCGAAACAGAGCACAGAGGATCAATAATACTGAGATCTGGTGACTGTGATGGCCAGGGAAGATGCGACATTTCATCCTCGTGCTCACAAAACCAGTCCTGGACGATGCGAGCTGTGTGCAAATGGGAACAATCATTGTACCATGGGATGGACCTGATCAGCCAAATTGGTCACATGATTCTTGGCCGTAATGCGACCATCCAGGAAAACCATGGGGCCCATGAAATACCGAGATACAGATCATCATCGAAACCCTGCCTTGTTCCAGTCTTGGAACGTAAGTTCGGTCAGAAGTTGGAAACAGTGTGAAACAAGACTCTCTAACAAAAAACCTTTCTTCTGTAGTTCCATAGTCCAGGTTTTATGGCTTCGGCATCACGGTTTCCAGTTTCGGGGATTTGAGACAGTGTTGAGTGGTTTCGGAATTCTAGCTCACCCTGCAGTTCCCTGATTATGTGGTTCCCTTCGTGTTGTTTCGGCGGTGACAGGTTTTTCGAGTGTGACATTCAGCTCACAGTGACATTCTAGCTATCGTCCTCTTATTTTTCGTCACAGTCATCTTCAATGACCGTCCGTCACCCTCACTCACCAGACACTTTCATCCGCGTTGTGAGTTAACGGATGATGTTTTTTCGTTTTCCCTGTATGCGGCATAAATCTTCGATATGGTACGTCTTGAATCAACTAACACTTCGGCTACCTCTGTTGCGGGAAAATCCTACATATGAGTACCAACAAGTTGCCAACATTCGAATGCAGTAACCCCCGACATGATGCAGTCACAGATACACAGAACAGTGTTGTGACCACGACTGATACTCGTAACGTATTAAGGGCATTGCACATGCTCCATTCGCGGTCAAATATAAGAGCGCTTTCTGCAGGCTTGCTTAGTATCTGCATTTACATTCAAGCATCCATTTAGCGCAGAGTTTTCCTATTATAGTGCACCCTCTCTAGATAACGGGCCATGCAGTAATCCCTCGTGGTGAATGAAACTAGGTAATGGTCGGTCGGTACGTACAAAATGTAGCGCGTATGTACGTATCCTGATGAGACTGCAATAGAGCTGCGTGTTGATTTTGTGGAGGCAGCCATAAAGGCTGTGTCTACCCAAACGAAGTACATTCGTGTCTTCATGATCAATCTGGCATCTAAGCGTCCGCTACCAGCAAAAGCATAAAACCGCGAAGAAGATAGAGAAGCGAACACCGGGAATGGAATCTGGACCAAATGTCTCAGTTTCTCTTTGTCGACGAGTGGAAAGTTTGTCTAACGCCTGATGATTATATTGGAAGACAACAATGAAGATAGATATGATGGGTGAAGATGGAATAAATGTTTACAATAATTGTTGGCCGCATCGTGAGAACAGCTAAAGATAGAACGTCGAAGGGGGAAAGAGCAGGAACGACAACTTGACCATCACGGAATTCACAACATTGATGGAATCTCAAAAGATCTGCATAGAAGAGCTGATTATGGATGCAATAACAAAACATTTCGTACAGAAAAAAATAAGGATGAGCTGCTACAGATACATCATTGTCAAATGTGGAACAGAGTTTAGCATCCCGTCGACTACGCTGTCATTACAGACGGGGCACAAACTAGGGCGATGACATATAGGGAAGCTAATCGCCGGCATTCTTTTAAAATGACACATCCGAGAATTGTCTGTTGTAAACCTGTATACCGTTTGTAATGATCCAGTTCTTTCTGATGATGAAAAAATAATTAGAACAAGGGAAATACGGCAACTGACGCTTCTGAAGACAATTCAGAATCCTGTAACTGTTGTACTTAAAATCCATAGAAAGCAAGAATTTCGTGAAGAAGTACAGGAATAAATAATGAAGAGAATATGGATTCTACATGTTGCACAGACAGACATATTTTTGAGGAATTTTGTGTAGATACTGTCTTCAGGCACAAACAACTACCGAGCGAGATGTTGCTGTGGTTAAGACACTTGTCCCACGTTTGGGAGGACGCCATTGAAATCACTCTCCGGTTCCCCAGATTTAGATTGTGGGTGGTTTTGATAAATCTTTGTGGCCGAGCGGTTCGAGGCGCTTCAGTCCGGAACCGCGCCGCTGCTACGGTCGCAGGTTCGAATCCTGCCTCGGCCATGGATGTGTGTGATGTTCTTAGGTTAGTTAGGTTTAAAGTAGTTCTAAGTCTAGGGGACTGATGACATGAGATGTTAAGTCCCATAGTGTTTAGAGCCATTTGAACCATTTTGAACCTAATCGTTTAAGGCAAGTGTTGGGATGGTTCCTCTGCAACGTACTCAACGTAATTCTTTCGTCGTCGTACCTTTCTCCGAGTTTTTGCTTCTTTCTAATGAGGAAGCCACAAACAGCACGTTAGGCGTTAATCTTCTTTTTCTTTTTCACGATAGGAAACATGTCGAAGGACCTACGCTGATTTACAGAATCAGTAATATCAGCGTGCACGGTTGGGGATAAAACAATTTGTGACCGAAAGGGGAAATGTTAAGTAAATTAAACTAAATATTCCGGAATTCTAACCAAGAACAAATACCAGCAAGAGTAACATGGAAGTATATATCCTCAGTGTAGCAAGGCAGCTTATATTACTTAATAAAGGCAAGACCTCCGATCCTGATTGCATACCAGTGAGGTTGCTGTCAGAGTATACTGATGCAATAGCTCCGTACTTAGTAATCATATACAACCTCTCGCTAGTCGAAAGATCCGTACCTACAAGCTGCAAAGCTGCACAAGTTGCACCACTACCAAAGAAGAAAATTACAGACCAATATCACTAACGTCGATCTGCATTAGGATTCTGTGTTCGAACATTATGAGTTATCTCGAAAAAAACGATTTATTGACGAAAAATCAACACGGATTCAGAAAATATCCTTCATGTGAGCCGGCCGTTGTGGCCGTGCGGTTCTAGGCGCTTCAGTCTGGAACCGCGTGACCACTACGGTCGCAGGTTCGAATCCTGCTTCGGGCATGGATGTGTGTGATGTCCTTAGGTTAGTTAGGTTTAAGTAGTTCTAAGTTCTAGGGGACTGATGACCACAGATGTTAAGACCCATAGTGCTCAGAGCCATTTGAACCATTTCGAGCCTTCATGTGAAGCTAGCTTTTTATTCTCACGAAGGAATGAGTGCTATTGACAGGATTGTCAAACTGATTCCATATTTTTAGATTCCAGAAAGCTTTCGACACCGTACTTCACAAGCGACTTCTAACCGAAATTCGTGCCTATGGACTATCATCTCAGTTGTACGACTGAATTCGTGATTTCCTGTCAGAGTTCGTAATAACTGACGAAAAGTCGTCGAGTAAAACAGAAGTAATATCTGGCGTTCTACAAGGAAGTGCTACAGCCTCTCTGCCGTTGCTGATACGTGAACTATTTAGGAGACAATCCGAGCAGCCCTCTTAGAGTGTTTGCAGATGACGCTGTTATTTACCATCGTATAATGTCATCAGATGATCAAAACAAAGTGCAAAAAGATTTAGACGAGATATCTGTATAATACGAAAAGTGACAATTGAAAAGCATGAAGTCATCCGCACGCGTACCAAAAGGAATCCGTTAAATTTCGGTTAAACGATAAATCACACAAATCTAGGCTACGTAAATTCAACTAAATACTTAGGGATTACAATTATGAATGAATTATGTTGGAGCGATCATACAGATAAGGTTGTGGGTAAAGCAGACGAAAGACGACGATTTATTGGCAGTGCAGTGAGAAAGTGCGACAGGTCTACTAAAGAGACTCCCTACCTTTCGCTTGTACGTCCTCTTCTGGAGTATTGCTGTGCGATGCGGGATAGGATCGACGGAGGACATCGAAAAAGTTCAAAGAAGGGTAGTTTCTTTTGTACTATCGCGAAACAGGGGAGAGAGCCCCACGGATATGATACGCGAATTGGGGTGGCAACTATTACAGCAAAGACTTTTTTCGTTGCGACAAGATCTTCTCCCTGAATTGCAATCATCAACTTTCTCCTCAGATTGAAAATATTTTGTTGGTGCCCACCTACATAGGGAGGAATGATATCGTAATAAAATAAGTGAAATCAGAGCTCGCACATTAAGATTTAAGTGTTCGTTTTTCCCGTGCGCCTTACGAGAGTTGAACAATAAATAGCTTGTAGGTGGTTTGATGAACCGTCTGCTAGGCACTTAATTGTCAGTTCCAGAGTAATCACATAGATGTAGAATTCCTTTGAATTATTAGAGAGCCGGCCGCGGTGGCCGTGCGGTTCTAGGCGCTTCAGTCCGTAACCGCGAGACTGCTACGGTCGCAGTTTCGAATCCTGCCTCGATCATGGATGTGTGTGATGTCCTTAGGTTAGTTAGGTTTAAGTAGTTCTAAGTTCTAGGGGACTGATAACCTCATGTTAAGTCCCATAGAGCTCAGAGCCACAATTATTAGAGCGACGGTTGAAATCAGTTAACTAATTCGGCTCAGTGGTATATATATTCTTTACACTCATCCTTAGGTGTGAAAAACGCATTTGTCGTCGATCTACTAAGGTTGTGACGCAACCTGCAGCGCAGCGTGCTCCAGTGGATCGGCCGCTGGTTCTCATAGCTCCTCGCCATGACGCCGCGTCCTTCAGCCACGGTGCACAGAGAGACGTTCTGGCTGAGCGGCCACGGCTGCTTCAGTTTTTCTGGGAATTCCTCAGGGATCGCCTGGGAAGGGAGGCAAGCTGACCGGCTCTTCAAGGTCGCGTCTGCAGCGAGGAGCTTGGCTCAGCCGTCGCTTGCTTTTATGCGAGCACGCGTTTAGGAGAGAAGGCAGTGAAGATGGTGTCTGGCATCTCTTTGGACGATGAGGTACGATGACCAGAGATATGAAGGACATGAAGATCCAAATTGCTGAACCCTATGATACGATAGATGGTCTTGTACTGAAAGCTAACATCTGAAATGTAATTACATCATATAATTATTCTGAAACATAACTACAAGGGCTATCCGTAAAATAAAGTCCAGCCTGTGGCGAAATGAAAACCAAAATGGACATCAAAAATGTTTTATTTGCAACATTTAGCTAGACTTTCAAGTTACTTCTCTACATAGTTGCCACTCCGACTTAAACGTTTATCGTAGCGTTGTACGAACTTTCCAATACCTTCGTCATAGAAGGCAGCCGACTCTGCTTTCGCCAATTCTCTGTGGGGTCCGTCCCTGGTACCTGAGTGGTCAGTGCGACAGATTGTCATACCTTACGGCCCGGGTTCGATTCCCGGCCGAGTCGAAGATTTTCTCCGCTCAGGGACGGGGTGTTGTGTTGTCCTTATCAGCATCATTTCATCCCCATCGACGCGCAAGTCGCCGAAGTAGCGTCAACTCAAAAGACTTGCACCAGGCGAACGGTCTACCCGAGGGGACGACCTAGCCACACGGCATTTCCATTTCCAATTCTCTATGGTGCTCTGGAGCTCATTGTCTGTGACAAAATGTTGTCTTCATAGCCAGCTGTTCATGTGAGCAGAGATGAAAATCAATGGGAGCCCCGTCCGGGCTGCAAGGCGCGCGATCAAACACTTCCTTATCGAAAACGCTGCAGAAGCGTCTTCGTTGCCCGTGCAATATGTTGCCGAGGAGTGTCATGAAGACGAAACTGCATGGCAGTTGCGTTATGTGGCTGCGTGTAATCAGGCGAAATGCCTCGGCAGCCACAGATACTTGGCGGGAGACCAATTTTCTAGGCATTTTTACGTTCTCACTGTGCACTCAGATTGAAAAGAGCGACGTGACGTGATAGATGGACATACTGGAGACACTGCCCAACACGTCTGTGCAAAGCTTCATTGGTTTTTCACTGTGGTTTCCATTTCGCGCCCGGTCGGACCTTGCTTTCCGAATAGCCATCGTATCTTGTATAGAGTGTTGCAGAGGAGGTATTATCGGTCAAGACTAGAAGAAAAGTTCCTATAATCCATCTAGAATGTAATACCTTTTTACATATAATTGACCTCTCTTTCCCACCTGTCTCTTTATGGCGCGTGTGGATAGGCCATATTTTACGGCGATGTTTGGCGGCAATACCGTTGCCGTCAACGTTGCTACGACGTGACTGGTATAGACGGCAATTTTTCCGTATCCCTGGGCAATACTGCTGACGTTGCTGGCTGCTACAGGTTAGTTGCTGTCGCATTCCGAGTGATTGCCGGTGTTGTCCACCGAGAGTGAAGAATATTTCGTAGTGCAGGGCGACATGTATTTCTGCCCTTACCTGTAAATGCTTCCCTCTCGCTCACACCTTCGTTTCTTAGTTCTCTCACCGAAAACGCTGCAGTCAGGTTGAAAGGTGGCTACACTGAGCCACAGTGCCAGAGATTACGCCAAAGAGTATTATTCCGCCGCCTCCACTGGCAGTGCTTATTGAGAAGTAGCAGTAGGCAGTGCTTGTTGAGATGTAGCAGTGATGAGTCGTTGTTGAGAAGTTCCCATGCAGAGTGCTTGTTCAGATGTTGTCATATTGTTTTGATGGGCTAGACACCAGATGTTGTTGGATTGGGGATGCTGTAATGGTCAGAGTGTGTTTTTCGTCAATATATATAAAGGTAAAAAATTCCTTTTTTTATTATTTTAATGTCTTAAACGATAATGCCTCTTGGTCACAGGTTCAGGCAACAAAGCATCTGGCTCGTGTTCTTGTATTAGACTGTATTTCTGGTTTCTATGTGCAATTATAGTATTTCTGGTTTTTTTTAATTACTTCAGTATAAATGGTGTTTAAAATATCTGGTCTTATTGAGGAAGAACCGTGCCAGATGTGTACGTTGAATCACACTTCCACACACAGAACATTCGTCAATGTATATGAAGGTAAAAAATTAAAAAAAAATGTGCGTGGGGGCTTAATTATTTAGAATGCAAATAATTTAATTTTTAGTAGCCGACTGTCCGGTTACGCAGTCTCGTAAACGATTGGCCCTGATTAGTATTTGTATGCAATATGACTGCATAGAACAACAACAAAGAATGAAACGAAATTTCCGTTAACACAATTAATTAATTAATTAAGTCCCCAGCAACTATGAAAGCTACGAAACAACAAGGCACAAGTGTCGCTGTTCTGCGTGTGGAAGTGTGATTCAACGTACACATCTGGCACGGTTCTTCCTCAATACGACAAGATATTTTAAATACCATTTATACTGAAGTAATAAAAAAAATAAACAGAAATACTATAATTGCACATAGAAACCAGAAATACAGTCTAGCACAAGAATACGAGCCAGATGCTTTGTTGACTGAACCTGTGACCAAGAGGCGTTATTGTTTAAGAAATTGAAATAATGAAAAAAAAGGAATTTTTTTTAGCTTCATATATATTGACGAAAAGCACCCTCTGATCACTACAGCATCCCCAATCTAACAACATCTGGAGTCTAGCCCATCAAAACAATACTACAAGTTCTGAAAAAGCACTCACTACCGCAACTTCTCAACTACGACTCGCTACTGCAACATCTCAACAAGCACTGCCCACAGCTACTTCTCAACAAGCACTCTCCACCACGACTTCTCGACAAGAACTGCCAGTGGAGGCGGCGAAATAATACTCTTTGGCGCAATCTCTGGCGCGGTGGCTCACAGTGTAGCCACCATTCATATGCCCCTCCTCCACGAGCCAGAATTTGATGGTACTTATGCCAGCATTGGTGGTGAAAATACCACCAAATTCGTGCAAAAAAAAAAAAAAACACAAACAAAAATAAAAGATAATATTAATAATTAAATATCACATAACTAGATAAAATTTTGGCTTTGCACTGACCGTTCCTTATCCTAATATATAAAATACAGTAAGAAATACAAATGCTTTCATACATGTGATTTTACATAATAGTTTACACAAGAATCATTCAATCAATGGCACCAGCAATGACAAATACATGTAGGTAAGAGTCCCATATCATTTCATAAACAGTAAATACACAAAAAAATCAGTTTGTACAAATATTCACATAAAATCTTGTCAATGTATCAATAAACAAGTAGTTGACAGTTCCAGCAGTAGCGCCCAGCAATGGTCAACAGGTGCAGACACCAACCAGTGACACTATTTCAGTAGAAACAGTTCCATCAGTGGCACCCAGCAATGTTGAGCTAGTGCAGACACCAACAAGTGTCATCATTTCAGTAGAAGCAGTTCCATCCGTGGCACCCAGTAACATTGAGCAGCTGCAGACACCAACAGGTGACATCATTTCAGTAGAAGCAGTTCCATCAGTGGCACCGAGCGATGTTGAATAGGTGCAGACACCAACAAGTGATATTATGTCAGTAGAAGCAGTTCCATCAGTGGCACCCAGCAATGTTGAGCAGGTGCAGACACCAACAAGTGACATTATGTCAGTAGAAGCAGTTCCATCAGTGGCACCCAGCAATGTTGAGCAGGTGCAGACACCAAGAAGTGACATTATGTCAGTAGAAGCAGTTCCATCAGTGGCACCCAGCAATGTTGAACAGGTGCAGACACCAACAAATGACATTATGTCAGTTGAAGCAGTTTCGGTGGCACCCAGCAATGTTGAGCAGGTGCAGACACCAACAAGTGACATTATGTCAGTAGAAGCAGTTCCATCAGTGGCACCCAGCAATGTTGAGCAGGTGCAGACACCAACAAGTGACATTATGTCAGTAGAAGCAGTTCCATCAGTGGCACCCAGCAATGTTGAACAGGTCCAGACACCAACAAGTGACATTATGTCGGTAGAAGCAGTTCCATCAGTGGCACCCAGCAATGTTGAACAGGTGCAGACAGCAACAAGTGACATCATTTCAGTAGAAGCAGTTCCAATAGTGACACCCAGTAATGTTGGCAGGTGAAGACAGCAACAAATGACATCTCATCACTGGTTGAGTAATTCCAACAGTGGCACCCAGCAATGATGAGCAGGTGCAGACACCAACAAGTGACGTAATGTCAGTAGAAGCAGTTTCAGTGGCACCCAGCAATGTTGAGCAGGTGCAGACACCAACAAGTGACATTATGTCAGTTGAAGCAGTTCCATCAGTGGCACCCAGCAATGTTGAACAGGTGCAGACACCAACAAGTGACATTATGTCAGTAGAAGCAGTTCCATCATTGGCACCCAGCAATGTTGAGCAGGTGCAGACACCAACAAGTGACATTATGTCAGTAGAAGCAGTTCCATCAGTGGCACCCAGCAGTGTTGAACAGGTGCAGACAGCAACAAGTGACATTAAGTCAGTAGAAGCAGTTCCATCAGTGGCACCCAGCAATGTTGAGCAGGTGCAGACACCAACAAGTGACATCATTTCAATAGAAGCAGTTCCATCAGTGGCACCCAGCAATGTTCAACAGGTGCAGACACCAACAAGTGACATCATTTCAATAGAAGCAGTTCCATCAGTGGCACCCAGCAATGTTGAACAGGTGCAGACACCAACAAGTGACATTATTTCGATAAAAGCAGTTCCATCAGTGGCACCCAGCAATGTTGAACGGGTGCAGACACCAACAAGTGACATTATGTCAGTAGAAGCAGTTTCAGTGGCACCCAGCAATGTTGAGCAGGTGCAGACACCAACAAGTGACATTATGTCAGTAGAAGCAGTTCCATCAGTGGCACCCAGCAATGTTGAGCAGGTGCAGACACCAACAAGTGACATCATTTCAATAGAAGCAGTTCCATCAGTGGCACCCAGCAATGTTCAACAGGTGCAGACACCAACAAGTGACATCATTTCAATAGAAGCAGTTCCATCAGTGGCACCCAGCAATGTTGAACAGGTGCAGACACCAACAAGTGACATTATGTCAGTAGAAGCAGTTCCATCAGTGGCACCCAGTGATGTTGAACAGGTGCATACAGCAACAAGTGACATTAAGTCAGTAGAAGCAGTTCCATCAGTGGCACCCAGCAATGTTGAGCAGGTGCAGACACCAACAAGTGACATCATTTCAATAGAAGCAGTTCCATCAGTGGCACCCAGCAATGTTCAACAGGTGCAGACACCAACAAGTGACATCATTTCAATAGAAGCAGTTCCATCAGTGGCACCCAGCAATGTTGAACAGGTGCAGACACCAACAAGTGACATTATGTCAGTAGAAGCAGTTCCATCAGTGGCACCCAGAAATGTTGAACAGGTGCAGACACCAACAAGTGACATTATGTCAGTAGAAGCAGTTCCATCAGTGGCACCCAGCAATGTTGAACAGGTGCAGACACCAACAAGTGACATTATGTCAATAGAAGCAGTTCCATCAGTGGCACCCAGTAATGTTGAACAGGTGCAGACACCAACAAGTGACATCATTTCAATAGAAGCAGGTCCATCAGTAGCACCCAGCAATGTTGTACAGGTGCAGACACCAACAAGTGACAGTATGTCAGTAGAAGCAGTTCCATCAGTGGCAATGTTGACCAGGTGCAGACAGCAACAAGTGACATTATGTCAGTAGAAGCAGTTCCATCAGTGGCACCCAGTAATGTTGAACAGGTGCATACAGCAACAAGTGACATTAAGTCAGTAGAAGCAGTTCCATCAGTGGCACCCAGCAATGTTGAACAGGTGCAGACACCAACAAGTGACATTATGTCAGTAGAAGCAGTTCCATCAGTGGCACCCAGCAATGTTGAGCAGGTGCAGACACCAACAAGTGACATTATGTCAGTAGAAGCAGTTCCATCAGTGGCAATGTTGAACAGGTGCAGACAGCAACAAGTGACATTATGTCAGTAGAAGCAGTTCCATCAGTGGCACCCAGTAATGTTGAACAGGTGCATACAGCAACAAGTGACATTAAGTCAGTAGAAGCAGTTCCATCAGTGGCACCCAGCAATGTTGAACAGGTGCAGACACCAACAAGTGACATTATGTCAGTAGAAGCAGTTCCATCAGTGGCACCCAGCAATGTTGAGCAGGTGCAGACACCAACAAGTGACATTATGTCAGTAGAAGCAGTTCCATCAGTGGCACCCAGCAATGTTGAGCAGGTGCAGACACCAACAAGTGACATTATGTCGGTAGAAGCAGTTCCATCAGTGGCACCCAGCAATGTTGAACAGGTGCAGACAGCAACAAGTGACATCATTTCAGTAGAAGCAGTTCCAATAGTGACACCCAGTAATGTTGGCAGGTGAAGACAGCAACAAATGACATCTCATCACTGGTTGAGTAATTCCAACAGTGGCACCCACCAATGATGAGCAGGTGCAGACACCAACAAGTGACATAATGTCAGTAGAAGCAGTTTCAGTGGCACCCAGCAATGTTGAGCAGGTGCAGACACCAACAAGTGACATTATGTCAGTTGAAGCAGTTCCATCAGTGGTACCCAGCTATGTTGAACAGGTGCAGACACCAACAAGTGACATTATGTCAGTAGAAGCAGTTCCATCAGTGGCACCCAGCAATGTTGAGCAGGTGCAGACACCAACAAGTGACATTATGTCAGTAGAAACAGTTCCATCAGTGGCACCCAGCAATGTTGAACAGGTGCAGACAGCAACAAGTGACATCATTTCAGTAGAAGCTGTTCCATTAGTGACACCCAGTAATGTTGACAGATGCAGACAGCAACAAGTGACATCTCATCACTGGTTGTGTAATTCCAACAGTGGCACCCAGCAATGACGAGCAAGTGCAGACACCAACAAGTGACATTATGTCAGTAGAAGCAGTTTCAGTGGCACCCAGCAATGTTGAACAGGTGCAGACACCAACAAGTGACATTATATCAATAGAAGCAGTTCCATCAGTGGCACCCAGCAATGTTGAACGGGTGCAGACACCAACAAGTGACATTATGTCAGTAGAAGCAATTACAGTGGCACCCAGCAATGTTGAGCAGGTGCAGACACCAACAAGTGACATTATGTCAGTAGAAGCAGTTCCATCAGTGGCACCCAGCAATGTTGAGCAGGTGGAGACACCAACAAGTGACATCATTTCAATAGAAGCAGTTCCATCAGTGGCACCCAGCAATGTTGAACAGGTGCAGACACCAACAAGTGACATTATGTCAGTAGAAGCAGTTCCATCAGTGGCACCCAGCAATGTTGAGCAGGTGCAGACACCAACAAGTGACATTATGTCAGTAGAAGCAGTTCCATCAGTGGCACCCAGCAATGTTGAACAGGTGCAGACACCAACAAGTGACATTATGTCAGTAGAAGCAGTTCCATCAGTGGCACCCAGTAATGTTGAACAGGTGCATACAGCAACAAGTGACATTAAGTCAGTAGAAGCAGTTCCATCAGTGGCACCCAGCAATGTTGAGCAGGTGCAGACACCAACAAGTGACATCATTTCAATAGAAGCAGTTCCGTCAGTGGCACCCAGCAATGTTCAACAGGTGCAGACACCAACAAGTGACATCATTTCAATAGAAGCAGTTCTATCAGTGGCACCCAGCAATGTTGAACAGGTGCAGACACCAACAAGTGACATTATGTCAGTAGAAGCAGTTCCATCAGTGGCACCCAGTAATGTTGAACAGGTGCAGACACCAACAAGTGACATTATGTCAGTAGAAGCAGTTTCAGTGGCACTCAGCAATGTTGAGCAGGTGCAGACACCAACAAGTGACATCATTTTAATAGAAGCAGTTCCATCAGTGGCACCCAGCAACGTGAACAGGTGCAGACACCAGCAAGTGACATTATGTCAGGAGAAGCAGTTCCATCAGTGGCAATGTTGAACAGGTGCAGACAGCAAGAAGTGACGCTATGTCAGTAGAAGCAGTTTCATCAGTGGCACCCAGCAATGTTGATCAGGTGCAGACACCAATAAGTGACATTATTTCAGTGGAAGCAGTTCCATCAGTGGCACCCAGCAATGTTGAACAAGGTGCAAGCACGAACAACGGTTTGAATGCACATACAATCGCTTTTACAAAATTATTATCAATGCTCTTACACTGAAAATACAATTTATAACAAACACACAAATGATATCAGATAATTGTCATATGAAATATTACAATACACATACACTCCTGGAAATTGAAATAAGAACACCGTGAATTCATTGTCCCAGGAAGGGGAAACTTTATTGACACATTCCTGGGGTCAGATACATCACATGATCACACTGACAGAACCAGAGGCACATAGACACAGGCAACAGAGCATGCACAATGTCGGCACTAGTACAGTGTATATCCACCTTTCGCAGCAATGCAGGCTACTATTCTCCCATGGAGACGATCGTAGAGATGCTGGATGTAGTCCTGTGGAACGGCTTGCCATGCCATTTCCACCTGGCGCCTCAGTTGGACCAGCGTTCGTGCTGGACGTGCAATCCGCGTGAGACGACGCTTCATCCAGTCCCAAACATGCTCAATGGGGGACAGATCCGGAGATCTTGCTGGCCAGGTTAGTTGACTTACACCTTCTAGAGCACGTTGGGTGGCACTGGATACATGCGAACGTGCATTGTCCTGTTGGAACAGCAAGTTCCCTTGCCGGTCTAGGAATGGTAGAACGATGGGTTCGAAGACGGTTTGGATGTACCGTGCACTATTCAGTGTCCCCTCGACGATCACCAGTGGTGTACGGCCAGTGTAGGAGATCGCTCCCCACACCATGATGCCGGGTGTTGGCCCTGTGTGCCTCGGTCGTATGCAGCCCTGATTGTGGCGCTCACCTGCACGGCGCCAAACACGCATACGACCATCATTGGCACCAAGGCAGAAGCGACTCTCATCGCTGAAGACGACACGTCTCCATTCGTCCCTCCATTCACGCCTGTCGCGACACCACTGGAGGCGGGCTGCACGATGTTGGGGCGTGAGCGGAAGACGGCCTAACGGTGTGCGGGACCGTAGCCCAGCTTCATGGAGACGGTTGCGAATGGTCCTCGCCGATACCCCAGGAGCAACAGTGTCCCTAATTTGCTGGGAAGTGGCGGTGCGGTCCCCTACGGCACTGCGTAGGATCCTACGGTCTTGGCGTGCATCCGTGCGTCGCTGCGGTCCGGTCCCAGGTCGACGGGCACGTGCACCTTCCGCCGACCACTGGCGACAACATCGATGTACTGTGGAGACTTCACGCCCCACGTGTTGAGCAATTCGGCGGTACGTCCACCCGGCCTCCCGCATGCCCACTATACGCCCTCGCTCAAAGTCCGTCAACTGCACATACGGTTCACGTCCACGCTGTCGCGGCATGCTACCAGTGTTAAAGACTGCGATGGAGCTCCGTATGCCACGGCAAACTGGATACACTGACGGCGGCGGTGCACAAATGCTGCGCAGCTAGCGCCATTCGACGGCCAACACCGCGGTTCCTGGTGTGTCCGCTGTGCCGTGCGTGTGATAATTGCTTGTACAGCCCTCTCGCAGTGTCCGGAGCAAGTATGGTGGGTCTGACACACCGGTGTCAATGTGTTCTTTTTTCCATTTCCAGGAGTGTATAACAGTAAACCCATAATATTTATGGCTGTCAGTGCAAGCCACAACAAACAAGTAAAATAATATTTAGGAGATAGGTCGGTACCAATTATTTGGGATTTGGAAAGGAAAACACACAAAGCACACTCACTCATCTTTCATCTACATTAAGTGCTACTGTGTAGTTGAATAGTGTTAACTGTGTAAATGCAATTCTGTCAAAGATTTGATGTTCGACATGTGCATCAAGTAGTAGTGGCAGCAATGTATAACAGTCAATAATAGTTAGTCAACGTCATAGTCATCATGTCAAGACCAATGTTTGCCAAGCCAAATCAAATGTACGGTTGCTGAACAACTGTCAGTGTGCCAAGATATGCAAATACTTCCTCTCTCCAAAAAAAAGTATATACTGCTTAGTGATTTAACAAAGTGTGTGTGTAGACAATCTTCCTTCCACTTGAGTGTTCTAGTCTGCCATCTTCATCCTCCTTGTTCTATATAAACCAACAAAAAAAATATGCTCCTCACTTACTTTACCTCTTATCCACCAAAACTCCAATAATCATCAGCATCACATAATCTTAATACTTCAATAATACCTCTTACGTCGATACATATAAACCTTATCATCAATATCATTTACCTTACCTCTTGTCCACCAAAACTCCAATAATCATCAACTTCACACAATCTCAGTGCCTCAATAATACTTCTTCAATATGTCGATACATATAAACCTTATTACCAATATCATTTCACTTCCATAACAACTCTTTCCTCTAGTCAGTCTCCTCGAACAAGTACAGATAAAATACTAGTGCAAACTTCAGTTCATCATCCCATACAATCCGAAGACACAATGTCCACACACAACCTCTGTGTAGTCCACCTGAGCCAAATCTTCTACTCATTACGAATTGTAAAATACATTTTGGTTACCTTGTCCATCATAAAATAAAAGAAATGCATACATGACCTCTAACAGCCTTCAGTTTGAATAACTTTCAGTAAGTAGGTGCGAGTACGTAGTATGGAAGATCACATAAGACTTTGAGTGAATAAACCGTAATATTTCACAGTGTGTACACCACTTCAATAATCATGGCAAAACAGAAGCAAACATGTGGAGTATTTCTTGTGTCAAGTGTCACTTAATACTTCAGTTGCTCACGAAGAATGCAGTGTAATAACTGTCAATGGTCTAAACCTAGTGTTGGTATGTTATATCGGTAGCTTCCTTCCTAGTAACATAAATTTATACCGCTTCCGTAAAACATCCAGCTCATGTGACTTCAATGAAGTTTCTTGTACCAACGTCGTTTGTAGAATTATAGCAGTTCATTTTCTTATCTTAAAAATATAAGGCACTGAGCGTAAGCAAAACATGCAATAGCTAGTAATTATACCAGTGGAGAACAGAATGTCAACAAGTGGATGCAGCACAATTCCTACAACGAGGCTCTGCCAAGCGAACAATCTATAATTAATACCATAATGTAACCTAAACTCCATGTTCGTACACAGTATATCAGCATTTCTATTTACCAAATAAAGAGTAGTTACGACAACAAAACAGAAATGTGTAAATATGCAATCCATACGCAAAGCAGCAAATATATATCTTACATAATAAACAGGTCATTGGCATCATTTCAGCATAGGCGAATAAATGTTCATATGTAATCTTAATAAGTAAACATGAAGGCGCAAGCAGATAAATCACAAAGTATAACTTACATACATAACCATATCAGCGCAATTAATCATGTAACAATTATAATTTAAATAAATAAGCACAGCAGGCACATAACAAAAAAAAAATGTGACATCAGTGGAAAAGCAGTGCAGCCAAGCGATGCATAATGTACACAAGTAACAACCCTGTTCATTAATCAATCATTGTCAAAATCAGTTAACACGAAGTATGAATCACGTAGCGCGAGCAGCAAATTACGTCTAAAGTACGTACCAGATGGAAATATGTTACTTGAAAAATAAACTCAATTAATAGTTACCTTTTTAGTTTATTAGTTTCTTCTTCGAAATTACATTCTTCCTGAAAATTTTCTCGATAGCAAGTCCCCTTAACGTCGGACACACACATAATTTACCTGAAGGTCTTAAATAATTTATACAACCGTATCCTGAAAAATACTGAACGTTAATAACATAATTTATCAAGTCACTATAGCTTTATACTGAATTTAATCAGAGAAATTGGACTGTGTATTTGTTTACGGCTGTCAGTGCATTCGCACTGAGCGCTCGATCAGCTGTAGGTACGCGTGACATAGGAAGTAATTGTTTGTGGTCAACGACTGCCTTGTGCGGCGCGCAGACTTGACTGTTGCTTTGAGTATGTGCCGCCGCCGGAACACGGCGCGGTATCCTTGTACTCACCGTGTGTATATGTATAACTGTTGGTTTTTCGAAAGTATGTCATTCCACAAAAATTTTAACGTTCGATATATGATGTACTCTCTTAGAGCGCCGAGATTTAAGAGTTTCTACTTCGACAGTGTTATCATGAATAATTTTACGAATTCTATATGGACCATTATAAAGCAGAAAAAATTTGCGACACAAGCCCTTTCCTTTGTGAGACAAACGATGAGATGTCATTAACACCTTTTGACCAACTGACAAGGTTTTTAAACGACCGGGACGTTTAGCTGACTTCTCTCTTCTAGCAGCCGCAGATGCAATATTTCGTAGAGCCGGGTTGACAACTTCAGAATGCCGCAGTTTCCGTGTAGGTGGAAAAGGAACAATTTCTGAAATGCGATTTGTCGGTGCTTTATTTTTTATCAATATAGGCGGTGAAGAAGTTGAATCATTAGGGAGTTCATTCAGAATGTTTTGAAAAATATGAAGTACTGATCCCAAGTTCTGTGATTCTGATGACAATAAAGACGACACAATTTATTGATTTCCTTCATCCATCTCTCTGAAGCGTTAGATTGAGGGTAAAAAAGTGAAATGAAAATTGGTTTAATCTTACGACGCCGTAGAGTACGAAGCCAAATTTTAGAGCGAAACTGTGATCCATTATCTGATATAACCTTATCAACATGACCCACTTCTTTAAGAAAATGTTTGATGAAAGCATTAGATACTGAACGAGCTGTTGCTTTGCGTAAAGGTGTAAAACACACATATTTTGATGTCAATTCCACTGCTACCAAAATGTACGCAAAACCATTAGTAGAACGAACCACTGGCCCGAACAAATCGACTGCAGCCATCTCCTTTAATTTCGCTGGAATGATAGGAAACAACGGTGCTCTGTGAGAAATAGTTGGCGGCTTAGCCTTTTGACATAATTTGCATTTGGCAAGAACAGATCGAATACGTTTTTCCATATTACTGAAGTAGCAATTTTCTCGTAATTTATGAAAGCATTTTCTGGGACCAAAGTGTGCATAACTGAAATGTGTATACCAAATCAATTTATTAACCCACTCATCAGGAATACAAACTAACGAAACAGAGTTGTCGGCCGATTTTCGTTTATAAAGAATATCATTGCGAACTAAATAATACTGTCTAATCGCTACGCTTTCCTTTCTCCTCCACTTCTCCTTAATGTCCTTCCAGATTGGATCCTTGTTTTGCTCCTTAGCGATGTCCTGGAGCGAAGACGAAATAAAATTCTCAAACGCAACACCTTGAATATACATCAAACAATAACTGTTTTCTTTGCAGTCCTCCTCAGCACTTTGTTTCAAACCCATAGGTGCACGTGATAAAGCATCAGCAATAATATTTGAAGAACCCTGTATGTAAACAATACTAAAGTCAAATTCCAGTAGATACAACGCCCATCGTGACAATCTTCCATGAGTTAATTTTGTTGACATAAGAAATTCCAAAGCTCGATGATCGGTGTAAACCTTAGTATGTCTGCCATACAAAAAGATGCGAAATTTTGTGAAAGCCCATACAACAGCCAAAGCCTCAAGTTCCGTAATCGAATAATTCTTTTCTGATTTAGAGAGAACACGACTTCCAAATGCATTAGTTTCCGTACTACAACGCCGTTTTCTTCTATCCCTTGAAATAAATGTGCACCTAGGCCTTTGTATGATGAGTCCGTCGCCAAACAAAAATCTTTAGATAAATCCGGATGTGAAAGAAATGGAGCAGCAACTATAGCATAACGAAGTTGTTCAAATTCTGACTAAGCTTCCTCATCCCAATACCAATTAGAATTCTTTCCAGATAGTTCACATAAACGAGGTGTGGCCAAATCGTCCAATCTAACAAAGCGTCTAAGAAAATTACAGACACCAAGGAAACTACGAACATCACTTTTTGTGGTAGGAACAGCATAATTACGAATAGCGCCTAGTTTCTCTGGATCAGGAAGAATACCTTCTGTAGAAATAGTATGACCAAGAAATTTCACCTGAGAACGACCAAATTCAGATTTTTCCAAGTTCACTGCAATGCCAACTCTTGCAAAATACGTAGTAATGAATCCAAAATTTTGTTATGCTCACTCCAAGAACGTTTAGCAATAAGAATATCGTCAACATATGAAGTAATATTGTCACGAAGATAAACAGGTAAAATTTCGTTTAAACAACGAATGAATGCTGCTGAAGATACAGTAAGTCCAAACGGTAATTTCCGTAATTGGTAACAGTTACAAAAGGCTAAAAAGGCAGTGTATTTTCTACAACCAGGGTGGAGTTCTATTTGCCAAAAACTTGCGCGCATATCAATCGTGGATAAAACTTTAATTCCATGGAAATGTTGAAGAGGTTCATCTAAATTTTGTGGACGGTCAGTTTCAGGAATGATGATATTATTTATCTGTCTGGAATCCAGAACCAAACGAATTGACCCATCCTTTTTAAGAACGACGTGTAATGGGCTGGTATAAGGACTGACTGCTGGCTCAATAATGCCTTGATCTAACATGTATTGAAGTTCATTCTTAACCTTGTCTCTGTAAGCCAAAGGAATAGCGTACGTTTTCCCCCGAAATGGTGTGTGTTCTTTTACTTTAAATAAATATTGTAAGCCTTGTATAGTTCCTGTGTGATGGCTAAATACTGTAGCATGTGAAGTCAAAATTTGGTGCAGTTCTTCTCTTGCAACGTAATCTGGAACTTCGGCTTTCTTAACCTTTTCATTAATTACTTCTTAGCTATTAATTATATCATCCTTCGCGTCTCTTTATCTATTGTCATTGTCATGAATGAACACATTGTCGTCATAATACTCTGCGAAAACATCAGAAGTAAGAAACAAAAATGGTTCAAATGGCTCTGAGCACTATGGGACTTAACACCTATGGTCATCAGTCCCCTAGAACTTAGAACTACTTAAACCTAACTAACCTAAGGACAGCACACAACACCCAGTCATCACGAGGCAGAGAATATCCCTGACCCCGCCGGGAATCGAACCCGGGAACCCGGGCGTGGGAAGCGATAACGCTGCCGCACGACCACGAGGTGTGGACAAGTAAGAAACCTTAAACATTTTGTATCTGATTCAGATCTTGTTAAACACTCGAAAAATTTCAGACATTTCGGCATTCCGGCAACAGTCAAATTCACACTTCCTTCTTTAAAGTTTAAAATTGCCTTATGTGCGTTAAGAAACTCCATATCTAATATAATTTGTGTTCTGAGTAATGGAACAATAATAAAATTAGCAGAAAATTCGTTTCCTTGACAAATGGAATTTAAGTTGGTCTGTTGTTTGACTTCCACACTTTTTCCAGGAATAGCGCCTCGCATTGTAGTTTTAGAAACAGGTAACACAGGATAAGCAATAGTTCTTACACATATACGAAAAACTGATTCACTAATGACATTCAATGGGCTCCGAGAAGCTAAAACTGCAGTGAACTTATTCTTACCCACACATACTTCAATAACAGGATGTAAAAATGCATCTACATTATTTTCCTTTTCGTCTAGTAAAATGTCTCTCATGTCTTCCAGGCGTACGTAGTGTATAGTCGTAGTGTCATTACTTTCTGAACCGTCTATATTGCTGCCAGAAGCCGAAGCTACAAGTCATTGTCGATTGTTTGCGTCACGTCTTTGATTATTTGCGTCATTTCGCGGATCGATTTCTACTATTTGCACTCTTCTCTCTGAATTTCTGTCACGTGGAGGATGCCAATTAGGTCCCTCCTGTCTGTTACACGTAAATTCTTGGTTGCGTCTGTTATCAAAATTTCTATTTTCCTGGCTATCTGCATGAGTACTTCTTGTGTAATTTCGACTGTCACTTCTGAAATTATTGTTATATCTACTACCCTGGTTATTTCTGTGGTAAGAATTTCTATTATTGTATGAATAATTTCTGTCTTGATGATACCGATCACTGTTTCCGTATGATTGATCATTCCGGTAGGAATTTCCGTTATTATAATTGTCTGTGTAATTTCTGTTAGACCGTCTGTTATTGTCATAAGGCTGGTATCTATTGTCCAGTCTGTTTTGTCTGTCACTCTCAAAATTACCCATATAACGTCCGTTCCGATCACTATTCCTTTTCTCTGAAAATCTTTTGTAATTACTGTTACTGAAAAAATTACAAGAAGTCCCGTCGTCGTTGTCATACTCAAGTTCTTGTAGCAAAGTCTTAAAAGTCTCAATGTCGTCTTTACATCTTCCGGCTAAAGCAATTTGTCTTATCGATTGTGGCAGTTAGTTAAACAAATGCGAATTAATTCAGTCGTGCTATAAGGGTTGGACAGGAATTGATTCCTTCGAATCATGTCTTCAAAGTATTCTGCTGGCGTGCGGAACTCAGACTGTTTAAAATTACGCTGCGTAATAAGACTATGTTAGACTCTGTCTTGCGTGTTTTCGGACCAATATGCCGATAGAAATGCATGATAAAAATCATTTATATTATTACAATCTCTAATAAGTGCGCGCATCCGCGTCGCCGGTTCGTTTTCTAAATATCCACACATAAATTCCAGTTTGTGACTTAGTGGCCAATTTGGTGGAAGTGCGTACATAAATTGATCTAATCATGAACATGGATGTATGTCATTCTTAGAATTGCGAAAGATCTTAAATTTCCGAACAGTTAAGAAGTGTTTGTAGCCAAAGTTTTCTCCTCGTGGCGACAAAGACCTACCGCGTCTGTCCCAGTCCGAATGTCGATTATTGTCAAGTTCGCGCGCCTAGCGCTCTCTTGTCGCATCCGGTAAATGAAATAAATTATTGTCTTCAAAGCCCTCTGCTATCTGTGATTCAAAAATTCTTCTGCTGTCTTTTCCTACGATTTCGCCTTCAATTTGTTTGACTTGCTTTCGTAATGCCTCAAATTCCCTTTTGACGCGTTCATTAAATTTTCCTTGATTTTCAACATGCTTATTTATGTTCTGGTACTCCTTGGTTTCTGCAAATGGCAATGGAGCTGTATCATCTGAATCTCTGTCCCCATTTAAACTAAGACTTGTCAATTTATCTGAAATCTCCTCAACTGTTTCCGATAAGTCACCTATTTTTTCTTTCTGTTTATTTACGTCTTCCGTAAGTGTCGCGACTCGGGTTTCAGTATTGATACATTTAGTAGTTAATTGTTCATACTGTTGTGTTAGGTTATTTATTCTGTCATTTGGTACGGATTCCTCGATTCTTTCAAGTATTTCTTCCTTATCATGTGAACGTTGTAAATTTAACTCTGAAAAGTTTTGTACTATCACGCGATCTCTTTCTTCCTTTTCTCTATCCTGTTCCTTTTGTCTGATTTCTATTGAAATTAATCTGTTATTGTGAGCATTCAAAATCGGTTGTACTTCTTCTACAATTTCTTTCTTTAATTCATCTTTCACGTTTTTGAAGCATGTCCCTATCTGTGAGTCTAACCGTGTTTCCATTGTTCCCATATCAGTTTCTAACCGAGTTGACAAAGTTCCCATCTCTGTTTTTAATTCAGATCCTAACTGTGATCCCAGTGAGTCTAACCGTGTTTCCATTGTTCCCATATCAGTTTTAATTGTTCCTATCTCAGTTTTAATTGTTCCTATTTGTGATCCCACTGTTTTTAATTCAGATCCCAACTGTGATCCCAGATCTAATATTGCACCCATCAACTGCTCCACATTGACTGGTTCGAAATTCCTTTCGCCCCTAACATTTCCCGCAAAACCAGCTTCTTTCGTCATAGCGGTAAAGCTATCTTTGTTTGATACTATTCCAAAATCTTCTGTTGTTAATCTCGTATTCTGAAAATTTTTTGATTGTGAAAAATTTTGAACTGTTTCCGCACTATTTTCCTGACTTATTAAATTGTTTTCCACTTCATTATTCATCATACTGTTCTCAAGTGTTGGCGAGTTCGCCATGTCAACAATTTCGTCATTCTCACTATTCATCATTTTTGCCTTTTTCATCGATCGCATAATCATTTACAAAACATACAAAACTCGTTACAATATGAAAATTACACACAATGACACTTTATCACCAACAATATCATTCACACAAAATGCTTCCCTCAAACACGATTAACGAACAATTGAAATCTTCATAATTGCACAAAATTGTCAAACCCGTATACAAGACAACAAAAATTAAATTCTGCAAAAAATACCATTAGAAGAATGACAATTACCAAATCTACACATGCAATATAGACTACAATTACTAAACTACAAATTACTACAACAATACTACTGTCTGCTATTTTTACTATCAGAAGATTCCAAGGGACGATCCTGGCAGGGTCGCCACGTGCATGGGGGCTTAATTATTTAGAATGCAAATAATTTAATTTTTGGTAGCCGGCTGTCCGGTTACGCAGTCTCGTAAACGGTTGGCCATGATTAGTATTTGTACGAAATCTGACTGCATAGAACAACATGGACTCGCATTCGGGAGGACGACGGTTCAATCCCGCGTCCGGTCATCCTGTTTTAGGTTTTCCGTGATTTCCCTAAATCTCTCCAGGCAAATGCCGGGATGGTTCCTTTCAAAGGGCACGGCCGACTTCCTTCCCCATCCTTCCCTAATCTGATGAGACCGATGACCTCACTGTCTGGTCTCCTTCCCCCAACAAACCAACCAACCAACCATAGAACAACAACAAAGAATGAAACGAAATTTCCGTTAACACAATTAATTAATTAAGTCCCCAGCAACTATGAAAGCTACAAAACAACAAGGCACAAGTGTCGCTGTTCTGTGTGTGGAAGTGTGATTCAACGTACACATCTGGCACGGTTCTTCCTCAATACGACAAGATATTTTAAATACCGTTTATACTGAAGTAATAAAAAAATAAACAGAAATACTATAATTGCACATAGAAACCAGAAATACAGTCTAATACAAGAACACGAGCCAGATGCTTTGTTGGCTGAACCTGTGACCAAGAGGCATTATTGTTTAAGAAATTGAAATAATGAAAAAAAAAAGGAATTTTTTACCTTCATATATATTGACGAAAAGCACATTCTGATCATTACAGCATCCCTAATCCAACAACATCTGGAGTCTAGCCCATCAAAACAATACTACAAGTACTGAACAAGCACTCACTACCGCAACTTCTCAACTATGACTCGCTACTGCAACATCTCAACAAGCACTGCCCACTGCTACTTCTCAACAACAACAAGCACTCTCCACCACGACTTCTCGACAAGAACTGCCAGTGGAGGCGGCGAAATAATACTCTTTGGCGCAATTTCTGGCGCTGTGGCTTAGCGTAGTCACATTTTGTGTCTACACCTGCTCAACATTACCGTGTGCTACCGATAGAACTGCTTCTACTGACATAATATCACTTGTTGGTGTCTGCACCTGTTCAACATTACTGGGTGCTACTGATAGAACTGCTTCTACTGACATAATGTCACTTGTTGGTGTCTGCACCTGCTCAACATTGCTGGGTGCCACTGATGGAACTGCTTCTACTGAAATGATGTCACTTGTTGGTGTCTGCACCTGTTCAACATTGCTGGGTGCCACTGATGGACTGCTTCTACTGAAATGATGTCACTTGTTGGTGCCTGCACCTGTTCAACATTGCTAGGTGCCACTGATGCACTGCTTCTACTGAAATGATGTCACTTGTTGGTGTCTGCACCTGTTCAACATTGCTAGGTGCCACTGATGGACTACTTCTGCTGAAATGATGTCACTTGTTGGTGTCTGCACCTGTTCAACATTACTGGGTGCCACTAATGGATTGCTTCTACTGAGATAATGTCACTTGTTGGTGTCTGCACCTGCTCAACATTACTGTGTGCCAGTGATGGACTGCTTCTACTGAAATGATGTCACTTGTTGGTGTCTGCACCTGTTTAACATTGCTAGGTGCCACTAGTGGAACTGCTTCTACTGACATAATGTCACTTGTTGGTGTCTGCACCTGCTCAACATTACTGGGTGCCATTGATTGAATAATACTTATGTAAACTGTTATGTAAAATCATATGTATGAAAGCATTTGTATTCCTTACTGTATTTTCTATATTAGGTTATGGAACGGTCAGTGCAAAGCCAAAATTTATTTATTGAAGTGATATTTACTTATTAATATTATCTTTTATTTTTGTCTGTATTCTTTTTGGACAAATTTGGTGGTATTTTCACCACCAATGCTGGCAAAAATACCATCAAATTCTGGCCCGTGGAGGAGGGGCATATGAAAGGTGGCTACACTGAGCCACAGCGCCAGAGATTGCGCCAAAGAGTATTATTCAGCCGCCTCCACTTGCAGTTCTTGTCGAGAAGTCGTCGTGGAGAGTGCTTGTTGAGATGTGGCAGTAGCGAGTCGTAGTTGAGAAGTTGCGGTAGTGAGTGCTTGTTCAGAACTTGTAGTATTGTTTTGATGGACTAGACACCAGATGTTGTTGGATTGGGGATGCTGTAACGATCAGAGTGTGCTTTTCGTCAATATATATGAAGGTAAAAATTTCCTTTTTTTTATTATTTCAATGTCTAAAACAATAATGCCTCTTGGTCACAGGTTCAGTCAACAAAGCATCTGGCTCGTGTTCTTGTATTAGACTGTATTTCTGATTTCTATGTGCAATTATAGTATTTCTGTTTTTTTAATTACTTCAGTATAAATGGTGTTTAAACTATCTGGTCTTATTGAGGAAGAACCGTGCCAGATGTGTACGTTGAATCACACTTCCACACACAGAACAGCTACACTTGTGTTTTGTTGTTTCCTAGGTTTTATAGTTGCTGGGGACTTAATTAATTAATTGTGTTAACGGAAATTTTCTTTCATTCTTTGTTGTTATTCTATGCAGTCAGATTGCGTACAAATACTAGTCAGGGCCAACCGTTTACGAGACTTGGTACCCGGACAGTCAGCTACTAAAAATTTAAAAATATTGCATTCTTTTTTAAATAATTAAGCCTCCATGCAAGGTGTCTGAGGGAAGACAATATCGTTTCCACGTTTCCCGTTTGTTTGAAAGTTGGCGGGCGTACATGTAGCCACTCATGTTGTAGTTGTTTGTTGTGGACAGCAATAGAGTAGTGGACAAACAACAGAACTATTAATTACATAAATCCAATTCATTTATGACCAAAGTTAAGTGACACAGAAAATAATGTAGCCTATGGAAACACCACAGTCCGAAAAAAAAGAAAGCTGGCAAATCGTTGCCAATGAGCTTGGAATCACGCTTGACGATCATACATAAAATTGAATCTTCGAATCTATGCCACATGCGAAGCAAAAACGTTATGTAGAAAGAGTATAAGTGCAGGTTCAATGTGGTCTGCATTTGATGCCAAAGTTTCAGACTACCTCTAGACGTTCCTGAAGGAGAACCTGATAGTGTAAGCAGTAGTGTGTGCTGATGAACAAAAAGAAAATAATAATAATAACTGTATTGTTGTTTCAAACCTCCCTCCTCCTACAGCACTATTCCACACTTCCGGTATGATGAGACTTATTGAAGAATAGAGGACATAAAACTCTTGTACAAATCGCTAGTAGCTAAAAACCGAACAGTGTTCGCCAGGATATACTCTCTCATATTCTTATCGGTAACAGCAATCTGCCGACAGATTGCTTGTACGAGATACTCGAAATCGTGCTTCGACATATTGGTGAAATTCTTGAGCAGATATGTATCCCGATCAATTCACTATTTAAATTTTCTGAAGCATTACGCTAACTTGAAAAAATAACGCACCACAAAGCCCAGTTCCTCTTGTTCTTTCTAACTTGATTCTCTGCGTGATGTAGAAGTAGTAGAACCGCTCTCGCTTCCACTAGCTCGCGTTCGTCCATTTTGTGACAGCAACGTACCGCGTATAAACACTTCTGGCCCGGAGAAGTACTGCCGCAGACTTTGCTGGACAACAGCGGCCGGCAATGTTGTCGTACATGTGGCTAAAATTCGTGTGGTCGCCATGATCCAAGACAACATTGTCGGAATATAGTGTCGGCAATGTGCAATTTTTACGGCTCGTGTAAACGTACGTTCAGCTAGAAGTAGGCACTATAGGCATTGCTGCGCGTAATACCACGCATCTGGTACATCCCTTAGCTCGTCTTCGCAGTGAGTCACGCACACTTTCAGATACACACAATTCAAGTCGGACCGCGTAACGTACATCAGTGTCTTTAAATGTTCCCAAAACCAGAAATCCGACAGATTCGGATCAAGTGAACGGGAAGGCCATGCTACCATCCTACTCGACCAATCCATCGCCCATGAAACGTTGCGGTGAAATACTGTCGCGTGACCTATAGAAAATGGGGTGGTTCCCCATGCTAAATCAAGCAAAGTCGTCGTCTTCCTGCAAGGGAAACGTTCTCCAACAGTGCTAGTAATTCATCACAGAGAAATTAATCTGTTTGGAAAATTGTATGGCCCTATGAGACCGTCACCAAGTATTCCTGCCCTGATTCCTCATCTCCATGACTGCTCGATGGTTTGCAAATGTCCACAAATGCTAGTTATGGTAATTTACTATGCCATCTGTTCTGAATCCTACCTCATTAGTAAATAAAATGCAGGTTGTGAACTACGGATGTTCAATGGGCCAAAGCTCAACAAGTATTGGTTTCCGGACATACCGTTACCGGAACTTTTCTTTTAGTTTTGATTCCTGTAGGAATAAACGACTCATTTTTTCCCTCTCAGCAGCCTGTGTTTAGTACATGCAAATGAATGACGGTAAGTCAAATGTCAGAACATTAAAATACTAATACTGTACTTGGAGATGTGAATAATTTCCTCGAGGTTTTCATTACTAATTAGCCCGGTTTGCTTTGAAATATGATTATAAATTTTTGAGGAAGTTGCACCTTGAAAATGTGTTATGGTTCAAATAGCTCTAAGCACTATGGGACTTAACATCTGAGGTCATCAGTCCCCCAGACTTAGAACTACTTAAACCTAACTAACCTAAGGAAATCACACACATCCATGAACGAGGCAGGATTCGAACCTGCGACCGTCGCCTCAGCGCGGTTCCGGACTGAAGCGCCTAGAACCACTCGGTCACAACGGCCGGCTGAAAATGTGTTACATTAATATAATACCTTTCACGGAGTTCACTTATAATCTATGTGTTTTTTATTTTTCTTCTGTCCACTTTGCCAACAGTAGGGGAAAACACTAACACTTGCGCTGAAATAGCGAAGAAGTACGCTACTACTTTCAGCAGTTCTGAAGTATGACATTCATGTTTAATGTCGCTGAAACATCTAACCTACGTACAATAAAAATTCAGACTTCAAAAAGATGGCTGATTTTGTTGCAAAAATTAATTAAAACTACGTATCACACATCATCATCGGTAACAATACCCTTTTCGCTAAAAAACTGAACAGCTCTGAACTTTATTCGTACACAATTTTGAAACTGACTTCGTTTATTACGGTATATTGATAATTTTTACTTATGGACAGTCTGACAGCAACTGAATAAAACACAATTTTAGTGCCATACGCGTTTCGCCTTTATTTTCTGCAAGGCATCATCAGTGGCCTGGAATATGTACATATGTTAGCTGTTTTATTTACATTTTTGTCACAGTGCCTATAGGTTATAAACAGTTCTAGTGGTTGCTATTTCCTATTAAGTAGTAATGTTTTGAACTGTACTTACAGGTTGCGTGGACAATTTCTTACATATTACGCTCCTGTTGCATTTTTGGTGTTGTTCTTCTTCTTATGAACGCCAATTTGCGATTTTTTCCACATTCCACAGCACTATGCACTGAACGCTTGTTTTAATGCAATCTTTTGGTTTCTGTTGCCGACTGTCAAATGTTTTTGCCCAAAGATCGAAACTTATGAGTGTAATTATTAAAGTATCTCTGGTCTGTTCGTGTATGCATTTGTGTATTCGTTTGTGTGTGTGTGTGTGTGTGTGTGTGTGTGTGTGTGTGTGTGTTTTGGTGTGATATTAATTTAACATTTTTTTTTGGGGGAGGGGGGGGCTCTGTGTGTGCGTGTGTATGTGTTTTGGTGTGAGATATATTTTTTTATGGTATGTGTGTGTGTGTGTGTGTGTCTGTATTTTGGTGTGGTATAATTTTTTTTTGTATGTGTGTGTGTGTGTGTGTGTGTGTGTGTGTGTGTGTCCAGATGGTGTGGGGAAGAGTTTTCTTGTTTTATGGTATCATTTCCTTTATTAAGTGTAGTTGGGAGCCTGTGCTGATGTGTGTTTGTTCATTTATCACATGTTTGTTTTCTGCTATGGCTTTCTGAATGTGGAAGTTTTCTTGTGTTTTTATAAGATGTTTGTCAGGTAATGAGAATAAGCAACCATGACAAACATCTTATACAAACACAAGAAAACTTCCACATCCAGAAAGCCATAGCAGAAAACAAACATGTGATAAATGAACAAACACAGATCAGCACAGGCTCCCTACTACACTTAATAAAGGAAATGATAACATAAAACAAGAAAACTCTTCCCCACACCATCTGGACACACACACACACACACACGCATACAAAAAAAAAATTATACCACACCAAAATACAGACACACACACACACACATACCATAAAAAAATATATCTCACACCAAAACACATACACACGCAAACACAGAGCCCCCCCCCCCCCCCCAAAAAAAAATGTTAAATTAATATCACACCAAAACACACACACACACACACACACACACACACACAAACGCATACACAAATGCATACACGAACAGACCAGAGATACTTTAATAATTACACTCATAAGTTTCGATCTTTGGGCAAAAACATTTGACAGTCGGCAACAGAAACCAAAAGATTGCATTAAAACAAGCGTTCAGTGCATAGCGCTGTGGAAT
Organism: Schistocerca serialis cubense; assembly: GCF_023864345.2. Taxonomy (NCBI): domain Eukaryota; kingdom Metazoa; phylum Arthropoda; class Insecta; order Orthoptera; family Acrididae; genus Schistocerca; species Schistocerca serialis. The sequence continues at coordinate 569,470,877 of NC_064638.1, forward strand.
GTGGAAAAAACCGCAAATTGGCGTTCATAAGAAGAAGAACAACACCAAAAATGCAACAGGAGCGTAATATGTAAGAAATTGTCCACGCAACCTGTAAGTACAGTTCAAAACATTACTACTTAATAGGAAATAGCAACCACTAGAACTGTTTATAACCTATAGGCACTGTGACAAAAATGTAAATAAAACAGCTAACATATGTACATATTCCAGGCCACTGATGATGCCTTGCAGAAAATAAAGGCGAAACGCGTATGGCACTAAAATTGTGTTTTATTCAGTTGCTGTCAGACTGTCCATAAGTAAAAATTATCAATATACCATAATATTACACGCAACTGAGGAAGACAGGACTACAAAAGTTGAAGATGACTTCGTTTATTCAAAACAGTTCATTGATAGTTCCAGGACTATTTAGTCCACACATTTATCATAGATAGAGGTAGCACAGGTAACGAAATTAGCCTGTAGCAGCCCTTCCTAGATTCAGTATCGCAAAACCCGAATACGAACGACTTGGAAATCTTATAATATATTCTGACCTCAAGTGTAAAAAAATATCTCGAACTGACTGTAACTCCTCCATGGCAACCTACGTGTCTGTCAGGTTAACATGGTAATCGTGCGTTTAACACGACATCCTGAAAGCCAACCATCGTGGCAAACAAGAACAGAGGTTGGACAAAAATTTGGAGACTCCGCGAGAAACGCATGCTTGAACATACTTCCAGATACTAGCCAAGCCTGCAGATTGCGCTGTCGTATTTGACCACGACAGCACCTGTGGAATGTCAACTATACGTTGCAAGTGACATTCGTGATCGGAACAATATTATGTGTAATTGTGTGTGCGCTATGTCGGAGCTAAGCAAAGTTGAACGTAGGCAAATGATTGGTACTCGGATGCTTCCTAGGTAGTCAAAGTGTCTGATGTTTCAAAAAGCGCCATATGGAAGATCTATACCATTTGTAGGGAAAACGGAAAACATCATCACAACGCGGACGAAAGTGCGTGATGAATGATCATGACAGAGGGTCATTGAAGAGGAATGTGCCGAAAAATAAGAGAGCGGCAGCTTCAGAAGTCCTTGTACAACTAAATACCACACTCGCGTACCCTGTCAGTAGCTGATCAACAAGGAGGGAGCTCTTTAAGCAGGCAATCGCAGGGCAAGCAGGAATTCGAAAACCGTTCATCAGTGATGCAAATGCCTATAACAGGAAAACATGGCGCCGAAGACGTAATCTGGACTATGGAGCAATGGATGAAAGTCTTTTGGTTGGATGAGTCTTGTTTCACACTGTTTCCAACTTATGGCCGAATTTACACCCAAAAAGTGAAACAAGATAACGGTATCTTGATGATTTGAGCAACCGTATCGTGATATTCCATGGTTTCTCCGGAAGATCGCACTACTGCCAAGAATTATGTGATCATTTTGGCTATGAGCTACATCCATGGTATAATGCTTGTTCCCCAATGATGATGCTGTGTTCCAAGATGACGGGGACCCTTTCCACAGAACTCACGTCATCCAGGACTCGTTTTGTGAACACGAGGATGAATTATCGCGTCTCCCCCGGCCACTACAATCGTCAGATCTCAATATTTTTGAGCCTTTGTGGTTTACTTTGGAGCGAAGGGTGCACGTTCGCTATCCAGTTCCATCATCGTTATCTGAAAGTTTCACTATTTTGTAGAAAGAATGGTACAAGATTCCCTTGAAAATCGTATAGGACATATATTTATCCATGCGGAGACAACTATAACCTGTTTATAATGCTAACGAGTTTTCTACTCCCTGTCAGGTATGGTAATATGTTGTCATACAATGAAGGCTTTCACTACCGGATGTTTCAGCTATCGAGAATTCTTCCGGGTTGTATGGCTGTGGTCCATGGAACTCCTCTATCCCTGACGTTTCGTCCAAAGCTATGTTGGACTTCTTCGAAGGTGCTCCTTGTTGAGCTGACTCTTGCCGTCTGTCTGACTGTCAGGCAGCTGTAATATGTTATGTTTTTTTCGTTTCTACATTTTTGTCTACCCCCCTGCAGGTACAGTATTTTGTGACTTCCGAAAAGCCTGGTCTAGTACCACACCAACACTTAATAATGAAAGTGAAATAAGAGATATCAACAGAAATTTGTGACTGGACTAGGGATTCCTTAGTGTGAAGGTCACACCATGTTACCTTGCATGTGAGCTCATCGACACATGGAAAAGTATCCTCTGGTGCGCTCCTTGAAAGAGCGTCGCTCTTGTTGCAAATTAACCACCTGGCAATAGTAACTTCAGATATTTTGCAGGTATCATGTACCGATGACGAAGTACTGTATGGCAAAAAAAAGTTGAGCAGATATTGTCAGGTCTTGACAAGATCTCATAGCGGTGAAAAGATGGGTGACTTGCTTTAAATGTTCAGAAATGCAAACCTGTACACTTCAGAAAACGCATGAAAGTATATTCTATGACTGCAATATCAGTGACTCACAATCTGGTTCAAATGGCTCTTACCACTATGGGACTTAACATCTGAGGTCATCAGTCCCCTAGAACTTAGAACTACTTAAACCTAACTAACCTAAGGACATCACACACATCCATGCCCGAGGCAGGATTCGAACCTGCGACCGTAGCAGCCGCGTGGTTCCGGACTGAACAGCCTAGAACCACTCGACCACAGCGGCCGGCTCACAATCTGGGAAAATGGAACAATGCCCGGTGAATGGAAAACCGCACTGATTCACCATCTGTGTAAAAAAGGAGGTAGAACTGACGTCAACAAATACCGTGACATTTCTGAATCGTATAAAGTATCTCAAAAGCACCCGAGCCTTCGCTGGTGTAGCAAGCAGAACATCAAACTGGCGAATATAGAGTTGGATTCATGAAAGGAAGGTCCTGCTTCCAGTGGATCTGGAGTATGAAAGAGTGCTGGCACATTACATCTCTAAGGAACCGTTAGTTGTCCTGACGGCTTAGAGAAGGAACGATTTGGTCTACTAGGGAGTATTGCCTGGTATCTTGTTATAATTTGAAGTGAACCCAAAAACAGTGGAAATTATCAATCAAACTCTAACACGGACAAATGTAAAAGTAAAACTCGTGAAAGAACTCTCCAAAGAATTTTTAAGTAATTCTAGGATCCAAGGCAGGGTTGCGGGCTGTCCCCAGTTTACGGCATGCCCACTGACTCTCCACTATCAAGTTTCCTTGCACAGAATACGCACGCTTCACATTCGTATTTGTTGAATGTTAATTTCTCTGTGTTAAAGATTGCACAACACAACACAGCCGCGGACTTCTCAAATGGTACAGCGGGAGAAAAAGAAGCTATGACAATGTGTAGCCATCCGCAGCTCCTGATCGTGCGATAGCGTTTTCGCTTCCCGCGCCCGGGTTCCCGGGTTCGATTCCCGGCGGGGTCAGGGATTTTCTCTGCCTCGTGATGACTGGGTGTTGTGTGATGTCCTTAGGTTAGTTAGATTTAAGTAGTTCTAAGTTATAGGGGACTGATGACCATAGATGTTAAGTCCCATAGTGCTCAGAGCCATTTGAACCATTTTGAACAGTGTGTAGCCACTCACTCTATGGGCGACCTGATATCTATACTGCCTCACAAGTCTACCACGCAAGAGCGGCCATTTTACGTTAGGCACACACACACACACACACACACACACACACACACACACACACACAGAGAGAGAGAGAGAGAGAGAGGCACTTAGCCTTACCCCGCTTGTGAACCCTGCAGGTTCCAGCCTGATACGTTTCATGTTTCCTACACTTTCATGTTAGAGAAGGACTTCGATGAATGAAACAAGAAAGTAGCCAGGAAAGGTCTATCGCGCAAAATTCACAACTGAGGATCAAAGAACGGCGATAGAGGCGACTACCCGCATTCGCCGATGGTCTAGCGACCGTGTCAAGAAATACAGGGACAGCTGTGAAACAGATAAACACGCTGAAGGAATAAGTAGATAAAGGTGGCCTCTGAATTTCCTTCTAGGAAAGAAAGTATGTAATACCTCAACACTATCCAATCACCTCACAACGCAGTACGGTAAAACAGAAAAAAACTGACAGATTCAGATACCTTTATGAAACACTACACACGAAAACTAGCGAAAACGAAGCCAATGACATCAGAAGAGAGAAGCTGGCAGTTGCTCTTAGTGGAAAGCTTGTCCCATACAAAACAAAGGCAAGCTCAAGAAAAGCTAATGTCAGACACTATAATACATTGATCGAAACGGAATGTCTACACTCAAGAGAACGGTTTACAAAGACAAAGGCTGAGAGGAGGCGAGTAGTTTGATTTCGGGATCCTTCAGAAAGTAATGACTAATGAGTTCTAAGATAAGAGACGGGAATCCTACGAGGAAGAGAAGAGCTATACAGGGATAATGAACGGGCAATGGATTTAATAAGGTACCAACGATTTAAATTCTACTGAAATTTGTTGAAGATGACTGCAATCCCACAAAAGAAAGGTTTTTAACGTACTGGACAACAGACCTAAAATCTTCGATAAATAGTTAACGTGAGTAAGGAAGGACCTAAACAGTTTTGGATGTAGGAAAACTACTGTAACCGATCAATGTACAGACGACTGATTACTATGTTTTAGGACTTCCAAGATGAACAAAAGCAGAACAACGGCCGGACAGAAAGTGAGAAGGCAGGCGACCACAGGAAGAATGCAACGCTTCCGGACTGCAAGAAACGCTCCGATAAATGTCTTGACATGATTTCTAATAGCCCCAAATTAGAGAGAAAAAAATTAGGTCATCTAGATTCAAGGATTGGAGGCTCCTGTTACAATGGCAAGTGCTAATGTTTATTATATGCAAATCTCTGTTTTGACGTATGTAGGGAAAAAGTAGTGTCTTGAAAATTATCAGTGTAGTCATAGAAACATAAACGAACTAGGACTGATTAAAATGCAGTTACTTAACGTGAATGAGGACACGGTAGTATTGTTTCCAGAGTAAAGTAGGAGTATATTCATTTACAGCCTGTGCATGTGCGCTAACTGGACATAATCATCTTCAGAATGGGATTTAAGGAACACTGCGAATGATCGTATAAGGAATATGAAACTTGAATTAAGAATCTTCGCATTCAGTTTTATTATTTCTTAGTGTAAGGAGTGAAAAGAACGTGGTTGGGAAGTCATACCTTGTGGCGTCACGCGTAGTTAACTTGGTAATGGAGAGAAGCATTGGGAGGTAAGAACTGTAGCGGGAGACCATGATTTGGCTACAGAAGTCGTATTGAATTGGATGCAGGTTGCAGTGGTTACGCAGAGATGAAAGAGGCTTTCAAAGGACAGACCAGCGTGAAGAACTGCATCGAACCAGTCTTCGGACTTAACACTACAAAAACATCAGAAAACATGTAATTTCTGCCCGTGATAGCAAGCAGGATGGATGTCGTTCGAGAAAATTGACCGCAGAAAGAGTTGAGAAATTAGCATAAATGTCAGGTTACATGATTTTATAGGCGTCGTTTGCACATCGTTAATATCAAGTCGGAGTCAAGGATGGGGATTTTAGAGTTACAAAACTGGACGTTTGGCCGTGTTCACATATGTTATCAATAACAGTGTCAGCCAAATATAAATCAAATACACAGATAATATTCAAAGTGATGAGAGTGCTGTACAATGTTCATAGCAGCAAGCTTTTTTCTGACACTGTAAGCTGCGTTTTTGGGTCAGTAGGTACCGCTTTGTAATCGCTACGCTCTCGTGCGCAGGGTAACGAATGTTTCGGTGATCATTGTTACTGTGGGAGACCATGAGTATCTCTGTTTGTCACCAATAGTGCAGCTGTACAGTAGTGAATCTCTTTTCCTACGTATGCGCAATATGTTGCATTTATTTACGTTCAGTGTCAACTGCCACAGTCTGCACCATTCATCAATTCTCTGCAGGTCGTTCTGCAAGTTCTTACCATCGTCTGGCGTTGCTACTTTTGTATAAACAACTGAATCATCTGCGAATAGCCTTAAAGAGCATCCGACGCTTCCTACTAGATCGTTTATATATATTGTGAAGGGCAACTGTCCTATCACACTTCCCTGGTACTCCGGATATTACCTTTACACATGTCGATTTAGTTCCGTTAAGAGCGACGTGCTGAGTTCTATCTACAAGAAAGTCTAGAATCCAATCGTAGGTCTGCTCCGATACTCCGTAAGCTCGTATTTTTTTCGTCAAACGTCAATGCGGGACGGTGTCAAATGCATTACTGAAATCAAGGAACACGGCATCAGCCTGAGCGCCGTTGTCCACTGCACTGTGGATCTCATGGAGGAACAGAGCGATCTGAGTTTCGCAGGATCTCTGTTTGCGGAATCCTTGTTGATTTTTATAAAGGAGTTGTTCATTTTCCAAGAACGTCATAATTCTTGAGCATAAAACATGTTCCATAAATCTACAACAGTTTGACGTCAACGATATAGGTCTATAAATGTATGGATCTGTCTTACGGCCTTTCTTAATAAAGGAGAATGACTTGCGCTTTTTTCCAGTCGTTAGGCACCTTTCGTTGCTCAAGCGATCTACGATAAATTACTGCTAGAAGGGGAGCAAGTTCTTTCGCATAATCTTTACAGAATTTTATAGGTACCTCATCTGGTCCTGAAGCCTTTCCACTACTAAGCGATTGTAGCTGCTTCTCAATTCCGCGATCGGTTATCTCAGTATCTGCCATTTCGACGCTCGTACGACGGTTGAAAGGAGGGACAGTGTTAAGATCTTCCGCGGTGAAACAACTTCGGAAGACCGAATTCAGTATTTCGGCCTTCTGTCTTTTATCTTCCGTTTTGGTGCCGGTGTGGCCGCTGAGAGAGTGAATAGATGATTTTGACCCACTTACTGATTTTACATACGACCAAAATCTCTTGGGGTTTTTACTCAGGTCGGTTGACAACGTCTTACTTTCGAAATCATTGAACGCTTCTCTCATAGCTCTCCTTACGCTCATTTTCGCTTCGTTCAGCTTTTATATTACGGTTTTTATATTAAGGTTTATTAAGGCTTTTATATTAAGGTTCGGCAACAAATTATCGAGTAGAAATGCGTTTAAGAATTCAGTTATCTATTTTCATGTGGATTCTGAATGACCCACTATCGCAGAGTTCATCCTCTCTCGCCGCTGAAATGCTTCCCCGGGATAGAAGATGCTTGATCTGATGTGAAGCTCTTCGGAGAACCAAAGTTTTAAATTGCAGTAGAATAAATGTAGGGGCTAAGCCTAAATTCGTTTACAGTGTGTTATTCATAAAAAGCGGACCTGTGGTTTTACAAGTGCATGCACGCAGATTTACTACAGCTGTTACAATGACCGTTATTTCTGCTGGTAACATTTTCACTTCGAATTGTTATGTTTCCTCAAAACGCCCAGTCTCCAGATCCTTTTTAAAACCTTGATAAACTAGGTACTAGGTCAAGAGAGGCTTTAATAAACTGTTCTGAATTTGTGTTGCAATTGATATGGTTTGGTAACAGCGTCCCTAACCTAGTACCACACCAACCCATGTTTTTCACTGTAGCTCTAATAGTAATGTACGAAATAATAAGAACTGGCAACAGGGACGTTTTACAAGTAAGATATTAAAAATTAATTGTGGAATACATGTTAATAATCTTGCCTCACATAGATATGGACTCCACGGCACTTAATCCGATACCTGAGAAATTGGAAGCGCAAAGTTTCCTTTTAGGTGTAAATTTTTAGACAACATAGTTGTATGGAGATAAACAGCGACTAATTTACATATAATCAATTATTCAAAATGACAGTCACAATCGCATTATTTATTTTGCCGCCAACCGGTTTCAACTCACGATGGGGTCATCTTCAGGGCAATTTACACCGTAAAGTTATAATATTAGTAAGTAATCATGTACGTAATCTACAAGCAATTAGTCAAAGTTTCATAAATAAACAGATTTTTATGCCCATTTGGTCGCTCACTGGAGTCGTCACCCTGCCTGTGCACGGTTGGTAACTATGCATGGTTGGCTCTCTGCATGAGCTTAAATAACGGCCAACAACACGTGGGCAGACGGTAACGACCTCCATGGTGACCAACGGTAGTTGCATGCTTAAGCAAGAAATCGGTAATATTTAAAGTTTGTTCCAGTTGTAACATAAAACATAAATAATAATAATAATAAATATTACTAATTAAACCTCGAAAAATTTACAATTATTTAAAATTCTAGTAACTGTTGTCCCGTTCATTTTTCACATTGAAACCGGTTGGCGGCAAAACACATAATGCGATTGTGACTGTCGTTTTGAATAATTGACTTTTAGGTGTAATTATCTATTAAAGTGAAACCAACCATTAATAAATTCTTCTCCCAGTTTGTTTCCAGATCAAGAAAGTAGATATCACTTAAGTGAAGTGGGGGAAAACTACTGCCGTGCAAAAGAAATTGGACGAATGGGAGTATGAATCCCGCTGCGAGGGTTTCGCACGAATTTAATTATGTATACACGTAGTTCATCTATAGGTTTTGATGAGTAAGTCTGCGAGTATCAAAATATGTGGAAAAATGGCCGTATCTTTTGACTGCATTGACTTAGAAGCAAAAATTTTTTAGCCCCGTCAAGGGGCCATAGTCCTTAGCATTTGACGTAAATTTCAACTTGGTATCTCTACCCGTTCCTGAGAAAAACGGGTCTTAACAGAAGGTCAAACAATGAGACCGACAACGAATGGCAAAAAATATTTTTTAAGTGATATAATGATAAATTAACAATTTTGTGATTATTCCTTTACTTGTAGTTTGGAATCTTGCTTCCTACCAAATTTCAAGATTCCAGGTCAACGGGAGGCACCCTATAGGTTTTGATGAGTGAGCTTGCAGGTATCTAAATATGTGGATAAATGGCCGTATCATTTGATTGCATTCACTTACAAGCTCAGTTTTTTAAACCGCCAAAGGAATGTAAATTTTAAGATTTGACATAAATTTTAACTTGATACCTCTGCCAGTTCCTGAGGAAAAGGGCTATTAACAAACGGGCAGACAGACAGAAAGAACAAAATGATCCTGTATGGGTTCCGTTTTCACCTATTGGGGTACGGAACCCAAGAAAGAGCAAATTACCAGTCAAAAGGCAGGCCGAAGTGGCCGTGCGGTTAAAGGCGCTGCAGTCTGGAACCGCAAGACCGCTACGGTCGCAGGTTCGAATCCTGCCTCGGGCATGGATGTTTGTGATGTCCTTAGGTTAGTTAGGTTTAACTAGTTCTAAGTTCTAGGGGACTAATGACCTCAGCAGTTGAGTCCCATAGTGCTCAGAGCCATTTGAACCAGTCAAAAAGAGCAAACTTAGTGTCAATATATCAGCTATCAACAACTCATGAAAATATCTAGTGATTATTTCACAAGACCTTTCTGATTATTCATGAAGTTGAAAATAAATTACAATTTGTAACTCACAAAAAGGTGGTCTATAGGAAATTTGTAGGTGGCTCATACTTTAAGCAGTATGAATCTTGGGAGTATAAATTTAATCACTAATGATTATTGCAGTAGCGTTCAGTATAAATTGCGGACGATATATTGAGATCAGTGGTTCACAAGTAATATAGAAAAGCGGATGTCGAAAGCAACAAGTATACTGTGTAGACGAGTAACAAACGGCGATCTAAATATACTAATATTTCTTAGAGCCGCGAGACATCCATTGCATACTGACTTTCGCAGGTAGGAGTTTATAAACCCATCTGCCAAAATATTAGTGACCTCCTGGAAACCCTGAAAAGAGCACATTGGTCGCTTTGGAGCGCCGTGGCTGGTGCAGAACTACTGCCTGCCGGCAATATGACCCTCCACCGCTGTGTAAGTCATGGCAGTGAGATCGTGTGTGTATGTATGTGCCAGTAGTATGTATGGGTAAGTGCAGTAGCACGGGACAACGTGTGAAGAAGTGACATAATGCCAGAAAAGAGCCACCGTGTTTGCGAGCGTCCATGACCGCACCGCGAATAAAGCTGCCCGGCTTGTTTGTGCGTCAACGCAGACTATTCAATTCAACACGTGTGTAACAAACGGTGTACCTCTAGCAGCCATCTGACACAGCATAAGAGCAGGTCGCCGAAGTGGCGTCAAATCGAAAGACCTGCACCAGGCGAACGGTCTACCCGACGGGAGGCCTTAGCCACACGACATATCATTTTTTCATAAGAGCAGTGATCGCAAGAATTGTAATTGTAATTGGCAGTAACCCAAGACGTGTCACACCTTCTCAGTGATAATCGGTTTCAAATCTGGCACGAAGTACTGCTGTAAGTGAGTCCAGATTCATCTTGAGCCGCGCCGGTTCGCATCGATCAATCGATCGGTACATTGCGGTACTGGGGCAAGATCTTTGGTGGTTCTTCGCATGAGGGGCTTTGATCGGCACGAAGGTGGACAGCGGAATTGCGGGTGGAATTAGAAGGAGTTCTTGCGGGGTGCGCGGCCGGTTTACCTCCGCTGTCTGCAGGCGATAGTAAATGGCTTTTGCGGAGCACAGACATCATCCCGCGAAGACGGTATTTTGGGTTGGCCGTCGTGGCGCTGGGAGTCTGGAAATTTGCGTGTGGAGATTCTGACCGTCACTTTGCTACCAAGTCATCAAATTTTTTGGTGAGACTCTTTCTGTGTCTTCTGCGCCTCGCGTTGTTAAAGTTGTAGTGCAGCGACTACTTTCTCCTTCCGGGAAGGGCAGCTGTGTTTGCTGTTTGTGGGGTTCGCTCCGAAAAAGCTGAAGTTTATCTTAATGGAAGCAACTCTGTTTCATTGCAGACGTTAATCGCAACTGTTTGTGAAATGCCTGAAATTTGCGTGGTCTGTGTTACAGATCTAGTGGAGTTACGTTAATCAGAACTGCTAGTTTAAATTGGTCGTATTTCGAGACTTACTGTGGAGCATGTACACGCTTGAACTGTGTGTTGCTCTTCCTTTTAAATAGTGAGAGTGTCTTTTCATTGTAATGATTTCAGTTAAGCACTGTAAAACATTTTAGTGGTGTGAATCTAATTCGATAAGAGTGCCTATTTACTGTAATCATTTGAGTTAAGTATTTGTAAAACAGTTTGATTGGTTTGGTTAGTTCACCCGCCCTGAAGTTTTCTTTGGTAAAGCACTCCATCTTCAGGCCACAAGTGTCCCATTGCGACCATCCGACCGCCGTGTCATCCTCAGCAGATGATGCGGATAGGAGGGGCGTGTGGTCAGCACACCGCTCTCCCGGTCGTTATGATGGTTTTCTTTGACCGGAGGTGCTACTATTCGGTCGAATAACTCCTCAATTGGCATCACGAGGCTGAGTGCACCCCGAAAAATGGCAACAGCGCATGGTGGCACGGATGGTCACCCATCCAAGTGCCGGCCACGCCAGACAGCGCTTAACTTCAATGATTTGATGGGAACTGGCGTATCCACTGCAGCTAGGCCGTTGCCTTTCTTTGGTAAATTCTGCTAAAATAAGAATGTAATTGGCCACTGTAGTTGTTGCAGGGAGCCTGGTGAACAAACTTTAACATCTGAGATTCGGTGGCTTAGCTATTTGAGTTAACGTTAGTAGGAGCTGCCCGATTCTTACTTATGGCTAGTGTCTTATTGCAAAACTTGTTAGAAGTCAGCGAGTTAGAATTTTCTTCCATTTCAGAATAGTGTTTAATGAATGTTCCTGAAGCATAAGTAGTACAAGCAACTGTTTGCCAGTTAAGTAAGACTTATCTTATTGGTCTTCTCATTCCTATAATCAGAGTGCTACCCAATTGTTAAGTTCTTTGATGCTTATCACCATATTCGCCGATAGGGCAGATTTTTTTTTTATTAATTTATGTTTGACTCTTAAATGTGCCGCCTGTTGTAAAGCAGTGCACTGTTACTAGTTTTCTAAAGTAAGTTCTCAGTCTGTTGCAGTTCACATTGTATGGGACCTGCCCCATCCACCAGCACACCTGTGGGTGGAGAGTCCACAGCGTCCACCTTGACCGTTGGGACTCAGATGGATCTGTGTAACTTCTTCTGGTTCTGAACTTATGTCACCAACGGGCGTGACGCATTGGTTGCGCTGCTACTGTTTAATGTAAGCAAATTTGCTGCAATAACTTAAGATATTGCATTTGAAAGCTAATTGACAAATTTTGTGAATGTTAAGGTTTTGATTGTTAATATGCAGCTTGCCTGATTTCGGATACCCGTTAATGTTTGAAAAATTACTTAATTTCTTAATTGTTTCAAAGATCTTTTGCTGACATCAATTTCTAATCACATTTCCTCGTTGATATTCGACAAGTTGTTTGATTTCTTACTTGATTTTGAAAGCTATTTTAGTAACATAGTAGGGCTGATATTATTTAAATAATATATTATGTATATTTTCAACTACAGACGCTGCTTTCTTGGCTTCTGGCCCAGCCCTACCGTTCAACAGCGCATTAAGTTGCTTTAGGATAAGCACATCCACTTCACATCTCAGTCAGTTGGAGAGCGAACGTTACATCCAATGGACCTCGCAAATGGCTACTGTTCGCTGCACCACATAAAGCTGTATGTCTTAACAGGGTCAAGCGACGCACCAACTGGACAGTAGCTGAATGGAAGCGTGTATTTGAGGGCCACGGAGTCGCGATTGTAGTCTGCATATTTTCATCCAACGGTGCTAGGCCTAGAGCGCATGGACTGCCCAAAGAGATGTTTAATCTGTGAGTGTGAGTGTGCGCGTGTAGTCCAGGCCGGAGTTGGTTCTGTGATGTTTTGGGGAGGGGGGGGGGGGTGTTTCTAGTACCGCGATTTGGGCCCATTCATTCACGTTACCGTCAGCGGATCTAGGCTGTTGTTTTCACATTCTCAGTTACCAAGGGCTGACATTGTTCTACACCTTCGTGATGAGTTTGTTGTGGACACTCCCGGGTTCCAAGACAACAAGAGGCTGCACACACACGTCTTGGTTTTACCAACGCTTAGGCGGCTTATCGTTTCTTGACTGACGCGGTAGCCACCCGATCTCAACCCATGGAAAAATCTTGGGACTGTTTTAGTGGGTGAAACGTAGCAATCAACATGAATTTCGTAGCTCTCTGGGATCTAATCACCAATGAGTGTCTTCAGGTGGATATGGCCAGAGGCGGTGTTCTACAGAATTTGCGTGACCAATTTCTTGTTCAGTGTGCTAATCTCTGACCAGTACAAGCTGCAAAAGTGCTCATTATGCTTCCTTATACGTACAATTGTGGCCTGAGAGCGCAGACAGTCTTTAGTGTTCTACAGACTGGGCAAAATAAAACTGCTACTTAAGAAAGGCAACCCAACTTTCAGCTTCTGTCCCGGTTGTGAAACGTGTAGATTGGATTGCCTGCCTCGCTGTGCACGAAATATTTTCAGGGCAAGTTTCAATTTACTTATCGCGTATATTCTTTCCTAGCACCAAGTACATCAAGAAAGGAAACGCAATTGTTCTTTTCTCTACAGTGATTAGGTTGTGCAGTAATTAAGACGCAGGCGTCCCTTTCAGAAAGGACGCGCTTCTAATGCCGTCTGTCCTTTTAGATTTTTCTGAGATGGTTGCTTTGATAATGCAACATCTGCTTTTCGTCTTATCCATTCCTCGTCCAATCTGTGCTAAAGTTCAGTCTCTACCGACCAGGTCATCGGTAAATTCTTATGTCTCAACTGTCTCGCCTTTCTTCCGCCATAAAACGTCAAAATCAGTACCATGCAAATGTTTAAACAAGCTAATGGTATACTGTCACTTGATAACTCCTATACCTTGCGACGAGAGGTCCCTCCAGAATGTGGCGCTTGCTAGTAAAGAACATTTTGACAGAAACCATGTGTTTTGAGATCGTAGTAGATTTTTTAGGCAGCCGCATATTCGATATGTTGCAGCCCAGGTTAAAAAGGTTTAAGTATCTTCTAAATTCTCGTGTTAGCTCTCAACTAGCATCTACACTGAAGCGCCAAAGAAACTGGTATAGACATGCGTATTCAAATACAGAGATATGTAAACAGTCAGAATAAGGCGCTGCGGTCGGCAACGTCTATATAAGACACCAAGCGTCTGATGCAGTTGTCAGATCGGTTACTGCTGCTACACTGACAGGATATCAAGATTTAAGTGAGTTTGAACGTGGTGTTACAGTCGGCGCACGAGCGATGGGACACAGCATCTCCGAGGTAGCGATGAGGTGCGGATTTTCCCGTACGACCATTTCACGTGTGTACCGTGAATATCAGGAATCCCGTAAAACATCAAATCTCCGACATCGCTGCGGACGGGAAAAGATCTTGCAAGAACGGGACCAACGACGACTGAAGAGAATCGTTCAACGTGACAGAAGTGCAACCCTTCCGCAAATTGCAGCAGATTGCAATGCTGGGCCATCAATAAGTGTCAGCGTGAGAACAATTCAACGAAACGATATCGATAATGGCTTTCGGAGGCGAAGGCTGACTCGTGTACGCTTGATGACTGCACGACACAAAGATTTTTGCCTCGCATGGGCCCGTCAACACCGACATTGGACTGTTGATGACTGGAAACGTTGCCTGGTCAAACTGCATCGAGTGGATGGATGTGTACGGGTACGGAGAAAACCTCATGAATCCATGGACCCTTCATGTCAGCAGGGACTGTTCAAGCTGATGGACGCTCTATAATGGCGTGGGACGTGTGCAGTTGGAGTGATGTGGGACCCCTTATATGTCTAGATATGACTGATAGATGACACGTGCGTAACCATCCTGTCTGATACCCTGCTTCAACTCATGTCCATTGTACATTCCGACGGACTTGGGCCATTCCAGCAGGACAATGCGACACCCCAAACGTCCAAAATTGCTACAGAGTAGCTCTAGGGACTTTCTTATGAGATTAAACATTTCCGCTGGCCACCAAACTCCCCAGACATGAACATTATTGAGCATATCTGCGATGCCTTGCAGCGGGTTGTTCAGGAGAAATCTCCACCTCCTCGTACTCTTACGGATTCATGGACAGTCCTGCAGGATTCATAGTGTCAGTTCCCACTAGCACTACTTTGAACATTAGGTGAGTCCATGCCACGTCGTGTTACGACACTTCTACGTGCTCGCTGGAGCCCTAGACGATATTAGGCAAGTGTACCAGTTTCTTTGGCTTGTCAGTGTAAATTACTATATAGGTAAAGCTGGTTTATTCAACAGGCTTGTTCTGACCCAAAAAGATTAACTATTTTTTTGATTATAGGTTATTTAGTACTTTTTTTCCTTTCCCTTGCATATTTTTCGCTCATATTGTTCAACATCTACATCTACATGACTGCTCTGCAATTCAGATTAAGTACCTCGCTGAGTGTTCATTGAACCACCTTCAAGCTATTTCCTTTACCGCTCCATTCCCTAAAGGCGCGCGGGAAAAAACGAACGCTTAAATCTTTCAATGAGAACTCCTACTTTGTTACAGCGAACATTTCTCCCTATGAAGGTGGTTGCCAACAAAATTTTTCCACATTTGGAGGAGAATGTTGGCGATTGATATTTCGCGAAAATATCCTGCCACAAAGATAAACGTCTTCCTTTTTAATGATTCTCACCTCATCTCGCATGTCATATCCGTGACACTACCCTCTCTGTTTTTGGTCATCAATCTGACTGGTTTGATGCGGCACGTCACGAATTCCTCTCGTATGCCAATCTCTTCATCTCAGAGCAGCACTTGCAACCTGCGTCCTCGATTATTTGCTGGATATATTCCAATCTCTGTCTTCGTCTACAGTTTTTTCCCTCTATAGCTCCCTCGAATACCGTGGAAGTTATTTCCCGAGTTCTTAACAGATGTCTTATCATCCACTCCCTTCTCCTTGTCAGTGTTTTCCACATATTCCATTCCTCGCCGATTTTGCTTAGAACCTCCTCATTCTTTGCCCTATCGGTCCACCTAATTTTCAACATTTGTCTGTAGCACCACATCTCAGATGCTTCGATTCTCTTCTGTTCCGGTTTTCCCGCAGTCCATGTGACATTACCATACAATACTGTGCTCCAGACGTACACCCACAGAAATTTATTCCCCAAATTAACACTTATGTTGAGTACTAGTAGACATCTCTTGGCCAGGAATGCCCTTTTAGGCAGTGCTAGTCTGCTTTTGATGTCCTCCTTGCTCTGTCCGCCATTGGTTAATTTACTGCCAAGGTTGTAGAATTCCTTAACTTCATCTATTTCGCGACCAGCAATTTTAACGCTAAGTTTCTCGCAGCTCTCGTTTCTGCTACTTCTCATTGCTATCATCTTTCATCGGTTTGCTCTCAGAATATATTCTGTTCTCATAGACTGCTCATTCCATTCAGCAGATCATGTAAATCTTCTTCACTTTCACTCATGACAGCGATGTCAACAGCGAATGTTATCGTTGATATCCTTTCACCTTGAATTTTAATTCCGCTCCGGAACCATTCTTTTATTTCCATCTCCTCTATCACGCGATAATCCAAATTTTATTTTACTTATTGACATTTGGTCCAGTGAAACATTGTCCTTATCCTGTTGGACAAAAGAATAGTAGTCAAACAGCTAATAAACTCTTCCTTGATGACTACTTAGGGAATTAGACTCTTTACTGTGTCGCATTTTAAATTTTTTATAAGTTTCTATCATTAAGTAAATACGCCTTACCTGTACTGTTACCTATAGACTGACTGACATGAAATTGATAATTTCCGGAAGCATTTTCAGACTGCCGAGATTGAAAAGTGAATCGATGTTCCGAGGAAACTGTATGTTTACTGCTATCAACCGTGAATTAAATTGTTTTCTGGGTGCTTGACTCTTGTTGGAGGGAAACAATACGTTATCATTATCTCTAATCGTATCGTTATCACAGACACAGAACGCAGTTTCCGTTAAGCTTTCTGGGGAATTCCCTCTCGCCAAATCTTAATCTGCCGATATTGGAGATGAGTGGTCTTGGCTACATACTGCGTCTTAAACCAGGTTTTAGAGATCATTCGGCATCACAGTGCACATCGTATACCCCCTTCCTTTTTTTATCCTTCCGCATAGATTAGAAATAGTTTAGCTTTTATTATTTAGTGAAGCTGGAATTTTAGAGCTGGCAGGATAAACATTAAAATCATCAGGCTCCAATTTGTAAGTCGAAATCAGAGTGGTTTGAACTATGTAATCTTATTAAATTATCGATTCAGAACTCATTAGAGCTATTGATCTTTTCTTGTGATGTCAGTTTCATTGTGAATTTTTTTTGTCTTGCACTTTTTATGTACGATCAGTAATGGTAGTGATGTTATACACCCTGAAACAAACAGTTATACCAACAAAAGACGAAAATATCGCTACTGTTCTGTTGCTTTTGTAAGCTATCAACTCCAGAGTTTTTTTGAAAAGAATTCGTCGAAAGAGATCCGAATCGGTGGACTTCTCACGGTCACTTCCTTCTGCGTACTTTTTCTTTCCCCAGTCGTCAACTGGAAAAAGCCAGAACACTTCTGGCTAACAGCGTATTGTGACAGAAATAGTCAACCTTCAGCAGACAAGCCGTATTCCTTACCAGAAACATTCTACTTTATCAATGACTACAGCAGAGCGCCCCTTTGCAAGTCGTGAACGAAAATATGAAACGAAATGATAAACAGAAAATGCCACCGTATTTCGGAATTATAGAGTTTCGGAAAGTTTTTGACTTAGTTTTAAAGTAATGTTTATTAAGAGCCATTGAGAAAGAAGGCACTGATTCAGCCTATGTTAGTAAGCTGATGAAAATAAAGGGTTTGAGAAAAAATGTGTCACATGCTCTTACATAAAATAGTACTGATAGAAACTGGGAAAAAGGTCTCGTAAACAAGTGTCCAAAATATGATTCTTATATTGTTTTTGGCTTGTAGTGGAAGCATTATTTCGCGAAAAATGCTGTTCGCAAAATAATGTTATCATTGACTGAAGCAGACAAATAAATTCGCAAAACGTCGTACAATACGACGTCTCATTCAGTAAAAATGGATAAAATTTAACCCACCAGTTTTAGTTTACAGGTTTTATTTTCAAGACTCTCATAGAATGAAGCGGACAGGAGAGACACAGAAATATGACTATTAACAAAGTAAGTCAAAGTCGAAAATCTGATGTATGAAGTAGATAAAATGTTAATGTACACGATGAACATCTTGTCTGAACGTTAACAGATACTCCAGTATTTCCACACCTGTGGGATGTGTTGATTAATATTCCATCGTTATATGGGCTTCCTTGCTGTATTGACAATAAGGGAGGGGGGTATTGTACCTTCGGGCACTTTTCAAACTTTCTCATCTGGCTGGCCTTGTAATAATAGTTTAATATATACTATTATTCCATGTTTAAATGAGAGCATTCACTTCTTATGTTCTGCAGTGTTTTTCTGAAATTACAAAAATTACTCAAGAAAATTAAAGTTTTTCCAAACGTAAAGCCGGCCGGAGTGGCCGAGCGGTTCTAGGCGCTGCAGTCTGGAGCCGAGCGACCGCTACGGTCGCAGGTTCGAATCGTGCCTCGGGCATGGATGTGTGTGATGTCCTTAGGTTAGTTAGGTTTAATTAGTTCTAAGTTCTAGGCGACTGATGAAGTTAAGTCGCATGGTGCTCAGAGCCATTTGACCCATTTGAACCAAACGTAAAACATGTTCCAAGGCACTGAAAGAATAAATATTCTATCGAAATTTAAAAGTATTGAGTCGAGAAAATATTTTCGATACTGTATTTAGTTGTTATCTATTACATTATTACTCTACTACACACCAATGTTCAGTAAGGGGTACCAAATTAAGCAGAAGTGTTATCAAAAACCAGTTACAAGTTAAATTCAGTTTGAAACTGGAGGTAACACAAAGTTACACGGCGTACGAATGGCGAAGTATGGCTTTACCGTCAACCGAAATATTATGACCATCGCTCTACTATCGATACGAATCCGCCCAGGCAGCAGCAGCGTCACTTGGCGAGGAATGACTGCTAGTTAGACACACGCACGGTGCATGTAGTATCAGTGAGCGTGCTGCCTTTGTGTAGACAGGGGAAAGCGCGCTATCTGAGCTTGACCGAGGGCAGATTGTGATGGCCCGCAGGCTCGGCACGAGCATTTCGGAAACTGCACGACTTGTAGGGTATTTGAGGAGTGCTGTTTTGAGTGTCTTCAGCACTGGACGAAACGAAGGTGAAACCCTTGGGTTTGCGCGGCCATCCTGACTACAGATGTCGGACGTTGTAGGCTGGGGAGACTGGTAAGACAGGACAGGCGGCGAAGTGTGGCGGAACTAACATCAGACTTCAAATGCTGGGCGGAGTGCAAGTGTGTCTGAGGTGACAGCGAAGCGAACGCTCTTGCCGATGGGGCTCCGCAGCCGGACACTGATGCATGTGCCAATGTTAACAACACGGCATCGGCAACTACGACTGAAATGGACACGTGACCATCGCCACTGGACGTTGGCGCAGTGGCAGAGCGTTGCTTGGTCTGATGAATTCCGATACGCTATTCATCATTCCGAAGGGAGGGCGCAAATCCGGCGTCTTCCAGAGAAAAGCTCCTTGACACCTTTACTGGGGGATGGAGACAAGTTGACAGCGGCTCCAGTATGCTCTAGGAACGTTCACGTGGACGTCCATGGGTCCAGTGGAGCTCGTGCAAGGCACCAGGATGGCCAAGGAGTATGGTATACTGGTTACAGACCACGTACACATCTTCGAGACGATCATATTACCCGACGGCAGTGGCATTTTCAGCAAGTTAATGCGCCATGTTACGAGGAACTCCTTGTGACATGGCACACTATCTATAGTTCAATTCTTTTATCTTGCGGTTCGCGCATGCCCGCTAAGACGCGGGAGATTGCTACGTTGTCAGTTCTACGCGCCAAGAGAAGCAGCGCCATAGTATAGTTCGCAAAACTTACGTTTAGGGGGGAGCGCGCAGTTTTTGAAGTAAAGCCACCACGGCCGCATTAACCCTTTCGCTGCTACAAAGACGTGCTACCCGCATTCCGCGCTGTGCGCGATTTTGTCATCATTGCACTGCTCGCCTGTGCAGACACACGGTGTTTCGACTGCTTTGTCACACTTTATCATTCGATTTCACAAAAACTATTTGGCACAAAAATTTTATTTTTACACATCTTCTTGACTGATACCTTCCCCCCATAAATGACTTAATTTTGCTTCGATGTTCAACGCAGTTATTGTGCAGCATTAGATGTAGTAAACCATTGCACGAAATTTTGAAGAGTTTGCAGAGGTAAAAGTCCATAGCGTACACTTTCTGTGTGGTCGATTTTAGTTGCTACTAGAAATTTCAAAAAAATACATTCAAACGAATAAAATTCATGAAGTAAGACACTTTGATATTGTTTTTAAATAAAGAAAATATTAAGCACCAAACAAGGTTTGAACTCAGAACGTTTTGCTTAGCAGCCACACACCTAAAACATACACTAACGCAGCTCGTCATTCAACGTAATTCCTCGAAGAGTTTAAAGCATCACGCAAAATACCGACAAACACTGTTGGTATGACAATGAATTACTCACGTTTCGCCGAAGTACAATAGGAAATAAACAATTACCGCTGTTCTTTATTGCGAAAAAACGGCTAGTGAGAATGAATTTCCTTGCTATCGCCTGAATTAGGATTCTTATTGCTTGTTTGGTTTAATTAATTAATAGAATATGAAGCAACTGGTATAAAGAATGCTTTTTCCAAACTTTCTTTTATAGAAAGTCTGCTATGAAGACATTCCTTTTGTTCAATTACTTTATTTATGACTGAACGTTTCTGAAACTGAAGACACTCGTCCGTGCTCTGCACTGCAGTCGAGCTCTGGCAACCTCGTTCTCTGTTCATTGGCTGACTGTGTTTTGTGACGCCAGGTGCGCAGAACGAACCTAAACTCGGCCGCCGTCGTAAATGACACGCACTTTAGTTGAAAAATGCCATAGGGGAACATGATCGTCACGAAAAGGTGTACGTGGTCTGTAACCAGTACACCATACTCCTTGGCCATCCTGGTGCCTTGCACGAGCTCCACTGGACCCATGGACGTCCACGTGAACGTTCCCAGAGCATACTGGAGCCGCTGTCAACTTGTCTCCATCCCCCAGTAAAGGTGTCAAGGAGCTGTTCTCTGGAAGGCGCCGGATTTGCGCCCTCCCTTCGGAATGACGAATAGCGTGTCGGGATTCATCAGACCATACATCGCTCTGCCACTGCGACAACGTCCAGTGGCGATGGTCACGTGCCCGTTTCAGTCGTAGTTGCCGACGCCGTGTTGTTAACATTGGCACATGCATGAGAGTCCGGCGGCAGAGCCCCATTGGCAAGAGCGTTAGCTTCGCTGTGTGTTCAGACTCACTTGTACTCTGCCAGCATTTGAAGTTTGATGTTAGTTCCGCCACACTTCGCTGCTTGTCCTGTTTTATCAGTCTCCCAGCTTACACTGCCCGACATCTGTCATGAGTGGTGGCCACCAACCCCACGACGTCTGGATGTGGTTCGACCTTGGTTTAGCCACGTGTTGAAGACACTCGCCACAGCAAGTCCTGCAGTTTGCGAGCTGCTCGTGCAGAGCCTCCGGGCCGTTACAATGTGCCTTCAGTCGAACTCAGACAGAGAGGACGCCTTCCCCAGTCTACACACGGACAACACGCTCACTGATACTACACTACTGGCCATTAAAATTGCCACACCACGAAGATGACGTGCTACAGACGCGAATTAACCGACAGGAAGAAGATGCTGTGATATGCGAATGATTAGCTTTTCAGAGCATTCACACAAGGTTGGCGCCAGTGGCGACACCTACAACGTGCTGACATGAGGAAAGTTTGCAACCGATTGCTCATACACAAACAGCAGTTAACCGGCGGTGCCTGGTGAAACGTTGTTGTGATGCCTCGTGTGAGGAGGAGAAATGCGTACCATCACGTTTCCGACTTTGATAAAGGTCAGATTGTAGCCTATCGCGATTGCGATTTATCGTATCGCGACATCGCTGTTCGCGTTGGTCGAGATGCAATGACTGTTAGCAGAATATGGAATGGGTGAGTTCAGGGGGGTAATACGGATCGCCGTGCTGGATCCCAACAGCCTCGTACCACTAGCAGTCGAGATGACAGTCGTCTTATCTTCATGGCTGTAACGGATCGTGCAGCCATGTCTCGATCCCTGAGTCGACAGATGGGGACGTTTGCAAGTCAACCACCATCTGCACGAACAGTTCGACGACGTTTGCAGCAGCATGGACTATCAGCTCGGAGACCATGGCTGCGGTTACCCTTGACGCTGCATCAAAGACAGGAGCGCCTGCGATAGTATACTCAACGACGAACCTGGGTGCACGAATGGCAAAACGTCATTTTTTCGGATGAATCCAGGTTCTTTTTACAGCAAGATGATGGTCGCATCCATGTTTGGCGACATCGCGGTGAACGCACATTGGAAGCGTGTATTCGTCATCGCCATACTGGCGTATCACCTGGCGTGATGGTATGGGGTGCCATTGGTTACACGTCTCGGTCACCTCTTGTTCGCATTCACGGCACTTTGAACAGTGGACGTTACATTTCAGATGTGTTACGACCCGTGGCTCTACCCTTCATTCGATCCCTGCGAAACCCTACATTTCAGCAGGATAATGAACGACCGCATGTTGCAGGTCCTGTACAGGCCAACCTGGATACAGAAAATGTTCGACTGCTCCCCTGGCCAGCACATTCTCCAGATCTCTCACCAACTGAAAACGTCTGGTCAATGGTGGCCGAGCAACTGGCTCGTCACAATACACTGGTCACTACTCGTGATGAACTGTGGTATCGTGTTGAAGCTGCATAGGCAGCTGTACTTGTACCTGCCATCCAAACTCTGACTCAATGCCCAGGTGTATCAAGGCCGTTATTACGGCCAGAGGTGGTTGTTCCGGGTACTGACTTCTCAGGATCTATACACCCAAATTGCGTAAAAATGTAATCACATGTCAGTTCTAGTATAATATATTTGTCCCATGAATACTCGTTTATCATCTGCCTTTCTTCTTGGTGTAGCAATTTTAATGGCCAATAGTGTACATGCACTGTGCGTGTATCTGACTAGCAACCATTCCTCGCTAGGTTATGCTGCTGCTGCTGCTGCTGCCTGGGAAGGCTTATATCGATATGATTTGTTGGCCTGGAAAAAGCGTTCGACAATGTAAAATGGTGCAAGATGTTCGAAATTCTGAAAAAAGTAGTGGTAAGCTATAGGGAGAGACGGGTCATATATAATATGTACAACAGCCAAGAGGGAATAATAAGAGTGGACGACCAAGAACGAAGCGTTCGTATTAAAAAGGGCTTAAGACGAGGATGTAGACTCTCGCCCCTACTTTTCAACCTGTACATCGAGGAAGCAATGATGGAAATAAAAGAAAGTTTCAGGAGTAGAATTAAAATTCAAGGTGGAAGGATATCAATGATACAATTCGCCGATGACATTGCTATCATGAGTGAAAGTGAAGAAGAATTACATGATCTGCTGGACGGAATGAACAGTCTAATGAGTACACAGTATGGATTCAGAGTAAATCGAAGAAATACGAAGGTAATGAGGAGTAGTAGAAATGAGAACAGCGAGAAACTTTACAACGGGATCGATGGTCACGAAGTTAAGGAATACTGCTACCTAGGCAGTAAAATAACCGCTGTTGGACGGAGCAAGGAATACATCCAAAGCGAACTAGCTATGGTAAAAAAGACATTCCTGACCAATAGAAGTCTACTAATATCAAATATCGGCCTTAATTTGAGGAAGAAATTTATGAGAACGTACGTCTGGAGTACAGCATTGTATAGTAATGAATCATGGACTGTGGGAAAACCGGAACAGAAGAGAATCAAAGCTTTTTAGATGTGGTACTACAGACAAATGTTGAAAATTAGGTGGACTGATAAGGTAAGGAATGATTAGGTTCTACGCAGAATCGGAGAGGAAGGGAATATGCGGAAAACACTGATAAGGAGAAGGGACAGGATGATAGGACACCTTTTAAGACAAGAGGGAGTGACTTCCATGGTACTAGAGGGAGCTGTAGAGGACAAAAACTGTAGAGGAAGACAGATTGGAATACATCCAGCAAATAATTGAGGACGTAGGTTGCAAGTGCAACTCAGATAAAGAGGGGAAATCATGGCACACCAAACCAGTCAGAAGACTGATGGCTGATCAGTGCATATTCTCATATCAGCCTCCATGCAGCAGTCTTCCGAACTGACACTATGTACTTCAGGCATGAAATTCCTGAAGATTATATTCACAAGCTGTTTCTTTCCACGTCACAACGAACACAAGAATGTATTTCTGCCCGTGGAGGTCAAATTTCGTATTGATTCTGATCACAGAGATCAGTTCCAAACGGAATGAAAGTGTAACCACGAACACCTCCACAATGTTTGGTAAGGTTAGGACTGGTGCTTCATGGTTCCGTCAGTTTAGGTATGCCCATGTACAAATTTCTTACCGGGCGAGAAACTTGGACAATGACTCGCTTACTACCAGAATTTGAAGTTATGTAGTAGTGGAAGCAGTGAAAGAATTCACTAGCAGTGAAAGAATTCACTTGTGTAGTAATGTAGATTACAGAGTGATGGCTCATGCAAGGTCAGAAGAAAACATTGACAGGGAGTCCTGCTGTAATGCTGCCTTGTTTCGACCGGTGTGTGTTTTTTAAATGTTTTGGAATTGTAAGTTAAACGTTCACGAAACAAGGTCGCATCACATTGACGACAACAAGAGGTCAATGAAATCATGAAAACGTAGGCTTTACAATTAATGAATTGAAATGTAAGTCTTCTATTTGTGTCTATTACTGAAAGTTAATTAAACCTAAATTGTTAACTGTATCATCACGCACAGAAAAAAATGGTTCACATGGCTCTAAGCACTATGGGACTTAACATCTGAGGTCATCAGT
Source organism: Schistocerca serialis cubense (assembly GCF_023864345.2). Classification (NCBI taxonomy): domain Eukaryota; kingdom Metazoa; phylum Arthropoda; class Insecta; order Orthoptera; family Acrididae; genus Schistocerca; species Schistocerca serialis. The sequence goes on from NC_064638.1 coordinate 569,495,863, forward strand.
CCCCTAGACTTGGGACTACTTAAACCTAAGTAACATTAAGGACATCACATACATCCATGTCCGAGGCAGGATTCGAGCCTGCGACTGTAGGAGCAGTGCGGTTCCGGACTGAAATCACACACAGAAGTCGATGACGGTGATCGTAGTAGCTTGGTGACAAAACCGTGTTTCATGTTAAGTTTTAATGCAAAGAATGATTAGCATCATAATAGTAATAATGATCGGGCATCGTTAACTTTGTAAACTGCAGGCTTGAATGATGTACGTTGAAACTGGAAACGAATGCCCGCTTATGGCGTGCGATCGTTGCGTCACCAAACCAATCGTTTCAAAATAATTTATCAGTCTAGGAAATACGTAAACGATTTCATCATTTAGAGTATCATAGGGTCACATATATAGCAAATTTAAATGAAACATAATTAACTCTCAGTTACATATTATTTCAAACAACTCTTAAGAGTACACTTCTTACATAACCTGATCGTCCAATGGCTGCGGGTAAAAAGGTAAACAAGACGATGACTCGATCTTCGGATTTTTTAAAACCAAACTACAATCAAAAGTAAAAAGTTATTAATTCGTTACATAGGCAAACTCTGTTTTAAGCACAAAATTTTACCGCCGACTTTAGCAAAATCTAGTGAGTCGTTATATTACTGATGACGAATGCTGACATGGAAATGTATAAGTTCCTAGAAGTGTTGAAATCAGACGTTTCACTGCTATCGCCTTTCACAAATCGTGCACCCACGTGCCATGAATAAATCACTTGTCGACTCAGGGACGACGTGTCGCGTGGAGTCTCTTCCCACGGGAGCACTACATCTTCTCAAACAGGAAAGAGCAGGTATCTCTTGTAGCGACGCCAGAGCTTTTATCGGTGTCAGCAAATCAGCTTGTACGAGTATATTTCAGTTGGTCGCCTCATGCACTTTTAAGCAGGTCACATTTCTCTTGTCTCTCGTCCTGAGCACCACACCTAGCACAAGTGATTCAGACTCTTGTGAATTTGATATGGGCGCATTCGACCAGCAACTTTCACCAAAACGGTGAGATGGCAGCAACATGGAAGCATTCGCGCTGTACTGGCACGGCTGGAAACCGTAATTTCCCCAAGTGCTACGCTACATAAGTTTACAGTGACTGCATTTATCTTCCATAAGAACTTTCCACCAATCCAGGTAAGGCATCGCTAATGCAGTTCTTCGAGTTGTAGGGCGACATAGAAGGCCTCATCGTAAATTATTCCTTCTACCACACAAGCTCTCTGTTTTCAGGTTATCAGGTGACAAACATATTTACCCTGCGCAAATTCATACTAACGCCCAGCTTTAATCTGCTTTGAAGCATTACAGAGTGACGTATATAGTCAGTGCTGTTGTTCAACACTCTTGTATTACTTCCGAGTAATCCCTCCTTCCCTTTTCCTTGCGCTTTGCGTGAGCTTTTCCATCTCCGAAACTTTAACTTTGAAATCTTATTGCATTATTAATGGGTCATATTCAGTCTCTGGAGATATTTTTCGGGGTGGAAACAGGTTTCATAGCCAAGCATGAACAATCAGGTACCAAGTCAAAAGGAATAGCAGGCTTATAGTAGAAGTCAGGAGCTCAGGAATATGGAACTTTGACAACTGAAAATCCGAAAAAGAAGGCCGGCCGGAGTGGCCGTGTGGTTCTAGGCACTACAGTCTGGAACCGCGTGACCGCTACGGTCGCAGGTTCGAATCCTGCCTCGGGCATGGATGCGTGTGATGTACTTATGTTAGTTAGGTTTAAGTAGTTCTAAGTTCTAGGTGACTGATGACCACAGCAGTTAAGTCCCATAGTGCTCAGAGCCATTTGAACCGAAAAAGAAGTAGCTGCATCTATTTCAGAAGTGGTGCTATGTTAAAAGTAAGTGGAAAGATTAAATGCGAAGTGAAGTATTAAAAACAGTAGATGAGGGAAGGAGTCTGTGGAAAACTTTTTCCAGAAGAAGGAACAAGTCAATGGGGCACTTGCTACGACGTCTAGGAATACTTAATTTGGTCATGGAAGGAGCAATAGAGGTGGAAAGCAGTAGGGGCAGCTAAAGACTAGAATATGCAAAAATATGTGGACAGGTTAAATACGAAAGGAAGTATTAAGAAGAATAAGTGAGGAAAGGAGTCTATGGAAGATTCTTGCTGGAAGAAGGAAGACTGCAGAAGATGTTGTGTGTAGGAGCAACTTAGAAATGAAAAAGATTAGCACAAGATACGAAAAGACGGAGGACGGCACAAACTCAGTCAAAAGGCTGATGGCATAAAAGGAAGAGAGCGGAAGTTTACTCAGAAGCTGGCAAGCGTGAAGTGTCGTCTCCAGTCATCCAAGGAGCATTTGATTAGTAGCCACATGAGCACAGGTATCCTGCAACAGTCGTCATATGGTACAGAAGAATGTAAATTTTGGCTAGAAAGTCCCGCGGGGTGGGTTCAGCCGTCTGTTCTCCTCCGCACTCATTGGCCCCTGTCCTTGTGGACATACAGAGTGGTCCATTGATCGTGACCGTGTCAAATATCTCACGAAATAAGCGTCAAACGAAGAAACTACAAAGACGAAACTTGTCTAGCTTGAAGGGGGAAACCAGATGGCGCTATGCTTGGCCCGCTAGATGGCGCTGCCATAGGTCAAACGGATATCAACTGCGTTTTTTTAAAATAGGAACCCCCATTTTTATTACATATTCGTGTAGTACATAAAGATATATGAATGTTTTAGTTGGACTACTTTTTTCGCTTAGTGATAGATGGCGCTGTAATAGTCACAAACATATGGCTCACAATTTTAGACGAACAGTTGGTAACAGGTATGTTTTTTACACTAAAATACAGGATGTAGGTACGTTTGAACATTTTATTTCGGTTGTTCCAATGTGACACATGTACCTTTGTGAACTTATCATTTCTGAGAACGCATGCTGTTACACCGTGATTACCTGTAAATACCACAATAATGCAATAAATGCTCAAAATGATGTCCGTCAACCTCAATGCATTTGGCAATACGTGTAACGACATATCTCTCAACAGGGAGTAGTTCGCCTTCCGTGATGTTCGCACATGCATTGACAATGCGCTGACGCATGTTGTCAGGCGTTGTCGGTGGATCACGATGGCAAATATCCTTCATCTTTCCCCACAGAAAGAAATCCGGGGACGTCAGATCCGGTGAACGTGCGGGCCATGGTATGGTACTTCGACATCCAATCCACCTGCCATGAAATATGCTATTCAATACTGCTTCAACCACACGCGAGCTATGTGCCGGACATCCATCATTTTGGAAGTACATCGCCATTCTGTCATGCAGTGAAACATCTTGTAGTGGCATCGGTAGAACATTACGTAGGAAATCAGCATACATTGCACCATTTAGATTGCCATCGATAAAATGGGGGCCAATTATCCTTCCTCTCATAATGCCGCACCATACATTAACCCGCCAAGGTCGCTGATGTTCCACTTGTCGCAGCCATCGTGGATTTTCCGTTGCCCAATAGTGCATATTATGCTGGTTTACGTTAGGGCTGTTGGTGAATAACGCTTCGTCGCTAATTAGAACGCCTGCAAAAAATCTGTCATCGTCCCGTAATTTCTCTTCTGCGCAGTGGCAGAACTGTACACGACGTTCAAAGTCGTCGCCATGCAATTCCTGGTGCATAGAAATATGGTACGGGTACAATCGATGTTGATGTAGCATTCTCAACACCGGCGTTTTTCAGATTTCCGATTCTCGCACTATTTGTCTGCTATTGATGTGCGGATTAGCCGCGACAGTAGCTAAAGCACCTACTCGGGCATCATCATTTGTAGCAGGTCGTGGTTGACGTTTCACATGTGGCTGAACACTTCCTGTTTCCTTAAATAACGTAACTATCCGGCGACGGTCCGGACACTTGGATGATGTCGTCCAGGATACCGAGCAGCATACATAGCACACGCCCGTTGGGCATTTTGATCACAATAGCCTTACATCAACACAATATCGACCTTTTCCGCAATTGGTAAACGGTCCATTTTAACACGGGTAATGTATCACGAAACAAATACCCTCCGCACTGGAGGAATGTTACGTAGTACCACGTACTTATACGTTTGTGACTATTACAGCGCCATCTATCAGAAAACGAAGAAAGTGGCCCAACTAAGACATTCATATTTCTTCACGTACTACACGAATATGTAATAAAAAAATGGGGGTTCCTATTTTGAAAAACGCAGTTGATATCCGTTTGACCTATGGCAGCACCATCTAGTGGGCCAACCATAGCGCCATCTGGTTTCCCCCTTCAAGCTAGACGAGTTTCATTCTTTGCAGTTTTTTCGTTTGGTGCTTATTTCGTGAGATATTTGGCCCGGTCACTATCAATGGACCACCCTGTATAAGTGTTGTGTTGTTGAGAGTAGGTTATCAAAATGTATGTCTATATAGCGTAGAGCTATGTTTGTGATGTATGAGAGAAAGACGGTAGAACACGGTGCCGACACACAGCCTACTCCTCTTGAACAGCACGAAGAGGGGCGTCGAGCTTAACTTCCCGATCCAACGGACGGATCACCATCGATAAAGTCACATGCCCTCACATCATGGGACACTGTGGACAGGTTTGGGGTTTAATCCAGGACATTGCTGCGAAGACGTGATAAAGAACTTTATATCAAGACCTGTCCTCCCCTTGCCTGCCAAAAACTATCGGTGAAAATTTCATTCAATACGAGGGTGCCAACCGCTGAGCCTCCGAGTCGAGCGCTACAGCACAGGCGGGCGCTACTGAGGTGGGTGTCACGTGGTAACGGCTGGGGAAAGGAGAATCGCACAGTGTGTAAGAGCTGTTCTGACACTGGAGTTACAGATCTCCACTCTGATGATCAGATCGGCCTCCATGGCTGAGCTGTCAGGGTCTCTGAATACCAATTGGAGGATTCTGGTTCGATTCCCGGAACCACCAGGACTTTTTACGTTATGAGAGGACTGGAATGAGTTGCATTCAGCTTATGAATCCAATAGAGGAGCTTCTTGAGGATTAAGTAACCGCAGGAAGGCTCGGAAAACTGATAACATTGGGGATCAAAATAGCGGAATTTGACATGGCAGACTGATAGTATCAAGTGGTCTCCAATGCCTAGTTGCCGTTCCTTCCTACTTTTAAGACCATCCACAACAGTTAACCAAATGCATCATGTCACATTTTTATATTTAAGGCTAACTGCCCCTTGAAGAAAACGTAATGTGGTGTAATATGGCTTGAATCTAACTGGACAACACACATTGTTTCGTGATGAGTCATCTGATTGGCTAAAAGTCTGGGACAGAGATTCCAGAATACCTTGTAACTAGTTTCGTGGCGCCAGTTCAGTTTGAAAGTTCAGTTTCGCCATTCAGTTTGGAAGTTCAATTTAGTAAGGAGAGTTAGGACGATGAGGTTACTCTGAGATGTACATAACGCGAAAATGCGTTTGTCATTCATGCGTACTCTTTGCAGTGTGTTTGTAAGAAAGTGGAGTGGCTCACTTTGTACCATGGCAATTAAATTATTGTGACATCCCTAAAATATACAGAATCGTTAAACAGGTTTAGAGTATCCTCGATTCACATTACAGTTACTATGGGTGTAATTAATAGATCTACAACTGTGTGAGATCTTCTGCGAATGGGACACAACCATTATATAAGGACTATAGGGAAGGTAAGGTCCGATCGATGGAGAAACGGAAACCACAGAGAAATTCTGATGAAGTTTTGCAGAGATGTGTTGGACAGTGTCGCTAGTATGCCTGTCGCTCTTTCCAGTTCTGAGTGCTCAGTGAGCACCTAAAGATTCCTAGAAAATAGTGTCTCCAATCAAGGATGAATGCCTGTGAGACATTTCGCCTGATTTCATGCAGCCCACACAACATAACAATCATCCGTGTCCCTCTTCTCTGCCACACACTGCAGGGGCAATCAGGAACGTCCTGCAGGGTTTCTGATGGGACGTGTTTGATCACTCGCCATACAGCGGGGCTGTGGTTCCCTCTGATTTTCATCTCTGCTCCTCATACGGATTAAAGTTTTCTATAAATGGCAGCACGGTTCCTTTGAAAAGGCATGCCCGATTTCATTCCCTATGCTTAAAAAATTCGGGCATTCTGATCGATCTCTAATGACGTCGTTGTCCTTCCTTTTTCAGCGCATATATTATAGTATTAAAACCTCAGGCGCACTACTATCTCTGCCTATCACGTAGGCCTTTAAACTGTTGCTGGAATTCGGGCATGAGATGGCTTTGTGAATTTTGTCCACTTGAACACTGTAAAATTCAGATTTTGTTGCTCTCCAAACCCAACAAAATATGTAGCTATAAGTTTGACAGATGCAGAGAGACAGAGCATACATTAAAAAATCTGTACTTCTGCACTACTATATTATAAAGACAAGACATGTTTAATGTTGTTACCAAAAATTTCGAAAAATTCTTAGCCGATTTAGCCTACTACAAATTTTTACATGACATTCTAATAAACGTTCGAACAGACGTAGCCTACAGATCTTTTTTTTTAAAAAAGAAAATACGAGGGTCAGTCAAAAAGTAATGCCTCCTATTTTTTTTTCTACGTTTAATTGTCAGGAAATTTAAATGCAATTACATAGGTTGAAAACCACAACATTGAGGATCATTATGTCATTTTTCAATGTAATCTCCGCCCATCTCTACAGTTTTGGTCCATCTTTGAACAAGGGCATGTATCCCAGCACGGTAAAAATCACAGCTCTGCTTCCTAAGCCATTGACGCACGGATGTTTTGACGGCCTCCTCATCTTCAAAATGAATCCCACGATGAGCTTCTTTTAGTGGCCCGAACAGATGGAAGTCTGATGGTGCCAGGTCAGGGCTGTATGGGGGATGAGGCAAAACTTCCCATCCAATTTTGACAATCTCGTCAGAGGTGTGACGACTGGTGTGTGGTCTTGCATTGTCATGCAAAAGAAGAACATCTGCCATTGATTTTGTTGGGCGAACTCGCTGAAGACGTGCTTTAAGTTTGTTGAGGGTTGTGACGTATTGAACAGAATTTATTGTGCATCCCTGCTCCAAAAAATCAACCAGAATCACACCCTCTGTATCCCAGAAAACTGTTGCCATAACTTTCCCTGCCGATCGCACAGTTTTGAATTTTTTCTTCCTCGGCGAGCTTGTGTGACGCCACTCCATTGACTGCCTCTTTGATTCGGGTTCAAAAAAATGCACCCATGTTACGTCCCCGGTCACAATTTTTTTCAGAAACTCATCTCCCTCCAAACGGAAGCGCTGCAAGTGTTGGGAGGCTATTGTTTTCCTTGCCTCTTTATTCTGATCGGTTAACATTCTTGGAACCCACCGTGCACAAACTTTTGAGTACCCCAATTGTTTAATAATCGTGATCACACTGCCTTTACTAAGAGAAATAATGCGACACACTTCATCTGCAGTCACCCGACGGTCACCACGAATGATGTCATCAACTTGCTGAATGTTGTGTGGAGTCACTGCACTCACCGGCCTGCCGCTCCGCTTTTCGTCAGTCAACGGTGTTTGCCCTTCAGCTTCCTTACAACGACGAACCCATCGTCTAACAGTGCTGACATCCACTGTCACAACACCATACACCTTCTTCAGTCTTTCATGAATGCGTATGGGCGTTTCACCTTCTGCATTCAAGAATTCAATCACACAACGCTGTCTCAAACGAACATCGATGTCGGCCATCTTACAAACTTCTGCTGTGCTGCCACCTGTTGACACAGAAAGTTACTACTGCAGTGGATTGCAGAAGAAGGTTTGAGGAATGGCGCCAAATTCAAATTTTTCACTTAACTTAATTTCTTTAAGTAGAAAAAAAATGGGAGGCATTACTTTTTGACCGACCCTCGTATGTTTGGCATGTAAATGTATACAGAGTGAATCGTCTAAAACTTGAACCGCAAATATTGCGAAAATGGAAAGTACTATTGATGTGCAGTTTTCTCAGAATGGATTGGCATTCAAGGGCTGGTATTCTTAACCGAGAAACAGATTGTAATAACACTTAGAAAGTGTACTTTTGTGCAAAGATATATCTTTTTAAATGTAACAGTGCCTATTCATATTAGCAAACTAAAATAGGGTAAATTATAATCTCAGTGATGTTTGTTGCAGGATTCTAGTGCGAGCCGTTTACGAGATATTGTATTTTGAAATGTTTCCACATCGACACCTGTTTGTGCTATTCAACGTGTGTAGTTGCTAGGTACTATGTTGTTACGTTTGCTTACAGTGTGCTTCTGTGTTCCTTGAGTGCAATTGCGACTTGCTGGTCAGTTAATACGTGGCAGTTCAAGTAGTACGTGGTGGGTGGACGATGGGATTTACCAGTGCAGAAGCCGACATGGTCAAGATGTATGGAGAGTGTAGGAAGAATGCAGCTCGTTCCTGCAGGTATATGCAGCAAGATAGCCCATTGGTCATCAACCATCCCGGCAATTATTTATCAACTACTTCAACCAGTTACGTGAAAGTGGTAGTGCAGCACCTAGACAACGTTAACAGAAGGAAACAACTGACGACAGAAGAGGGGGAAATTAATGTCCTTGCTGTTGTTGCAGTTGATCCGCACGTTAGACCCGGGCCATCGCACGAGGAAGTGGCATGAGTCTGGAGAATGTCGTACGCATTCTCCGCCGCGTGGGATTGGCCGAGCGGTCTAGGGCGCTGCAGTCATGGACTGTGCGCCTCGTCCCGGCGGAGTTTCGAGTTCTCCCTCGGGCATGGGTGTGTGTGTTTGTCCTTAGTACAATTTAGGTTACATAGATGTGATACGGATGGAACCAATGTCGATGGAGAATGCGTGTGTGGATGTGTGAAATCTTATGGGACTTAACTGCTAAGGTCATCAGTCCCTAAGGTTACCCACTATGTAACCTGAATTATCCTAAGAATGGTCTTGACGAAAAAGAAATCCTAACAATAACCTATGCATTTCATTAAGCACTTACCTCACAAAAACTTCATTACGCGAACTACTGCAATTCAGCGAGCGTCAATACTGCCAGCTAAATAAAAGATTCTAACTACTAAAGCCACTAAGTACTAATAGGCATGTGGTTAGCAAAGGAAAGATTTTGTTGCAAACCAAATAGTGTCTCCTTTACCTTAATAATGTGACATCCAGTTCAGACACGAATATAAATCGTCATTGACATCTAGTACAAAGTCGAACACGTACAGATCGTTAGCCTACGCTAACACTTCAGACCTCTACCCTCCATCAATGCTAACTTCTCACATCTAACATCCATCACTGCTGGCTGCTCATCTCCAACTGTCCAACAGTACTTCTATCACTGCTGGCGACTAACTCCCAACGGTCCAACACTACTGGCGATTAACTTCCAACAACAAGTCCAACCAGCCACAGAGTCTCTTACAAAGAAAGCGCTGTCAGAGATCCACTGCAAAGCGCTACACAGCGCTGCCAACTCAGAAGCAGCCCACTTATAGCGTGTGCTGGTGGCGTAGTCCATTCCACGCCAGACTGGAAGAGTGCATTGCCACTACCGGTAGTCATTTTGTACACAACCTGTGATGATTGTCTCGTTACTGGTCATAATCCACATAACTAGTTTACGCACTTACGTTGTTTTTTAGAGTATGCTACCACAGGTTTGTAGAAGTGTCGGTGTGGGAAGTCTTCAAAATACGGAATCCCGTAAATCACACGCGCTGTTACACATAAATCAAGTTAAGTTCTTAACTAAACTATGATAATGACAACTAAACCCTCATTTTTTAAAAAAAGAAATCAGGAACGTCAGCACTCAGTTTGCCCAAAGGATTTCATCACACGCCCACAAGGACCTTACAGTAATAGAAACACTGAATAAATCACTTCCCCAAAAGCACTAAACCCGAGTCCTAATCCACCGACACACCCGCCGTGTTCATTAAATAAGTTATAATATTAATAGCTAGCTCTTTTTTCTGTAATGCTGTTCCAAAAAATTTTAAATCTCTTTTCTAGCTCGCCAGATTGGCTACAGAAGTCACTAGGACTGTTCCATACAGTGGGGATATGCTTTATTTGTATAGACGCTTTTCTAAAACGAAACCCAGTGAATGTTGTTAAGCTATACCGCTGTTGTCACACTGTCTTACAATGTTAAAATGGTTCCTATGGCTCTGAGCACTACGGGACTTAACGTCTGAGGTCATCAGTCCCCTAGAACTTAGAACTGGAAAAATTGAAATGAAGTCCCATGCTTCTTTACAGAGCGTAGGGGAACGATGCGGGAGACCCGCACCGCCTTACTAGGCAAGGTCCTAATGGAGGTTGTTTGCCGTTGCCTTCCTCCGACCGTAATGGGGATGAATGATGATGATGAAGACGACACAACAACACCCAATCATCTCGAGCCAGGAAAAATCCCTGACCCCACCGGGAATCGAACCCGGGACCCCGTGCTCGGGAAGCGAGAACGCTACCGTGAGACCACGAGGGGCGAACTTGGAGCTACTTAAACCGAACTAACCTAAGGACATCACACACATCCACGCCTGAGGCAGGATTCGAACCTGCGACCGTAGCGGTCGCGTGGTTCCAGACTGTTGCACCTAGAACCGCTCGGCCACCACGGCTGGCTTTACAATGTTCCTCCATCTTGCCGTGAGCCTGACGTCACGTGCATTGTGTCTTTGCTTACAGAGTCAGTACGCGTCTCCCTCGCCGCTATATCGGGAAGCCGGCAGACCGAATGTCCGTGTGTGCGCTTTACGATGTGCGGCGAATGGAGGACGCGCTCTGCAGTCTGCACCCCACCTGCGTCGTCAAGGACGGGCGTTGTCTCCTCTAGTCTAGAAGGCCAGCATCCTCCGCTCCGACGTGCTTCGTTTACCATCAGCGTGTGACACGTCACAAAGAGTCGACGACACTGTCCCGTTCGTACAATAACGGAAATGATGTCTCACCTTCTTCTTCATCGAGCTCCACACCATAAGCCAGCACAAAGTTCCTGTTATCTAATAACTCCCTGGTACCAGGTATAAGTAAGGTACATAACAGGAGCCTTCTGGCCGGAATTAATTGCTGCTGCTACCTGTCTCATGCTGAAACGAGCATGGAGAATAGCGTCATCTACTGAGGTGTCTTCGTCCTTCTAACCCGCGAGGGGTAGTCGCGCGGTCTCATGCGTCTTGTCACGGTTCGCTCGGCTCCCCCGGTCTGAGGTTCGATTCCTCCCTCGGGCGTGTCTCTCTCTCTCTCTCTCTCTCTCTCTCTCTCTCTCTCTCTCTCTCTGTGTGTGTGTGTGTGTGTGTGTGTGTGTGTGTGTGTGTGTGTGCGGGAATGTGTGTGTGTTGTCCTTAGCGTAAGTTAGTTTAAGTTAGATTAAGTAGTGTGTAAGCTTAGTGACCGATGTTCTCAGCAGTTTGGTTCCACAGGAACTGACGACAAATATCTAATTTTCCGTCCTTCTAAGCTTTCCTCAGTCGCAAGCATCAGGCTTACATATGCCGTTCTCTATAGAACGACCATCAATGGCTTCAGAAGGCCTCCTGTAGCGGCAGTTTCGTTTTGAAAATCTCCCGGACACAAAAACTGAGCGGCTCGGCTATTACTGTACGTTAAGGCAGTCATCAAACGGACATCTTCCAGCTTCGCTTTTGCGTAAATTTCCATTATGCCGTAGAGGAAGGAAAGTCCGTCCATCGCATTTCGTCACTGCCTTCTGTGAAATCGAACGCAAAGCGCTGGAGGTGAAACCAAGAATTACAGTTCAATAAGACTTCAGCAAGAGTGTTTAATCCTGCCTAGTCGTCGAAATGGGGTGTCTACGAAACCTACTTTCTCGAATCGCTAGGCAACAATTCAAGCAAATCGTTTAATGAGTTTTATTATGAAAAATTAGTGACGATACATTCAGAAATATATAGATGTGTCGCAAGCAAAGCGCGCCAGACAAAATTAACAAGCTTCTTCACTATGTATACAATTTCTAATTTCTAAGACGACGGTCTCGAAATGCCTAATCTTGAAGTTGGGCTGCGGCCAGTCGGCTCCGCGCTTATGTCCTCTCCGCATAGAACGAAATTAGAATTATATATTAATACCTTCAGATGCTGACGGGTGTCGGTATATATCAACGGGGACAGGTGAAAATCTGTGCCCCGGTGAGGACTCGAACCCGGGATCTCCTGCTTACATGGCAGACGCTCTATCCATCTGAGTCGCCGATGGCACAGATGATACTGCGACTGCAGGGACTATCTCGCGCACACCTCCCGCGAGAGTCACATTCTCACCTGATATGTCCACACACTACATTCCTAGTGTCCCTAACCTAAACACTCATTACTCGTGGAAGACATTCTTACCAAATCCCGTAAGAGTTCGAGTAATATGTGTGCATCCGCACAGAAGAGGATGTCCGAAAGAACAGACACCATATCCATTTAAGTATATAGTTCTGGCAATACTAAGGATGTCCAATTACAAACATCAAAAAAAATTTTTGCATCACCCCGGTTCCCAGAACTCTTCTACTTCTACATCCATACTCTGCAAGCCACCTGACGGTGTGTGGCGGAGGGTACCCTGAGTACCCCTATCGGTTTTTCCTTCTATTCCAGTCTCGTATTGTTCGTGGAAAGAAGGATTGTCGGTATGCTTCTGTGTGGGCTCTAATCTCTCTGATTTTATCCTCATGGTCTCTTCGTGAGATATACGTAGGACGGAGCAATATACTGCTTGACTTTTCGGTGAAGGTATGTTCTCGAAACTTTAACGAAAGCCCGTACCGATCTACTGAGCGTCTCTCCTGCAGAGTCTTCCACTGAAGTTTATCTATCATCTCCGTAACGCTTTCGCGATTACTAAATGATCCTGTAACGAAGCGCGCTGCTCTCCGTTGGATCTTCTCTATCTCTTCTATCAACCCTATCTGGTACGGATCCCACACTGGTGAGCAGTATTCAAGCAGTGGGCAAACAAGCGTACTGTAACCTACTTCCTTTGTTTTCGGATTGCATTTCCTTAGGATTCTTCCAATGAATCTCAGTCTGGCATCTGCTTTACCGACAATCAACTTTATATGATCATTCCATTTTAAATCACTCCTAATGCGTACTCTCAGATAATTTATGGAATTAACTGCTTCCAGTTGCTGACCTGATATTTTGTAGCTAAATGATAAGGGATCTATCTTTCTATGTATTCGCAGCACATTACACTTGTCAACACTGATATTCAATTTCCATTCCCTGCACCATGCGTCAATTATCTGCAGATCCTCTTGCATTTCAGTACAATTTTCCATTGTTACAAGCTCTCGATACACCACAGCATCATCTCCTGAGAATAAACGTTTACTGTGGATATTGTATCACAGACACCGTCCCTTTGACTGTACAGAGATGTCTCTAAAGCCGCCCAAAGATGTAAACAACCATGCATGAGCAGCGCCTATTAGACGGAGGGGGTCCGACAGCCGATCAGTTCCAGTTATTCGCGTATGCCTTCAACCAGACAATCGTCGGTGATCTGTTTGGAGACAACCCGGTCAGGCCGAACGCCTTAGACACACTGTCCAGCGAGTGCAGCAAGGTGGAGGTTCCTTGCTGTTTTGGGGTAGCATTATGTGGGGCAGATGTACGCTGCTGGTGGTCATGGAAGGCGCCGTAACGGCTGTACGATACGTGAAAGGTATCCTGCGACCGATAGTGCAACCACATCGGCAGCATATTGGCGAGGGACTCATCTTCATGGACGACAGTTCGCACATCGTGCAGATCTTGTGAGTGACTTCCTTCAGGATAACGACATGAACCCTATCGAACTTGCCTGGGATAGATTGAAAAGGGCTGTTTTGGACGACGTGACTCACCAACCACGCTGAGGTATCTACGCCGAATCCCCGTTGAGGAGTGGGACAATATGGACCAACAGTGCCTTGATGAACTTGTGGATAGTGTGCCACGACGAATAGAGGCTTACATCAACGCAAGAGGACGTGCTACTGGATATTAGAGGTACTGGTGTGTGCAGCAGTCTGGACCACCACCTCTGAAGGTCTCGCTACGGTGGTGCAACATGCAATGTCTGGTTTTCATGAGCAATAAAAAGGGCGGAAATGATGTTTATGTTTATCTCTATGCAATTTTATGTACAGGTTCCGGTACTCTCGGAACCGAGGTGAGGCAAAACTTTTATAGATGAATGTATAAAGAAATACAAACAAAATCATCACAGATTGTCTAGCTTTTGTAAATGACATGAAATGAATTACTGACTCATTGCACAGTGCCAAGGAACAAATCTCAGAACTACAGAAACAAACAGACAAAATATAAGTAAAAAATATCATTTGAAGAAACACATTTCATGACAAATATCAATGATACCCCTCCAAATCTTAAAGATCATAACAAAATTTCCAAAACAAACTGTCCTGTTTTAGATATCTAGAAGAATGGATAACAAGCAACACAAAAGAAAAGATAGTCATAGAAAGTAGAGTACATAAAATGGAAAGGGCATTCTGAATGACGAAAAACATTTATAACAAAAAACTTTATCCTGGAGCACAAAACTGACACTATTGAACGGTGGTAAGGCTTGAACCACTGCATGCTGCAGAAACACTTAACGTAATAATATTTGGGGATCTTGAAATACAGGAAAAGTTGAAAGAAGAATTCTAAGGAAAATACTGGGCCTTACAAGTAAACTTTCAAAACATGAATGTAAAACAAAAAGGGTTGTTTTATTTCATCATGTACTTCTGGCCATTGTTTTGGGGTAAGGTCTTTACGTGGATCAGCATCCCGGTTGCAAGTACATGTTCGAGTCAAATATCATTTGGTTGTAAGAGGGATTCCATTTGCTTTTACCTGAACTACTGGTGCGTGTGTTTTGTAGGTTAGGTATCTTTAAAACTCTTTCTCATTCCAGAATGAGATTTTCACTCTGCAGCGGAGTGTGCGCCGATATGAAACTTCCTTGCAGATTAAAACTGTGTGCCCGACCGAGACTCGAACTCGGGACCTTTGCCTTTCGCGGGCAAGTGCTCTACCAACTGAGCTACCGAAGCACGA
Source organism: Schistocerca serialis cubense (assembly GCF_023864345.2). NCBI lineage: Eukaryota > Metazoa > Arthropoda > Insecta > Orthoptera > Acrididae > Schistocerca > Schistocerca serialis. Next base: position 569,510,971 of record NC_064638.1, read on the forward strand.
CTCACGCCCGGTACTCACAGCTTTACTTCTGCCTTTCTCATTGTCTGTTAACCTTGATCTACAAAGACTCATCTTTACCTGCACTACTGGTGCGTGTATTTCCTAGCTTTCGGTATCTTTAAAACTTTTCATCGTGGTTTATCTTTGATTTGCCTTTTCCTGCGTCACTGTTGCGTGTACCTTCCGGATTTGGGTGTATTTAATATTTTTCATTGTGAGTTAAGATTAAAAAAATTTCATGTGTTATTTGTCATTTATATGTTGTATAAATTTAACGTATTTTCGTGTATGTTTGTAGATGGGCATGTTTTAGAATGTGCTGAATAGGGCGATAGTTCGGTGTGTGGTTAATCCAAGTGTTTCAGCCCCCTTGATTTGCTTTGGATTTGTCCTTGGTTCAAAAAATTGTTCAAATGGCTCTGAGCACTATGAGACTTAACATCTGAGGTCATCAGTCCCCTAGAACTTAGAACTACTTAAACCTAACTAACCTAAGGACATCACACACATCCATGCCCGAGGCAGGATTCGAACTTGAGACCGTAGCGGTCGCGCCGTTCCAGACTGAAGCGCCTAGAACCGCTTGGCCACACCGACCGGCTGTCCTTGGTTCCTCTCGTCCATAATGTCTTATGCTTGACGATTTCCTAATGTTCACTTTCTCATTTCAAAGCCTGCATAGTAGTTGTGTGTTCTGCTATCTTGAAATTTTTTAAAAATGTTTAACGTGTATGCTCACTGTGCTATTTGTAATATTGATTTACAAGTAGCCAAAACTCTTGTCTGACGCAGTAAGTGTCTCCGGGTGATGTTCTAATGGTTATACAGCTCAAAGAGTTCGCTTCGTTTTGGTTACAAAAAAGACCGTATTATAGACTGTAATTTAAAGTTGTTTATTTGGAGTATTTCCGTGAGCTAAATACGCAGACTGACAAAAATCCCAACACCAACTAAGCATGCAATTCAAGTTTGATTTAAATACACGCTGTATCGGCCGTGTACGTTAGTTAGTTTTGCTGTTGGGCGTAGAGAGTTGATGTTAGTCGAGAATACATTTAAGGCGACGAAGACGCCATTATCAGCAGCTCACCATCTTTGAACGAGGTCATATAACAGAGCTACGAAAAGCTGTATACTGCAGAAAGACTTGGCAGGAACGTAGGTACTGTGCATGATTATGGTAGCGGTGGTCACGGGAATATATGGTCGCAAGAAGACCGGGTTCCGGACGGCGACGTGGAGCAGCATTCGAGCTACAGTTCGCACCAAACTGACACAAAGTAGTATTAAGAATCGGATTCGTCAAGGACAGGTCCGAGCCGGACGCCCTGTAGCGTGCATTCCACCTACTCCAAAAAGCACGGTCGTTTGCGACTTCAATGATGTCAAGCGAGAGCTCATTGGATGACGGAGTAGAGGTCTGTTGGTTTCCTGATGAAAGCTGGTTCTGGCTCGTGCCAGTGATGGCTCTGTATTGGTTAGAAGGAAGTCACTCCGAGGCTTGCAACCAACCTGTCTGTGTGCTAGACACACTGGACCCACACCTGGAGTTAAGGTCTGTGGTGCGATTTCCTGTGACAGCAGAAGCACTCTCGCCGCTGTCCCACGCACCCTGATTTTACATTTGTAAGCCAGTCTGGCGGTTCGAACTCTTGTGCTCCCATTCATGATCAGCATTCCAGGGGGCGTTTTCCTATAGGATAACGTTCGCTGGCATACCCCTGTTTTAACCCATCGTGCCCTACAGCGTGGCAACATGTTGCTTTGGCCTGCTCGATCACCAGATCTTTCTCCAGTCGAGAATGTATGGGACATCATCGGACAACAGCTCCAGCGTCATACGCAACCAGCGTTGACCGTCCCTGTATCCACCGACCGAGGGCAACAGGCATGGAGCTCCAGCCCACAAACACCACGATAAAATAAGGGAAATCAGAGCTCGTACGGAAAGATATAGGTATTCGTTCTTTCCGCGCGCTATACGAGACTGGAATAATAGAGAATTAAATGTGATTTGCAGAGTATCCATGTAGATGTACACTCCTGGAAATTGAAATAAGAACACCGTGAATTCATTGTCCCAGGAAGGGGAAACTTTATTGACACATTCCTGGGGTCAGATACATCACATGATCACACTGACAGAACCACAGGCACATAGACACAGGCAACAGAGCATGCACAATGTCGGCACTAGTACAGTGTATATCCACCTTTCGCAGCAATGCAGGCTGCTATTCTCCCATGGAGACGATCGTAGAGATGCTGGATGTAGTCCTGTGGAACGGCTTGCCATGCCATTTCAACCTGGCGCCTCAGTTGGACCAGCGTTCGTGCTGGACGTGCAGACCGCGTGAGACGACGCTTCATCCAGTCCCAAACATGCTCAATGGGGGACAGATCCGGAGATCTTGCTGGCCAGGGTAGTTGACTTACACCTTCTAGAGCACGTTGGGTGGCACGGGATACATGCGGACGTGCATTGTCCTGTTGGAACAGCAAGTTCCCTTGCCGGTCTAGGAATGGTGGAACGATGGGTTCGATGACGGTTTGGATGTACCGTGCACTATTCAGTGTCCCCTCGACGATCACCAGTGGTGTACGGCCAGTGTAGGAGATCGCTCCCCACACCATGATGCCGGGTGTTGGCCCTGTGTGCCTCGGTCGTATGCAGTCCTGATTGTGGCGCTCACCTGCACGGCGCCAAACACGCATACGACCATCATTGGCACCAAGGCAGAAGCGACTCTCATCGCTGAAGACGACACGTCTCCATTCGTCCCTCCATTCACGCCTGTCGCGACACCACTGGAGGCGGGCTGCACGATGTTGGGGCGTGAGCGGAAGACGGCCTAACGGTGTGCGGGACCGTAGCCCAGCTTCATGGAGACGGTTGCGAATGGTCCTCGCCGATACCCCAGGAGCAACAGTGTCCCTAATTTGCTGGGAAGTGGCGGTGCGGTCCCCTACGGCACTGCGTAGGATCCTACGGTCTTGGCGTGCATCCGTGCGTCACTGCGGTCCGGTCCCAGGTCGACGGGCACGTGCACCTTCCGCCGACCACTGGCGACAACATCGATGTACTGTGGAGACCGCACGCCCCACGTGTTGAGCAATTCGGCGGTACGTCCACCCGGCCTCCCGCATGCCCACTATACGCCCTCGCTCAAAGTCCGTCAACTGCACATACGGTTCACGTCCACGCTGTCGCGGCATGCTACCAGTGTTAAAGACTGCGATGGAGCTCCGTATGCCACGGCAAACTGGCTGACACTGACGGCGGCGGTGCACAAATGCTGCGCAGCTAGCGCCATTCGACGGCCAACACCGCGGTTCCTGGTGTGTCCGCTGTGCCGTGCGTGTGATCATTGCTTGCACAGCCCTCTCGCAGTGTCCGGAGCAAGTATGGTGGGTCTGACACACCGGTGTCAATGTGTTCTTTTTTCCATTTCCAGGAGTGTAGATATAGCACCTGTACAACACAACACTTGCACGTTTGCACCCCTCAACATTCTTCCGGTCACGCCGGTTATTAATGTACCAGCATTTCACATTTGCAATGGTTTTTCACGCTTGCATTAACCTGCGAACTTGCGACGTTAATCACTTAAATATTTCACCTAGACAAATGTATTCCCGAAATCTCGTTACTCTACTCGGGGTTCCTAATTGTTCCAGTTAAACGTAGCCTCTATTGCAAAAAAGTATTAGCCGGCCGCAGTGGCCGAGCGATTCTAGTCGCTTCAGTCCGGAACCGCGCGACTGCTACGGTCGCAGGTTCGAATCCTGCCTGGGGCATGGATGTCTGTCATGTCCTTAGTTAGTTAGGTTTTAGTAGTTTTAGTTCTAGGGGAGTGATGACCTCAGATGTTAAGTCCCGTAGTGCTCAGAGCCATTTTGAGCAAAAAATTATTGCTCAGCTTTGTTGATGTTAAATTTGACCTCTGTTGTAAGCAAATACGTAAAAATAATTATTTTATTTATGCTCAGCGCCTTACCGCTCCTAGATCCTAGCTTAACACCATCTCAGTTTCAAATTCCCAGAAAAATAGGTATGAGATGCAGGAAAAGACCGATAATATACCATATATACAGGAACTGAAAAGGAACAATAAGAAGAGAATACCGAATGCATTGCTCTGACTAAAAAGGGTGTAGTGTCAAACAGAGACCTTCACCTCAGAAAGTGTCTAGAAAGCAGCATTATATAGAAACGAATCATTAAAGAGAAGGAAAACCAAAAAACAAGATAAATAATGTAATTGAGATCTGGTGCTATTGAAAGATGCTGAAAATTTAGTAGACAAATAAGACAAGAAATGAGGAGGAAAGGACTATGTGAAAAACGGAAACGAGAACAAGCTACACCATGACAGGAAAAGAGAGTTAGGGCAACAGAGAATAGCTTCCATGATGCTGGAGGCAGCCATAGAGGGTAAAAGTAGTAGGGGAAGACAGATGTTGGAATATACAGGGTAGGAGCGATAACTGTCCACAACATACTCCAATGGTGCAGGTGAAGTCGAGTAAAACAATTTGGTGTATGAACCTTGTGGGCTACTGAACCAGGAAACATTCTCAAATTAGAGGACAAAAGCCATTTAAACCACCGCGCATGCTCGCCATGTGATATTTTTAATATCCTCTCACCCTTTTACACCAAAGAGGTAGTCGTGGACTTACAAATGGTAAAACTGACGTTTACGTAAACTTTTCTCATAATTTTGTGAATTTTAACTGCGTAAAATGAACAATTAATCGTTTTGTTTTCCTGGCCTTCTTATCACGAGACGAGTGGACCTACATCTACATCTACATTGATACTCCGCAAGCCACCCAACGGTGTGTGGCGGAGGGCACTTTACGTGCCACTGTCATTACCTCCCTTTCCTGTTCCAATCGCGTATGGTTCGCGGGAAGAACGACTGTCTGAAAACCTCCGTGCGCGCTATAATCTCTCTAATTTTACATTCGTGATCTCCTCGGGAGGTATAAGTAGGGGAAGCAATATATTCGATACCTCATCCAGAAACGCACGCTCTCGAAACCTGGCGAGCAAGCTACACCGCGATGCACAGCGCCTCTCTTGCAGAGTCTGCCACTTGAGTCTATTAAACATCTCCGCAACGCCATCACGGTTACCAAATAACCCTGTGACGAAACGCGCCGCTCTTCTTTGGATCTTCTCTATCTCCTCCGTCAGACCGATCTGGTACGGATCCCACACTGATGAGCAATACTCAAGTATAGGTCGAACGAGTGTTTTGTAAGCCACCTCCTTTGTTGATGGACTACATTTTCTAAGCACTCTACCAATGAATCTCAACCTGGTACCCGCCTTACCAACAATTAATTTTATATGATCATTCCACTTCAAATCGTTCCGCACGCATACTCCCAGATATTTTACAGAAGTAACTGCTACCAGTGTTTGTTCCGCTATCATATAATCATACAATAAAGGATCCTTCTTTCTATGTATTCGCAATACATTACATTTGTCTATGTTAAGGGTCAGTTGCCACTCCCTGCACCAAGTGCCTATCCGCTGCAGATCTTCCTGCATTTCGCTACAATTTTCTAATGCTGCACCTTCTCTGTATACTACAGCATCATCCGCGAAAAGCCGCATGGAACTTCCGACACTATCTACTAGGTCATTTATACATATTATGAAAAGCAATGGTCCCATAACACTCCCCTGTGGCACGCCAGAGGTTACTTTAACGTCTGTAGACGTCTCTCCATTGATAACAACATGCTGTGTTCTGTTTGCTAAAAACTCTTCAATCCAGCCACACAGCTGGTCTGATATTCCGTAGGCTCTTACTTTGTTTATCAGGCGACAGTGCGGAACTGTATCGAACGCCTTCCGGAAGTCAAGAAAAATAGCATGTACCTGGGAGCCTGTATCTAATATTTTCTGGGTCTCATGAACAAATAAAGCGAGTTGGGTCTCACACGATCGCTGTTTCCGGAATCCATGTTGATTCCTACATAGTAGATTCTGGGTTTCCAGAAATGACATGATACGCGAGCAAAAAACATGTTCTAAAATTCTACAAGAGATCGACGTCAGAGATATAGGTCTATAGTTTTGCGCATCTGCTCGACGACCCTTCTTGAAGACTGGGGCTATCTGTGCTCTTTTCCAATCATTTGGAACCCTCCGTTCCTCTAGAGACTTGCGGTACACGGCTGTTAGAAGGGGGGCAAGTTCTTTCGCGTACTCTGTGTAGAATCGAATTGGTATCCCGTCAGGTCCAGTGGACTTTCCTCTGTTGAGTGATTCCAGTTGCTTTTCTATTCCTTGGACACTTATTTCGATGTCAGCCATTTTTTCGTTTGTGCGAGGATTTAGAGAAGGAACTGCAGTGCGGTCTTCCTCTGTGAAACAGCTTTGGAAAAAGGTGTTTAGTATTTCAGCTTTACGCGTGTCATCCTCTGTTTCAATGCCATCATCATCCCGTAGTGTCTGGATATGCTGTTTCGAGCCACTTACTGATTTAACGTGAGACCAGAACTTCCTAGGATTTTCTGTCAAGTCGGTACATAGAATTTTACTTTCGAATTCAATGAACGCTTCACGCATAGCCCTCCTTACGCTAACTTTGACATCGTTTAGCTTCTGTTTGTCTGAGAGGTTTTGGCTGCGTTTAAACTTGGAGTGGAGCTCTCTTTGCTTTCGCAGTAGTTTCCTAACTTTGTTGTTGTACCACGGTGGGTTTTTCCCGTCCCTCACAGTTTTACTCGGCACGTACCTGTCTAAAACGCATTTTACGATTGCCTTGAACTTTTTCCATAAACACTCAACATTGTCAGTGTCGGAACAGAAATTTTCGTTTTGATCTGTTAGGTAGTCTGAAATCTGCCTTCTATTACTCTTGCTAAACAGATAAACCTTCCTCCCTTTTTTTATATTCCTATTGACTTCCATATTCAGGGATGCTGCAACGGCCTTATGATCACTGATTCCCTGTTCTGTACATACAGAGTCGAAAAGTTCGGGTCTGTTTGTTATCAGTAGGTCCAAGATGTTATCTCCACGAGTCGGTTCTCTGTTTAATTGCTCGAGGTAATTTTCGGATAGTGCACTCAGTATAATGTCACTCGATGCTCTGTCCCTACCACCCGTCCTAAACATCTGAGTGTCCCAGTCTATATCTGGTAAATTGAAAACTCCACCTAAGACTATAACATGCTGAGAAAATTTATGTGAAATGTATTCCAAATTTTCTCTCAGTTGTTCTGCCACTAATGCTGCTGAGTCGGGAGGTCGGTAAAAGGAGCCAATTATTAACCTAGTTCGGTTGTTTAGTGTAACCTCCACCCATAATAATTCACAGGAACTATCCACTTCTACTTCACTACAGGATAAACTACTACTAACAGCGACGAACACTCCACCACCGGTTGCATGCAATCTATCCTTTCTAAACACCGTCTGTACCTTTGTAAAAATTTCGGCAGAATTTATCTCTGAGGTTAAGTTCAGATATAATCATAAACGAAACTAGTTTTTGCGTGAAGAATTCAAAAGTCCTTTTTAACGATTTTGTCAAAACCTCAAGTGTCAGTAATATATCCAATGTGCAATGCTTCCGTTTTGGATACTTGAAAATTGTACAATGGTACATGAAATAAAGAAAATGACAGCTGAAGGCATCACGAAATCATTCAAAAAATTCATCGCAGCTGCAACCCTATCACATCGAAAATTGTAGTTTTCAAAATTTTTTTACTGTCATTATCCTCACGGGAAATGTTAACTTACTAACATTAAAGAAAACCGTGTAGCGTTGGTCTTTCCAACATTACGTACAAATAATTCTTGGAGTTTGTTATTTAATAATGTCTTCTTCTAGGAATTGTCACTGATATGTCAGTAAATACTTGCCCTGCTAGGAAAGAACCAATATTAAATAAAAGTTCGATGAATAACAATGTAACTAAATGTTGTACTCATCTTTTAAGGAATCGATGTTTCAGGTTCGTTGCGTTCCCTCTAGGGATCGATCAGAGGTCCACGTCATAAATGCATCTTCATGCCATCACTACATAAGATGTATGCCATATCCTGATTTATCATGAGAGTAAAATATTACATTGTTCATCTTCCGGCACTAAAAGAACTTCTTCACACGCGGCTTTTTTCACAGTCATAAAACAAAGATTAACTACGTAGTATGTCAGCAGTCTGACATACAGCTCACAAGCAGTGTTTGAGGTGAAATGAGGAACAGAAGTGTAGTATTCGTTTTGGCGCGATTCTCTTGTATACAGGGTGCTACAAAAAGGTGCGGCCAAACTTTCAGGAAACCTTCCTCACACACAAAGAAAGAAAATATGTTATGTGGACATGTGTCCGGAAACGCTTACTTTCCATGTTAGAGCTCATTTTATTACTTCTCTTCAAATCACATTAATCATGGAATGGAAACACACAGCAACAGAACGTGCCAGCGTGACTTCAAACACTTTGTTACAGGAAATGTTCAAAATGTCCTCCGATAGCGAGGATACATGCATCCACCCTCCGTCGCATGGAATCCCAGATGCGCTGATGCAGCCCTGGAGAATGGCGTATTGTATCACAGCCGTCCACAATACGAGCACGAAGAGTCTCTACATTTGGTACCGGGGTTGCGTAGACAAGAGCATTCAAATGCCCCCATAAATGAAAGTCAAGAGGGTTGAGGTCAGGAGTGCGTGGAGGCCATGGAATTGTTCCGCCTCTACCAATCCATCGGTCACCGAATCTGTTGTTGAGAATCGTATGAACACTTCGACTGAAATGTGCAGGAGCTCCATCGTGCATGAACCACATGTTGTGTCGTACTTGTAAAGGCACATGTTCTAGCAGCGCAGGTAGAGTATCCCGTATGAAATCATGGCGGTGAATCGAGGAAGTACAGTACATACTGACGAAACTAAAATGAGCTCTAACATGGAAACTAAGCGTTTCCGGACACATGTTCACATAACATCTTTTCTTTATTTGTATGTGAGGAATGTTTCCTGAAAGTTTGGCCGTACCTTTTTTGTAATACCCTGTATATGAAGCCTTGTTACTTCCGGAAGCATCTAGAAGCTTCTATTAGTCAAACTGATAAGCAGAGCAATATCTGCTTTTAAGAATATAGACAAATTTAAATTAAATACATTTTTTATGATTACAAAATTCCCAGAAATATAATATAAACAAAAGGTATCTGCGTAGTTACGAAAATAAATTTAATAATTTTGAAATATACCACTTGTGAAGGATAGTGTAACATGGAAAATTAAGTAAATTACATTTGGAAAACTATTTGAAGCATGAGGATTTGATGTAACTCATGTAACATCAAATCCACATGCTTCGAACATTTATATGCTCATGCAAAGTTGAATCTATAGAATAACTATTTTTTATGGTCAAGAAGGAATGTTTCAGTATATTGTGAAATAACTTTGAAACGTGTGGGAGTTTCATAAATACATTAGTAGGGTAGGAAACCAATAGACACGCGTCCTGTATTTTACATCTGCGATTGGAGTGGGCAGATTGAACATAGCCGAAAAAAACTGGCCAGGTGCGAGATGGATTTTGATTAGTAATTTAAAAAACTCCGCCCGGACAGGCCACGAAGGCCCAACGGTACCGACTGGCCGCCGTGTCACCCTCATCCACAAGCGACACTGGATGCGTATATGGAGGAGCATGTGGTCAGCACACCGCTCTTCCGGCCGTATGTCACTTTACGAGACCGGAGCCGCTATTTGTCAACCAAGTAGCTCCTGAGTTTGCCTCACACGGCTGAGTGCACCCCGCTTGCCAGAGCGCTCGGCAGACGGCATAGTCACCCATCCAAGTGCTTGCTCAGCCCGACAGCGCTTAACTTCGGTGATTTGACGGGAACCGGTGTTACCACTGAGGCAAGGCCGTTGGCTGATCAGTAATTCAGATTATAAAAAGTATGAGACATACATAGCTGAATCTTTTGACTGCTTTGACTTGGAACCTAACGTTTTTTTGTAACGCCAAGAGACTATACACCTTAGTATCATAAATTTCAATTTGACACGTCCACCTGTTCCTGAGAAAAAATGCTCATAACAGACGGACGGGCAGACAGACAGTTCGATAACAAATGCCAAAAAAAAAAAATTAATTTTCGTTTGACATAATTAAGAATTAAAAATTTTCGGATCTTTTACTTGAGATGTAGTGTGAAATCTTGCTTCTTGCAAAATTTTATGATGCTAGGTCAACGGAAATTAACCTATAGGTTTTGATGAGTGAGTTCTCGAGTGTCAAAACATATGGCATAAATGGGTGTATATGTGACTGCATTGACTTAGAAGCTCCCGGTTTTTACACCGCCAATGCACAGTAGACCTCAGTATTTTTCATAAATTTCAGCTTGATATGTGTACCCATTCCTGAGAAAAGGGTTCTTAACAATCGGACAGACAGACAAAGACTGACAACAAAGTATGAAATTACAATGAAATGAATACCGCTAGCTGCTTACAGGCGTTGATATAAGTCGACGGGGACAGTCGAAAATGTGTGCGCCGACCGGGACTCGAACCCGGCATTTCCGACTTACATGCCAGACCCTCTATCCATCTGAGCCACAGAGGACGTAGAGGAATAGTGTGACTGCAGGGACTTATCTCTGACACGCCTCCCGTGAGACCCACATTCGCAACTTATTGTCCCGCACCATATTCATAGTGCCCCTGCCCATTATACTCATTACTCGCTGCTTCACTGCCGATTCCCGTAAGAGTTCGGGCAGTTCGTGCATCCGCACAGAAGAAGATGGTCAAATGGCCGGTGAGCCTTGACTATATACATATGAAGATTGTTTCTGTTCTTTCGGACAGGAACCCCTTAATCTTGGTTTGGTACTACCGACTACAAAACAGGGCGAAAGGATATTCAAAATTTCGTACGACGCGCAAGCACGATATCTTAGGTGGCTTTTGTAGGCTAATTTGAGGTTGTTCCCGGCTTGACAGACCACAAGTGTCTCACATCAAACTGCTCGTCTCCTACACTACGACGTAAACAGTTATCGTTTACGTCGTGTGCGGAACAAATAACTGAGGACGTTATAAATGCCACTGTGAGATGAAGAGATCGGCGCAGGAGAGGAAACGCTGGCGTCCTGCATTAAAACGTTCGGAAGAGTGATGTTCCAAAGAAAAGTACCATTTCGCGGAACTAATGAACACCGCAGTTACACCGTACCAGGCAGCGTTTCCTGGAGTCAATTCGTTGGGAAGGCTTTCCCCGTAAATTATCTGCAATGAGAGCTGTTTCGCACAGACGTCAAAGCGTCGACCGGTTGGCGAGAGCTATCATTGCAAGTTCTGCGCACGTACCCGCTGTAAGAGGTCAAATGCCGCTTCTCGCAGCGGCGCGGCAGATTTCACACACTGGGCGCCTCGCGTGACGTCACAGCTGGTTGGCAGAATTCTCGCCTGCGTCACGCCAGCACTGGGGGACACGGAGTAAGCAGGAACTAACTGCCGTTCCAGGGGCACTCTCCTCGTTTTGTTTTGGCCGCTCATCAAGGACGCAGCATCAGCTGCAGTGCGGAGGATGTAGCCAATCAACGTCCTACTACGGTGCCCCCATGGCTGTTCTATTTACCTCCTTGACTCTGCAGAGTGGTTTATTTATTCTTTCCTTCTTGATCTAGCTTAAGTGTTAGTATCTCCTTAATCTTAAAATTTTAACTCTTTGTCTCCTCGTTTGCGTAATTTATGCCTACCTTCTTCTACACATGCTTACTCTGTAAGCCACTACACAGATTGTACATAGGGTATAAGCATGACTTCCTCCAGTCGCGGTAGAAACACTGTCGGTAAGCCGTAGTATTAGTAGGAATTTCTCCGATTTTAGCACAGTGGCAATTATGTGAGGCGTATATTGAGCGAAGCAATGCGTTTGTTGACTCGTCTTGGAATCTACATTAATATCCGACTGTGCCCGAACCCGGAGATCGGTTCCACCTGCAGCTTGCCTATCTAACGGCTTGCAGGGACAACAAAAATTTGAATTCCAATGTTTCGCGTAATTATTGACCTCGTTCGTTTCAAGGATGCTCGATACAAGTCACAGGATGTACATGGTAGTGTCCTACAATGTTGTACACATCAAATTGCGTTCGGCATAGATTACAGTGATTTTCAAGGAAGCAGTGAATGGTTGCATAACTTCAAACGGTGCTACAGAATTGGAAGATGTAAGACAACGAAATTTTAAGCAATTCGTCAACCTGACAATGCACAGCGAACTGCTGAATCAGCCCGACACTTTGTATATGAGATAAACAAACTTATCTCATGGTTCAGTAAAGAATTTGTTTTCAACTGCGACCAATCGGGATTTGAAGAAGAAATGCATGTGAAAGGAATCCTGGAAATTCGAGGTACAGTCGTGCTCAAAAGTCTCCGAACGACCTGAATTGCATTTCGCCTGATTCGCATGCAACACACATAACGCAGCTGTCTAGCGGGTCCTCTAATCACTCCTTGGTACAGTCGTTTGACTATTGAAAATGGTTCCAACAAGACACCACTAGAAAACACTGCTCTGTATCGCAGTAACTCAAGATGTAAAGTAATACTACGAACTACAAATATCAAGGAACACCTTATCATAGGCAAGACTGTCCTTAAGGCTTGTAAGCCCGCATTTATTACAATAAAGGACATACTTGAAATGTTACGACTCTCATTATTACGTCAGATAGGTAATGCACGTAGTACGTTCGTTGTATTCATGATTTCCTCTTCAAAGTAACATATCGAACTTATTATTTAACACAAAATGACATTAAAAATTTAAGTTATTCACGAGCATCTAATTGAGAATATGTATGAACTTCAAATGACACGACGAACGGTCTCGTTTTGCATATGGATTCAAACCCAGGTCATGAAGACTAAGCAAAGATTTCGTGTCCGACGGAAACTAACAGTCATTCCTGATTGGGCATACAGAGAGTGATATACCTCGATTTTAGACAGTATCAATTAGCAAATACCAAGTTTAAATTACATAACGCAAACATTTTTAACGGACGCGAATTCCTACCCAGCACGTCCCTGTTAACGAACTACGAGAGATGTTAAATATTGCTTCTTGACAAGTAACTTATTTGAAATGCCGTGAGGTAAATCTTTGTGTTGGACAGGGATTCGAACCCAGAACCTAATAAGATAGATATCGAAGCACAATCAACAGTGACATATCGCATTTTCTCGCCAGTAGCCAGATGTTTTAACTGAACGAGACGAGACGAAACATTAATTTTTTCCTTCCTAGGACTCCAACTCAGCACCTATCGCTGTTATATTCTAGAGAAAACGAACGTTAAATATGGGTTTGTTGCGCTAGCAGTGACATGTGAGCATGTTTGAACTAGAAATAACATGACGAAGAGTTCAGTGCTGACTGGGAGTAGAGCTCCACACATATCGTTGTTGACTAAACACAAAGAGACGTCAGCTACCGAAGTTTTCTCCGCCAGCAGCTCCGAATAACATCTTGAACTTACAGTGATCTCGCAAATAGTTCTGTGTCTCACTGGGAGTGGAAAACGTCAAATATCGTTAGTGTTGACAACGAATTAAAATACATTAAATATCGAAATTATTATCCACCAACAGATAGGTGTTCTCATGCTAGAGCTTGATAATACATAATGAAATCGTTAGTGTGGGGCCAGGATTCGAACCCATTCACGCGCAATATGTGGAGATGTTGAGGAATCTGCAGTTTTCAACAAACAACAAATTGTAACCGAGCTGTATTGTCACGAAGGGATCAAATTCCGCGTTAAGGGCGGTCTGAGTTACATTCCCAGTTCAGAACCAATTTTATCGACATACAGAAGCTCGGATAAAAGATGGAATAAGTGTCCTGTGAGCCTACATAGCGTTTGTTTCGTCACTAGAAATAAATAACTAGTATAAGAAAGGTTACTGGTGATAGAGTTTCTACATGTCACCACTCCAGACTTTATTGTGGCTCAACCCAACGTCTATTTGGTAGAGAAGGAATATCATTTTTAATGTGAATTTCAGACCACAATGCCATTATATCTTCTTCACTTGGTTTAGCCAGAAGAGAATGGAATCTGTCTCTCCCTATCTAAAATCATTGACTGAAGGTGGAATCAAACCCAGAGCCTAGAAGTACGAACCTATTATCAGCCCAACAGACCACCAAATTCTCTCTTCAGTGGCTCATTTTTCTATCATAACGCCGTTGTACCACACTGGCTGAGAATTCTGACACACAGACTCCCTGTATCAATTTGCAGCACGTTCAGTAAATTCATTTACTTGGTTGACCGAGTCACCATGAACTAGCTGTCTCGGCTACCCAGTGCATGCATTCAACTTTATTTTGTAATCACCAAAATAAAATCACGTAACTACCACCAACACAGAACTGCCAACAGTGTAGGATGCACAAATTTAAATAGGACGTGTTGCTTTCCACTTGAGCTACTCTATTGCGCTATCTGTTTGTTGAAAACGTCCTGCAGTGCAAAAGAAGAGATATAACTGTTTGTCTCTCATAAGTATTGACCTGACGGTATGCATTATCCCACAGCGCTGTGGAATGCAGAAGTTCTGGAGGAATTGTTATGACTTCTGGAGCTGTTATAGCTACGTGTCAGCTAGTGGCGTAATGGTAAGTATCACGCACGGTAGAAAAGATGTCGCGAGTTCGAGTATATTCACTGCTATATTTTTTAAAACGCAATTCTGCTGTCTGCTAAAATTATCAATCTACTGGAACTTGTAACATAATTTCCTTCACTTCTCAACCCAAAATAGTCGGATGTGGAAAAAGGGCTAACTTCTGCGACATTTTGTTCATTTCAGGTTTAATAGACAGCCAGACAGTAGATGCATCTCGAAACTTTTGTATTATGTATGGGTAGAGCGCATCGTGCCAAAATACGTCGGAAAAGTATTTTCTACATTTGCTGTCGTCTGGTAGTGGCATTTTATTCTTCTTCAAACCATGTTTGACAGCTTTAACTTAGAACAAGTTTTCTACATGCATGTAATCAATAAACTGCATGTGCATTTTCAGACTGTTATAGATAACAGCAGAGAATTCCCATATATCATTGATGATTAATTTCTCTCTCATGTTTACTATCGCTTTAAGAACATTAAAGGAAACCTTACGAAAATCGTGAACTGTATTATAAGAAATGAAATAAAACTACCCACGATAACCTTACGACGAAAGTCTGTTTTAATAAAACTGAGTACCTGTACACAAGCATGCCTCTATCGTCACGAATTGGTAAAATACTACTCACTTAGATTTTGATTGGGTCTGTGTTTAATTGTTATGCTGTGTCA
Organism: Schistocerca serialis cubense; assembly: GCF_023864345.2. Taxonomy (NCBI): domain Eukaryota; kingdom Metazoa; phylum Arthropoda; class Insecta; order Orthoptera; family Acrididae; genus Schistocerca; species Schistocerca serialis. The sequence goes on from NC_064638.1 coordinate 569,526,361, forward strand.
TACTCAAGAGGTTTGCAAATGTGGCATTTGATAAATAAAGTTATGTATTCCTAGAAACCCAAAATTTGCTTGTCAGCAGCGGAAAGAGGCGTTACCTGTTGTGCAGCATTGTAAGTTTTTCACCATTGCACTATGAGCCGAAAGTATTTTCTTGCCATTTCCTTATCGATGTTTGATCTAACTGCTTGTAGCTCTTTCACAGAAGGGATAAAAACGATACACTCAGTGAGACTGGAACTGCGAAAAACATCAGACGCTTTGTCACAGGTCAGCTGGCGAAGAATTTTGTGCCTTAGCTTCCTCTTACGACACCAATAGTGACTAGAACTCGTAAACCGCTATTTGAAGGACGAGGTTAGTTACGATTTCCATGTGCGACGACTTTCCTGGGCTGAAAACCGTAAATTTACAATCTTTTGTTACACCTCAAGCGACAACAACTCTGATTATTCAATGGAAATGACTGGTAAAATCAAGTGAACTTTGAGGCTTAATTCCGTGCACACCAGGAAGTAACTCGTCGATCACAGAGTTGCCAAACATACACTGCCTTGTTGCCAAGTCTCAGTTACAATACCAGCAGGAAGAAGACGAACCGATGTGATCTTACAGCGGGCTGGGAAGTGACCATAGCTGGTGTCTCCAAGTCGCGGCTGCTACGGCCTCGAATACGTAATGCGTCTGATTCCCATTTCTGTAACTAGGTTTAGGGACTGGAGCGTAGTTACTAATAATACTCAGAACTGACTGAAAACAAAGCATCATAAATCAGTAACTCTCATAGTTGTTTTTATATTTCTTTCGTGAGTGTACTCAAAACTAAGAAACTCATTCACAGAAGTTTTCAAGTTTTCGTGCCTCGCCGATAGTCGAGCACAACAAACAAATAAAAATAAAAAATGAATGTGTGTGTGTGTGTGTGTGTGTGTGTGTGTGTGTGTGTGTGTGAGAGAGAGAGAGAGAGAGAGAGAGAGACAGACAGACAGAGACAGAGAGAGAGAGAGGGAGAGAGAAAAAGAATGAGAGAGAGAGCGAGTAAAAAATTGTAAAGAAATTGAATCATGGTATATAAAGAAATCTTTCATTAAAATGACTCGTTCCACATCATTACGAAATATCGTATTCATGAACTATGAAACCAGAATTAATCTAGTGTAATCTAATCTAATCATATCAAATTGACGACTAGCCATGAAGAGTCATGAATTACCGAAGTTTTTGCCAATAGCAGTAACCTAATCTAAACTTGAAAATAAAAGACGACAGTTTTTGTAATAAACCGGGACTTCTATCAAGACCCTTTCGTCCCTGTTAACTAACCACGAAAGATGTCTGATATACTTCTATTCTGAAGTAACAAAGTGTGCATGGATTTAAAGATGAAGTGCATGACGTGAAGTTCTGTGACGGAGATACGAACCCTACACGTAATCAGATTGTTAACTAAGTAAAATCAAATGTTGCGTATCGGTTTTTCTTACCAGCTGCTAGGTGTTTGACTCTAAAAGAAGGATACAAACTTTGTGCCTAAGCGACAATCGAACTGCACACCTACCGTGCATCCACGAATATAGCTTAAGTATCAGTTGCTCACTCACCAATAGTAAGATGTGTGCATGCTTGACAAGAAATAACGACACCTATTGCGATTGTTGGCAAGACTTGAACAGACATTAAAAATGCACGTTAATTTTCACTAACAGGTCGGTATGCACGTGATAGGGCTTGAAATGAAATTATGAATATTTTTGTACTGGATCAGGATTCGGACCCATATACTTACCTTTGGAGGAAACCTAGAAAAGACTGCAGTCTTGAGAAAAGGAACGAAATGATTGAACTATACTGTTCAGAGAGATTCAGATCCTCGAATAAGGAGATACGAATTCGAATCACAGTACAGCACCAAATTTTTCAACGTCTCTAGTTCAATCAAGTACAAGTAAAGTAAGAGCCCTGTGCCTTTAAATGGCTATCGGTTCATCAAATAAAATAAAATTTTCTAATGTAAGTGAGATTACTGGCGACTGTATTTCTGTTTACCATGACTTCCGCTATGTCATTTCGCAACGTAAACTGGCTCTGCCCAGTTGGCAATGAAGGAACGTGTTGTTTAATGTGGATTATGGATTATAACGTTTTTCTCTTGATGTTACCAGGGGTAAAGTAAATCTGTTTGTGCCTCTTAAAAGTAGATGCCTGAACCCACGCATTGCACCTGTGATAGCTCGTTCCGCCAGACTATTGTGGACACATTTCCCAGCCCCAGGAGTGTGCTGTAACAGGTGATGTGCTTAGCTTACAAAATTAGTCACGGTGGAAAAAACGCGAGACTATTAAATGATTAAGTAGAAGCAAGCTTCTGAAGCGGAGATTATGCTATTCTCATGTCAACAGGATGTAAAGACTCATCTAGGCATCATAGGCTCGATGTGAAGCCATTTTGAAATTTTCACAAATTCAGAAAACTTCTTAGTTCTTGAAAATCCACTGGGAAGTGTGAAGTTACCGGATAATTCGATTATTACCGTCATTATTACTATCATTTTCTTCATACCGCTGCTGGAACACTGTACTTGAAGATCATTTGATGCCTTTTGGTCACTATAGAAGTAGTTTCCCAAGAACAGGTTCTTTCCCTGTCTACGAAATCCTTTACATGTTAATATCAAGCATCAGTAATAACTCGAAGATTACATTAAAACTAAAGTAATTGATGAAGACGTTACTTGATAACAAAAACGCGCTGCCTTTCTTCATTTACTTGGGCCTAGAAATGGCTATCGAGCACTGCCAAACCAAAAAGCAAGAGATCTTACTGCCTTGCTACATACGTCGCTGTCAGTTCTTCTATGTAATTTGGTCGACATGACCTGCTTCAAGTTGTGTATGACAGACAATGTTTTAGAAAATCAATTGTTTTCCTTTGCAATAAACAGAAAGATTTTCATTCTAAGCTATCCAAGTACAAAATTTTCGCAATGTTAGTTCAAATTTAATATTCGCTTCAATAATGTAGGAAAGTATTTCACAGTTGAAAAACTCGCATCCGCCCCATTGACATTACACTTAGTCGCTGACCATAAATTCTAGCTCAGAGTGACACCAGTTTAAGTAACCTAATGTAGCGAGGACTGTTTACCAGTGCTCTTTCTCACCGGAAAATCCGCAATTCACTCATTGGGCTCCATAAGTACACTGTAACAGTAATTTCTGTGTGTATGCAGTGCATACGGATTAGAATTTAGTGGTGCTCGCTCTTCCACTTCTGTATACAATATGCCTGACCTAAACGGGCCCTTTATCATTACACGCCCTGGGCAGCGCAAAATCGTACTGACAATAGTAAGGTGCTTATACTGACAACCTGACTGTTCGTTTTACATGATTTTGTAATCATTTAAATAAAACAACATGACCTTCCAGTGGGAGACATTTCGTCCCCCTTTTCCTTCTGTGAAATTTGTAAGTAAGCTTTTTGCTTTCCAACCAGTGAAATGCGGTAGAGGACGGCCGGTAAATAATTCACAAAGCACGATTTAGTTCGGTTAAGGCGATTTATTTGAACGTCACAAGACTGCACATAGATGCAATCGATTTCGAGGTGCAAAGTGTTTGTTATCTTACTTTTGTGACAGGTGGGCATAAGTGATTTCTGAAGACTTTTTGTTGTACTTAAATAATCTTTTGTCACAAAGTAACAAGGTAAGTGTTTTATTCGTATATGTTTTGTAGGAAACTGTAATCGTGATGGAAGATTATACACCTGAATGTTTGACATAACTGGTAGGAGAAAACGCTGCATATTAACCAAACCCCGCGCCTCCTCTCCATATCCTCCTATGACACGAGCACGGGATTCTCCTCGCATATCGCTATAGAGCTGTTCCTAGCACAGCTGAGAATTGGCAACATCGTCACAAACATTAGGCAACACTGTGACAGGGCAATCACTACCGCGTATGGTACTGAATTGACTCGCTAAATTCACTTGATATTCCCTTTCCATTTGAATGACTCGTGCTCATGTAAACTAAGACACTGAGACAGAAAATTCAGATTTTTGCCTAAAGAAATGCTATTCTTCACATAAGTGACAACTTTTATTATCTTTCACGATGCGTTATGGGGCTGTGCGACAAATTCCATGATGAGAGCGGCGTACAGACGCCAGTGTGTCCGTAGCCCGGTGGTACATCTCGTGTCTCGGGTCAGAACGGCTCAACCAGTCGTCAGTTCTAACCGTGGTAGGGGCCAGCGTGTGCGAGCTTTTTTTCTGATATATTTTATAAAGCTGCGAATTTCCAAAAAAAATTCTGTATCTAAATCGGAAGAAAAGCATTACACATCAAATCCTCTTGGTAGCTCGACTCAGTAAGTTGTGTTAATGGTCAGAGATCTTGGCTTTCTGACTGCCAAGCTGCTTCGCTATACCAGCGTCTCTGAAGAAATTTGAATCGACCATCAGCGATACGAATTTCAATATCGTTCTTCACTTAAGACTCACATGCCAGGGTGATAAATATGAAGGAAATGAACCTCTTGATTACTATAGGGCCTCTATGCTAAATTTCCACAGTACCAGCTCTAGCAACTTACATTTTCTCTGGGTAGCTTCAAATATGGGCAATTTTGTCGCCTTAAATCCAATTTAATATTTTAAATATCACTTGTGAACAGCGTTCACTTCTCCATTAATTAAGGTATAGACCTCAAAACAAGCAATTTGCCTGAGTAGCTATAGAGCAGGTTCTGATAGGTATTGACACAATCTTTTGCATCCATTTACCATAGAGAATCAAAGAAAGAAACCAAACACATTACATTGCATTTACTCTCTGTGACTTGAATAACACATACGAATCCATGACAAAAATAAATTATTTGAGAAACCTCCCGTGAAAGGAAAAAGAACAGAATGTGACGCTTTAATTGTAGTGCACTGGATGAGAAACAATGAAATTAATTCTGTGCCACATTGATGTATTGCATTCTAGTGTAATAACATTATCATCAAATAAAAACTGTTTTGTGCCTCCTTTGCTATCAAGAGTGAAATATAAATCGTAGACAGACTTTATGGGTCACCACTCAACAACATTACAGCATTTTACATGGTCGAGAGTGCGGAGTGGAGCAGACGTTGTCGGCAGGAGGCGAGACAATGCAGTGCCTCAGCCCCCGCCGGTAGGCAGCAAACGGGTCCCAGAGAACTCAGACGCATGCGGTGTTCAGAGGCAGATGGTCGGCAAAGAAATGTTTCGCTAAAACATAGTTGGACCAAACTATTATTACCAGTGTGACAGGAAGCGAAATCTATTGTAGATTCGCTTGAATTACACTCATAGCTTCAGCACCAAGAGGAAAGAGGCGATAAAAACTTTGTCGACGTGTGCCTTTAGTTACCAGACGTCGTATTAGCTAGTCTCGCGTGTTACCTCAAGACTACGGTCGTCGTCAAGAATAAAGTACTAAGACTGAAGTCAAGACTTCCTCTGGGAAGTGCCGCAGTCTACAATGTTGCCAGATCGAGAATATTGCCGGACATAGGATTCTGAGAGGAGCACGACTGTATTGCCCACCTTACGTGAACGACTCGGCGGTCAGTTTTTTGCTCTAAGACTGTATTTACAACACATATAGCACGCTGAAGACCCAGAAGAATTAAAAAACAAAAGTAGTTTATGAGAGCAACGTTAACTATAATCTTCGAAGCATTCATAGTATTGTATACGTGTGTGTAAACGCCTTCCAATGCCCACTCAAGGAAGACAATGATGCACAGTCTAGCTTCAATATTAAAAATTCGCCTCAGTTTGCGGATGATCTCAGAGTTAGGTTGATAATCATTTTGAATATTTAGGAGTACAGTACCCATTGGTGTTAAACACGTTTTCAACCAATGATTCCCACAGCTACAGGAACACTACTTGTGATACCTCATAGACAAAATACTTACGCAGTGCTATCAGACGAAAAGATCAACCTGACACAAACTGTGGGAAGTTTGTTTTACAACCTTCATACCTGGATAAAGAGCTTTTTCCTATTTGAGATGTCTGTGAACGTTGCTGCTTGAGACGATTTTAGACGAAACTAAATTCCTTCAGCTACGACAATGTTTAAAGAAATCGTCTTAACGGAACTAAATCGTGCTTTGTGAATTATTTAGCATCCGTACTCTGCAGCATTTCGCTGGCTGGAAGGCAAAAAGCTTACTTACAAATTTCACAAAAGGAAAAGAGGGACGAAATGTCTCCCACTGGAAGGTCATGTCGTTTTATTTAAATGATTACAAAATCAGGTAAAACGAACAGTCAGGTTGTCAATATAAGCTTACTGTTGTCAATATGATGTTGCACTGCCCAGGACGTGTAATGATAAAGGGCCCGTTTAGGTCAGGCATATTGTATACAGAAGTGGAAGAGAGAGCACCACTAAATTCTAATCCGTATGCACTGCATACACACAGAAATTACTGTTACAATGTACTTATGGAGCCCAATGAGTGAATTGCGGATTTTCCGGTGAGAAAGAGCACTGGTAAACAGTCTTCGCTACATTAGGTTACTTAAACTGGTGTCACTCTGAGCTAGAATTTATGGTCAGCGACTAAGTGTAGAGTCAATGAGTCATATGCGAGTTCTGCAACTGTAAAATACTTTCCTACATTATAGAATCGAATATTAAATTTGAAATAATATTGCGAAAATTTTGTACTTGGATAGCTTAGAATGAAAATCTTTCTGTTTATTGCAAAGGAAAACAATTGATTTTCTAAAACAGTCTGCCGCTTTTTATTTTTATTTGTTTGTTGTGCTCGACTATCGGCGAGGCACGAAAACTTGAAAACTTCTGTGAATGAGTTTATCAGTTTTGAGTACACTCACGAAAGAAATATAAAAACAACTATGAGAGTTACTGATTTATGATGCTTTGTTTTCAGTCAGTTCTGAGTATTATTAGTAACTACGCTCCAGTCCCTAAACCTAGTTACAGAAATGGGAATCAGACGCATTGCGTATTCGAGGCCGTAGCAGCCGCGACTTGGAGACACCAGCTATGGTCACTTCCCAGCCCGCTGTAAGATCACATCGGTTCGTCTTCTTCCTGCTGGTATTGTAACTGAGATTTGGCAACAAGGCAATGTATGTTTGGCAACTCTGTGATCGACGAGTTACTTCCTGGTGTGCACGGAATTAAGCCTCAAAGTTCACTTGATTTTACCTGTCATTTCCATTGAATAATCTGAGTTATTGTCGCTTGAGGTGTAATAAAAGATTGTAAATTTACGGTTTTCAGCCCAGGAAAGTCGTTGCACGTGGAAATCGTAACTAACCTCGTCCTTCAAATAGCGGTTTACGAGTTCTAGTCACTATTGGTCTCATAGGAGGAAGCTAAGACACAAAATTCTTCGCCAACTGACCTGTGACAAAGCGTCTGATATGGTTCGCAGTTCCAGTCTCACTGAGTGTATCGTTTTTATCCCTTCTGTGAAAGAGCTACAAGCAGTCAGATCAAACATCGATAAGGAAATGGCAAGAAAATACTTTCGGCTCATAGTGCAATGGTGAAAAACTTACAATGCTGCACAACAGGTAACGCCTCTTTCCGCTGCTGACAAGCAAATTTTGGGTTTCTAGGAATACATAACTTTATTTATCAAATGCCACATTTGAAAAACCTCTTGAGTATGACACAGCATACCAATTAAACACAGACCCAATCAAAATCTAAGTGAGTAGTATTTTATCAATTCGTGACGATAGAGGCATGCTTGTGTACAGATACTCTGTTTTATTAAAACAGACTTTCGTCGTAAGGTTATCGTGGATAGTTTTATTTCATTTCTTACAATACAGTTCACGATATTCGTAAGGTTTCCTTTAATGTTCTTAAAGCAATAGAAAACGTGAGAGAGAAATTAATCATCAACATTATATGCGAATTCTCTGTTGTTATCTATAACAGTCTGAAAATGCACATGCAGTTTATTGATTACATGCATGTAGAAAACTTGTTCTAAGTTAAAGCTGTCAAACATGGTTTGAAGAAGAATAAAATGCCACTACCAGACGACAGCTAATGTAGAAAATACTTTTCCGACGTATTTTGGCACGATGCGCTCTACCCATACAAAAGTTTCGAGATGCATCTACTGTCTGGCTGTCTATTAAACCTGAAATGAACAAAATGTCGCAGAAGTTAGCCCTTTTTCCACATCCGACTATTTTGGGTTGAGAAGTGAAGGAAATTATGTTACAAGTTCCAGTAGATTGATAATTTTAGCAGACAGCAGAATTGCGTTTTAAAAAATATAGCAGTGAATATACTCGAACTCGCGACATCTTTTCTACCGTGCGTGATACTTACCATTACGCCACTAGCTGACACGTAGCTATAACAGCTCCAGAAGTCATAACAATTCCTCCAGAACTTCTGCACTCCACAGCGCTGTGGGATAATGCATATCGCCAGGTCAATATTTATGAGAGACAAACAGTTATATCTCTTCTTTTGCACTGCACGACGTTTTCAACAAACAGATAGCGCAATAGAGTAGCTCAAGTGGAAAGCAACACGTCCTATTTAAATTTGTGCATCCTACACTGTTGGCAGTTCTGTGTTGGTGGTAGTTACGTGATTTTATTTTGGTGATTACAAAATAAAGTTGAATGCATGCACTGGGTAGCCGAGACAGCTAGTTCATGGTGACTCGGTCAACCAAGTAAATGAATTTACTGAACGTGCCTGTGTGTCAGAATTCTCAGCCAGTGTGGTACAACGGCGTTATGATAGAAAAATGAGCCACTGAAGAGAGAATTTGGTGGTCTGTTGGGCTGATAATAGGTTCGTACTTCTAGGCTCTGGGTTTGATTCCACCTTCAGTCAATGATTTTAGATAGGGAGAGACAGATTCCATTCTCTTCTGGCTAAACCAAGTGAAGAAGATATAATGGCATTGTGGTCTGAAATTCACATTAAAAATGATATTCCTTCTCTACCAAATAGACGTTGGGTTGAGCCACAATAAAGTCTGGAGTGGTGACATGTAGAAACTCTATCACCAGTAACCTTTCTTATACTAGTTATTTATTTCTAGTGACGAAACAAACGCTATGTAGGCTCACAGGACACTTATTCCATCTTTTATCTGAGCTTCTGTATGTCGATAAAATTGGTTCTGAACTGGGAATGCAACTCAGACCGCCCTTAACGCGGAATTTGATCCCTTCGTGACAATACAGCTCGGTTACAATTTGTTGTTTGTTGAAAACTGCAGATTCCTCAACATCTCCACATATTGCGCGTGAATGGGTTCGAATCCTGGCCCCACACTAATGATTTCATTATGTATTATCAAGCTCTAGCATGAGAACACCTATCTGCTGGTGGATAATAAATTCGATTTTTAATTTATTTTCATTCGTTGTCAACACTAACGACATTTTACGTTTTCCATTCCCAGTGAGACACAGAACTATTTGCGAGATCACTGTAAGTTCAAGATGTTATTCCGAGCTGCTGGCGGAGAAAAATTCGGTAGCTGACGTCTCTTTGTGTGTAGTCAACAACGATATGTGTGGAACTCTACTCCCAGTCAGCACTGAACTCTTCGTCATATTATTTCTAGTTCAAACATGCTCACATGTCACTGCTGGTGCAACAAACCCATATTTAACGTTCGTTTTCTCTAGAATATAACAGCGATAGTTGCTGGGTTGGAGTCCTGGGAAGGAAAAAATTAATGTTTCGTCTCGTCTCGTTCAGTTAAAACATCTGGCTACTGGCGAGAAAATGCGATATGTCACTGTTGATTGTGCTTCGATATCTATCTTATTAGGTTCTGGGTTCGAATCCCTGTCCAACACAAAGATTTACCTCACGGCATTTCAAATAAGTTACTTGTCAAGAAGCAATATTTAACATCTCTCGTAGTTCGTTAACAGGGACGTGCTGGGTAGGAATTCGCGTCCGTTAAAAATGTTTGCGTTATGTAATTTAAACTTGGTATTTGCTAATTGATACTGTCTAAAATCGAGGTATATCAAGCTCTGTATGCCTAATCAGGAATGACTGTTAGTTTCCGTCAGTCACGAAATCTTTGCTTAGTCTGCATGACCTGGGTTTGAATCCATATGCGGAACGAGACCGTTCGTCGTGTCATTTGAAGTTCATGCATATTCTCAACTAGATGCTCGTGAATAACTTAAATTTTTAATGTCATTTTGTGTTAAATAATAAGTACGGTATGCTACTTTGAAGAGGAAATCATGAATACGACGAACTTACTACGTGCATTACCTATCTGACGTAATAATGAGAGTGGTAACATTTCAAGTATGTCATTTATTGTAATAAATGCGGGCTTACAAGCCTTAAGGACAGTCTTACCTGTGATAAGGTGTTCCCTGATATTTGTTGTATCGTAGTATTACTTTACATCTTGAGTTATTGCGATACAGAACAGTGTTTTCTAGTGGTGACTTGCTGGAACCATTTTCAATAGTCAAACGACTGTACCAAGGAGCGAGTAGAGGACCTGCTAGACAGCTGCGTTATGTGTGTTGCATGCGAATCAGGCGAAATGCAATTCAGGTCGTTCGGATATTTTTGAGAATGACTGTACCAAAAGAGTTGTATCAATATCAACTAACATCAGTACCTTAACGCTCTCATATACAGTTATGCCGACTGTTAGTTTGGATGGTAAGTTGGCTGGAACGTTATTTATTGTGCTGCGAGAAACACAAACGGTTCTTTATTTACGTCACACCATACAAGAGTGGGAAAATGGGTGGAAGAGAATTACTACTGTGGTATGAAAACGGATTTTGGTCAATAGCTGGTCAAATTACACTGAAGCGCCAAAGAACCTGGTATAGGCATGCGTATTCAAAAAATGGCTCTGAGCACTATGGGACGTAACATCTATGGTCATCAGTCCCCTAGAACTTAGAAGTACTTAAACCTAACTATCCTAAGGGCATCACACAACACCCAGTCATCACGAGGCAGAGAAAAAATGCGTATTCAAATTCAGAGATATGTAAACAGACAGACTATAGCGCTGCCGTCGGCAACGCCTATGTAAGGCAACAAGTGTCTGGCGTAGTTGTTAGATCGGTTACTGCTGCTACAATGGCAGGTATCAAAGTTTAAGTAAGTTTGAAAGTGATGTTACAGTCGGCGAACGAGCGCTGGACACAGCAGCTCCGACGTAGCCATGAAGTGAGGATTTTCCCGTATGACCATTTCACGAGTGTACCGTGAATATCAGGAATCCGGTAAAACATCAAATTTCCCACATCACTACGGAAAAAGATCCTGCAAGAACGGGACCAACGACGACACAAGTGCAGGCCTTCCGCAAATTGCTGCAGATTTCAATGTTGGCCCATCAACAAGTGTCAGCGTGTGGACCATTCAACGAAAAATCATCGATATGGGCTTTCGGAGCTGAAGGCCCACTCGTGTACTCTTGACGACTGCACGACACAAAGCTTTACAGCCCGCGTGGGCCCGTCAACACCGACAGTGGACTGCTGATAACTGGAAACATGTTGCCAGGTCGGACGAACCTCGTTTTAAATTGTTTCGAGCGGACGGACGTGCACGGGTATGGAGACAACCTTATGAATCCATGGATCCTGCATGTAAGCAGGTGACTGTTAATGCTGTTGGACGCTCTGAAATGGTGTGGGGGGTGTGCAGTTGGAGTGATATTGGGCCTCTGATACATCTATATACGTCTCTGACAGATGACTTGGGCAATTTCAGCAGGACAATGCGATACCTTACACGTCCAAAATTGCTACAGACTGGCTACAGGAACACTCTTCTGAGTTTAAACACTTCCGCTGGCCAACAAATTCCCCAGACGTGAACATTATTGAGCTTATCTGGGGTGTCTTGCAACGCGCTGTTCAGAAGAGATCTCCACCTCCTCGTACCCTTACGGATTTATGGATAGCCCTGCAGGATTCATGGTGTCAGTTCCCTCCAGCACTACTTTAGACAACAGTCGAGTCCACGCCACGTCGTGTTGCGGAACTTCTGCGTGCTCGCGGTGGCCCTACACGATATTAGGCAGCTGTACCAGTTTCTTTGTCTCTCCAGTGTAGCTTGCTTTTGCCTGATTACTGGTCTGTGTACAAAAATCATACTCATTTAAGGGAAACTATCCCTCCTGGAAAGTGTGTGACATTTCAATTCATACCATCTGCAACCACTGGGCAAATTCAGCTTCTGAAAGTTTGTTTATTCCATGCCTATAAAACATATCTATATGCAGCAACCTCTTAGAGGATAGCCACTTTCATGATAAGCTTCACGACAGCCTGTTTCACATTCGGTTGCATCTCATCACGTTCCATCATTTCTCATCAGCCAGTTACACTAGTATTACACTAAATGTATTCCTTAAGAGTGGCTACCTCGCTGAATGTCCTACGCGGTTTGTAGCTCCCAAGGAGTTCGCCTTTTGCCTTGATGGTGCAAACCTCTGTGGCCACTGTGACACGCTATTTCGCCAGAAGATGATGGGTACGAAGCTCACTGAAACGTTGGGACAAGACGACGCCACCACTCGGCTGATAAACCGAGAAGAACTCATCAACACCATTTCGCATTCGGTGTTCACGATGCAAGTTAATGGTTTGTTTTAAACATTTGTTGAATGTCGACGATGTCCATTTTGTGAAGTGTAATACATACATCCCGTAGAAGATTAATCTCTGCACCTTTCAGACACTCATTTTCTATCGCCCTCCTGACGCACTTGCTGAGTCATTAGCAACTAATATTTTTCCTGTATTGTTTTTAACACAACACTTTCAAATGAGCCTTGCTAAAGGCTGAACTTGCGACCTCGCACTCAAGGGGTTCCTTGTTAGACGAATAACCGTTCAAAAAATGGTTCAAATTGCTCTGAGCACTATGGGACTTAACTCCTAAGGTCATCAGTACCCTAGAACGTACTCTAACTGTATGCGCTGGTCGTATGCCGCTGTGTAAGGCGTATGACCTTGAAGCGGACTTAGCCGCTGAGCGAGGCAGCCGCGCGACACGGGCCCTAACTAACCTAAGGACATCACACACAGCCATGCCTGAGGCAGGATTCGAACCTCCGACTGCAGCGGTCGCGCGGTTCCAGACTGTAGCGCCTAGAACCGCTATGCCACCGCGGCCGGCACGAATAACCGTCATTCAAGCCAATATGACATGTGCATTGAACAGCATCCTAAAGAAGAAATCTTCTGACAGATCCAAATGGTTATATGAACGTTCTTTGCGTTGTATTCACGTGAAAGGGGACTATGTAGAACACATTATGTATTAAAACTACCATCTTACCTTTTCTGTAATTTTATTAATCCAGTCTCGAAACTTTTTCGGCTGTCATTATATATTTTCTCGAGCAAATAAATGTTTATATCTTAAATGTTTGTACTGTGACTTCAGTGCTGTAGTCAGGTGCACAGTAACCTGCAAAAAAATAAAAAAGCAACTGACACTGTCTTTTAAAAGTTATGTCAATAAAAAAAATTGAATTTGCTCGGAGCAAACACCGGCCCCCCTTCACAGCACTACTGTGCGTACTATTAGTATATCCATGTTCCAGTTAGTAGCACTCTATGAGTGTCCACAGTGAATGGTTGCATTTTTTTAATAATTTAGCTGTGTTTAAATCTAATGGCCAACCAATCAGTCTCGTGTTCGCCCTAAAATCCTCAACTAAAAAGAAGGAAACTTTCAATTAAACATAGGCAGGAATTTACGTAAAGAGAGCTCACTACACCCATGGATTGAAGTTTATCAAAGAAACCTGTATTTATTTTCTGTTTTCCTCATAGTAAGAACTTTATGGATTGCCAATATTGAATGTTATTAAGCCAATGCGAGGACTTAAATAAACTCAGGCAGTATTTCACACACTCCAGAATCTCGCAACATCTCCATGTCCCATTCGCTTAAAATTTAAGTTAATGTTCCTCAATTTCAAACTGGGAAGAGCACAAGTTCCAAAAACAACTCGTTAAAGTCGCCAGCGACATTTCATAGTTTTTAATGGTTCCCTGACGAATTTTCAAAGTACTAAGTGTTTTCTAGTAACACACGAGTTAATTTTGTAAGTCCACATTTAGACATCTAAGAAAATTTCAATACTTTTACGAAGTCGTGAATACAAAATTCATCACAGCGGCTGCCTGTGAATACCACCAGAATCAGACTGTTCGCCTCCTAGTGTTACCAAAATCGGATTGCCCATGCCAGGATGGTTGCCGGGTATTTACATCCTCGCATTCCAACATCAATCAGAACATATATTTCCTTTCTTCCAGATCACATAAAAACTATAAATGTATCACTATACATATGTATTCTACATGAACTGCAATCAAATTTCCTCAGCTTTTCATTGCTGCCTCCAGGTTTTTATTACATTCACTAGTTTTCGCGTAAATTCTATCATGGAAACCGTTGTCTGTTGTTTATTGTCGTTAAAAGATGTAAACAATTAACAGGAAGCGTGCTCATACCTCCCTAATTATGTTTATTTTACAATATTTCTACTACTTTTTAACATAGTATTTAATCTTATGACTCGTAATGGGACAAACAAATAACATACCTTACATTGAATTCCTGAAACAATTCCGGTTAACTTGATATGTCACACAGCATAGTTACATGAAATTGGACGAATTTTATTAATATGCAGAGGTAAGAAATAAGCCATCATTTCGTGAATATAAACCGTTAACACTCACACTAGTAATTGCACGCAGGTAATTTCCCCGACCCAAGCTACGAGATGCAATTCTGAAAGAAAGGAGAGTTTGCATGGTACGCCACGCCGTCCCATGCGAGGCTGAAATCCACAGCGGAACATCTAGTGGACACAATGAGACGCACGAGTCACTGTGTAGGCCGTCAGCAAAAGCCCCCCCCCCCCCCCTTGTCTCTGCTTTTAATGATGGCCCTTCAGAACGTGCCTAATGTTCTACAAGAACATGACAAGAGATGCCAGATAAAACGACTGGAGATAAAACGCCCGCAGAAACCCTACTCAAAACATTGGTGACTCTTTGTAGCCACCTCCGTTAAAACTTGCATGAAAGAAAAAGCTGTTTATCTCAATATTACGTAACGGAATCTAAACTCTGTCCTAGAAAAGAAACGACGCCTGTGATAGGCTACAAAAACTTTAGTGGGTGGAGTTATAACAAAGCACGAGTGTTGAGCAAAGCGACTCTCGCTGCAGTGAGACGATTGCGAGAGTCATTATGTCAACACTTGTTCACAGGCTCGTCTTAACCCATAAGGAGTTAAACAGCAAAGTCTCCTAGTATGGATAATCGCACTGAGGACTGACAGTTAACGCTTGTGAGAGATATGAGGGCAATGACGTACGCGCTATTCCAGCCAAATAGCATGTACCATGCCAATTAACTTAGTTAGGGAATATCTGGGTGTCTCGGCTTCACCAAAGACGTAGGAAATCTATCCAACTGGTGTTTAACAGTTGAGAGAGATTTAGAATAGATTCTCAGGTTCACAGCTCACGCTGACAGCCGGCGCTGCCGCCGCCGACGCAAGGTAAACACCCGCGACCTCGCCTCACATCAGCAAGTGCTATTCAACTGACACTCAGAACTGCGGTCGTCTCTGTCTCTCATATTTTTTCTTGTTCTTTCAACCATGACCTGTAGTTAAACATATTCACGACCGTCGGGCCTAATTGAAGCAGAAACGAGAGATGTCCCATCTAACAGAAAGGATTGATAAACCACTGTAGAATGTTTTATACTGTGGATTGTTGAATTGTTTTAATTGTGTACGTCTTTTTGTATGCTCTTTACCGACTCCCATTCAGTTTTGGGTATTTTCATTGAGCATTTTAGCGTAATTAATTTGTTTGTATTTTTATCGACCCCCAAACATGGTCATCAACTATCTTACCATTGAAGAACCTTATAATAGATAGGAATTTCGCTTCATAGTTGTGAAAATCCAGTATTAATATTTTACCATCCTGTATAGAATTTTGCTAACATTGCTATGTCATGAAGTCATATTTAGAGTAAAAATAAACCTTAATAACTAAAATCTAAGATTTTCATTTTTTTGCTAACATATAGTTATGCCTGAACCCATACTCTAATTTCTGTTAGCGATAAAGTTTCCTTTACAGGTAGTGTGGTGGAACCTGTAACGCCGGAAATGCATATCCTCCTATTTCCATCTATTGTACTATTATTTTTTTTTCCTTGTTTTGTTACCTCAAGATATGACATTTCTGTCTCTTTATATATTGTAATTGCTTTACTGTTTGGATATATTTATATTTATGCACTTATGTCGATGTATAATTGGTTTGTTTCGTAAATATTATTTGTATTTTTACGCTGGGTCTTGCCTAGGGAAAACTGCTATCGAACGATTACATCGATAGGTCGTGTGAAGACTCAAAGTGTGTAGGATCTTTGGTAGTGTTAACTCTGCCGCGTGGAGCGCGGGCGGAGCAGAAAGAGTCTGGCGGGAGTAGCGAGTGGAGCAGGTGTTGTGTGACGCTCCCGCGAGTTGCCGCGCTTTCGGGGTTTGGCAGCATGTAATTGCGCTCGACTCGCGATGATAGTTTCTGACATGGTGTCGCGGACGGGAAGCATTAGCTGGCGCACATCAAGAGCCCGTTTCGCCTGGTGACCGTGTCGAGAAGAAGGCGCGCCAACATCCAGCTTCTGCAACAGCGACGGCCGACAATGAGTGACTGTCGCCACCTCCTCGATCGACGGCTTCGAACCTTCAATCAACCAACAAGGAAGACTGGAAGCACGTAAAGTTTTAGAACTGTATGGCAGACCTCAGCTTTTAATCTTGTTCCATTTGCCTCGCAAAATTACAGCAACTTAGCATGAACCTTTGTTGCTCATTGTCCCAATTGCATTACCAAGCAAGGTCCCTTCCTTTTCCGGAATGAACCCGAGTGTCGTTGAAATTCAGACGCCAGCATTAAAGTAACATCATTTCACTGCTTTAATTTCAAAGTTCAGTTAAAGTCTCAGAGCTGGCTACAATATTCAGATTACACAAGCACGAATTAAGAGTGCGAGTTTTGTTACCGTATTTTAGCTTACCTGTGACTGCAGCTCAGCTTGGTACGTACTAAATTTTACTATTGTTAATTGTTCAGAATCATTTAATTCAAGTTCAAAGTTAAATCTCTTCTTTCTAAATTGCGTAGATTCAAGTAGCTTTTGAAATGATTGTTGAGGTAGTCCATGACTAACCGTATTTTACTGAATTTCGATGTGCTTCAGAAAGAAAGCTCACTATTAACTTCAGTCACTAAATTAACTTTCGATTTTCCGGTTTTATTAATTCTTTTGCTAAATTAAGTCAGAGTGTAGCGAAATTTATTACTTCTGACAAACTTTCAGTTTTCACACTACACGTGTCAACCTTCAGTTGCCACGCTTCTAGTGCTAATTATATGTGTAATAACCTTTCTTTTTCAGTTACTATAGTAATTGTCCTTAGGACTGGCGACCGTGATTTCCCCAAATCTCAAATACCTAATTACCGCTAGTTAATTGTTAATGTAACGGCTGCACATTTACTTTCTTTATTAACTTTACCCCTTTTCAAAATTAATTTCCACCAGTTTCATTAGCACATTTCCTTTCATTTAGATGTAACCCTTTCCTCCCTCTTTACCGACAGGTTAACTTCGGTGACGATTGCTTTTCCAAAACTCCCATTAGGTACACGCGGTTTCATTTTTCACTGTCATTAAGGTCGGTAAGAGAGGGGGAGGTTACACGTGGCGACCTGGTGACAGGACAATCTTCAGATTTGAGGTTGCTCTGGACACGAATTTTGCATTGTGCGAATCTCGTAACAAAGTACTGGTTACGAAATGGTCGATACGTCAGCGAGAATATTCGTGTGAGGAATCCTAATTAGAGTTGAGATTTTGCATTTATATTGAAAATTATTAAAATGAGTGAAGGCGACAATTACCAAAATTTGGTAGACTTGGATACGGAACAATCGGTCGAACAGTGGGAAACGCGCACGGCGGTTCCCATTGTTCAGGGGCAGGCGGCTAGCATGAAAGACGCGACCGCCGAAACGCAACAAAGAGCAGAAATGGAATTCCAAACTTTAGAAAATGTTTCGGAATCGGAAGCGAAAATCAAATCTGTACCCCTTGATGATGAATACGGGGGAACATATATAGAGGAACCAGCTACGGAAGTAAAACCGGTAGTCTCCGGGAATTTAACTGATTTATTGAATGTTTTGATTAATGAAATCAAGAGTCAATCGGCAGAAATTATAGCTCTGTCTGCCAAGCAAGAAGCTCAGTCTGAAAAGATTGAACGAAAGCTAGACAATCAGAACAAAGCTATTAATGTTGTTAACAACAATGTTGGAGTTGTTAATACAAAAGTTGATAAAATCAAAGAAGATATTGTTGTAATTAATACCGAAATCGGTAATCTTAAACAGGAAATGATAGGCGTTCAGGCGGAAATTGCGAGCATAAATACTCGTTTTGATTCCGAAATTAGCAGAATCGAGAAAAGTGTAGGAGAAGCAGTGGCTCCGATCATCGAGAATAAGGTGACGGAACAAATTCAATTACTGAAAAAAGAGGATCAACAGAAGGTGGAAACTTTAAAGGCTTTAGTGTCCGAAGTAGACACTAAAGTGAGGGAGCAGGCTAATACCTGCGAAGAGAAAAAGAGGGAAGTGGAAACGCTTGCGACAACCACTTGCCAAGTAATTACGAGAGTGTCGGAATTAGAAAAGAAACTTGACGAAAAACAGAGCTATGTGCCAATCTGTGCACATAGTTCGGAATTGTTGACGAAAGAGGAGCGGTTCGACCCCTTGAAAAAAGGCGGTATACACGCGACGGATTTCCTTAAAAATTGTGAAAGAGTTTTACCCAGATCATGGACTAATGAGAGAAAAATTAATGCGGTTATTGATGTGCTGGCTGGTGATGCCAAGCGTTGGGGCTTAAACCTCGACATTACGAACCTGACTTTTGACGAGTTTAAAAATTTGTTTCTGGCTGAATACTGGTCAGAGCAAAAACAGCAAAGTGTCTGGCGCGAATTTGTCGTATCGAGGCCTTTCGATGCGAATTCGCGCTGTTCGATGAGGGAGTTTTGTGAGGGCTGGATCCGCAAGTTGGAATATTTGCGTGATCGCCGCACGGAATCCGAAATAGTCTGGGAACTCTACAAGAAGCTTCCAGATGATACAAAACGCTACGTAGGAAGCAATTACAGGACAATCAATGATTTCCTGGAAAGAGTTGAGGACGAGGACAATTGGCGCAATAATCGCGACAGTGGTAGAGGCCGTGGTAACAACAACGGGTACCACCCCAACCATAACAACGATAACCAAGGGAATAATGCATACCGCAGCAATAACAATAATGGTTCGGACCGTAATAACAATCGGTACAATGCAGATAATAACAGGAATGACAGAAACCAGTATCATACTAACGTGATACGGGCTTCACAGAATAGTAATAACGCCAGAGGGTGTGATCAGCCGCCTCAGCAGCATCCGGGGAGCGTATCTGCTGGGACGAGACAGGGAAACCATTAGCCGCGCCGGTGAGGGGCCGACCGGGCGTGGAGAAATTTTGGCGGCCCAATAACAAGAGAAAACCCAGGTGTCGCCGTTATGAAAATTCCGTATGGAATAATCAACGGCGGGAGAGTGTGCCAGTGTTAGGAGAAAGGAGTGCGCCCACAAGTAGTAGATCAGCAGTATACACGGCAGTAGGTAGTACATTCACTGTCAGTGAGAACAATTTAAGTAGTGTTCCGGAAATCGATTATAAAGTGGCAGCTGTAATACCCACAGCGGAACTGGAGATTGAGTTTAAGAATGATTCGCAATTGTTGAGAGAAGATCAGATGTCGGATAACACGTCCGTCATCGAGCGAGGGGATGCAGAGAGGGATGAGGTCTGGTTAAGGCAGTTCGGTCGCTTACACGACGAACTAAGAGATTATAGGGGTCTGTATGGGAGAAGCGTTTATGGGGAGCGCGTGAAGGATTTTCCGCGTCTCGTCCCGCAGGAAGATAGTGTTTGTGAAATGATAGAAAGTTCTGGCCCTAATCGGCAGACTTTACTAGAAATAGTTGATGTTAAAGGGGAGCACGAGCAAGATGCGTCGTGTTTCGTCCCGCAGGAATTGAATGTTGAAGTAGTAACGGAAAGTTCTGGCCCTAACCGGCAGACTTTACCGAAAGTTGTAGTGGTAGAAGTAGCCGACCCATCCGACGCAAACCTCCAGTTTAAACATTGCGAGAGTATTAAGGAGAAAGATTACGAAAATTTTAGTGATAGCCGGACACGATTGGTAGAAAAGCACATAGATTACAGCGTGTATGAGGTTAGAGTTGACATTATACAGTCAGACGATAGCAGTGTGGGTTGCGCAGATCCAGAGGAAGTAATTGCAGATACTACTGGGCACATTTCTCCAGGTAGATTGGCAGATGAGATCAATCTGGCTAAAGAGGAATCAACGAAGGTGACAACTAGTGAATTGATAGCAAAGCAACACTCACTAGTTGACGAGTTACAGGAAAAGGTTTCGGTACTGGAGGCGAAGCTACAGACAAAGCCTCAGGACAAACGTGTTGAAATTAAAACTGTATGTGAACAGAGGCTGAAAAAGCCGCCAGATAAGCCGGGTTTGGGATCAAAGCCGGATGGTTTTTTCTGGAATGACCTGGATATAGACGAGGATTTACTGTGGGAAAATAAAGAAACAGTCGAGGACAAGTGTAGACGGGTAGTAGTGTCTGTTAATACGCACGACCTACAACTAAACGTGTTGATTGACACCGGTGCAGAATTGAGTGCTGTATCTGGGAAAATATTTGAGTTACTGAAGGACAGACCTGGCATCGTAGTTATGCCAGTAAGAGGAGTGAAAATTATCGGTGCTACTGGGAAGGCCAGTAAACCGGTCACAAAACAGATTTTTGTCCACTTCGAGATATGTGGGGCACGATTTGAACAAGAGTTTGTCGTCGTGCCAGACTTAACTACGGAAGTAATTATTGGGTTAGATTGGCTATTAAAGTACCGTGCAGTGATTAACTGCGAAAGCAAAACTTTGACATGTACGTCACAAGATAAAACAATAGTAGTTAGTTTTGACGAGGCAGGAGACGGTGTGCATAGGCAATACCAGCCTATACACATTGTTAACTAGCCGGATGCTATTGACGTAGGTATGAATTTGAACTACTGTAATGTGAGGAATCTCAGAATTGACAATAGTGTAGAAAGTGGATTGGAAAGTATTGTAGACGGTGTGTCAAACGTAACACACGAACAAAGACGAGGCCGAATTTGCCGTACCTATTGCCATCACAACCATAGGCCATGGGGCAGATATGTAGCAGAATTTGAGAGAATTGTGGACACTTTGAGACATGAATCTACGGGATTTTCTCCAGAGGAAATCCTGTTGGATGACAGAAGTAAAAGTTTAGTGGAAGTGATAATCAAATTCCCTCCACGGATTGACATTAGTATTGGTGTGAAAAAAGATCGTTTGCGAGAAGTAACGAAGCTAAAAGCTGATGCTCGCATACGTCGTCATGACGCTAAAGCGCGTTTTGCTAAGTTTGCAATCGGAGACTTAGTACTTGTAAAAGCTCATGAGAAATCGAGCGAGATAGACCATGAAATCTCTAAATTTAAGTTTGTTTATAATGGACCATATAAAGTCATTGGTATACCTCACACAAATGCTTACGGAATATAGTAGACTTGAAATTGTACCAACCTAGGATCGATTAATACCACACAATGCGTAATTTGTACAATATGTAAATATAGAGTGTAAGATTTAAGGTTTGCTAGATTGCCATGCTTTTGCCTGACCAAGAGGACATTAAAGAAGTTGTAATTAATAAGTAATTAATTTTGACTAAATGATTTAAGAGAAAGTGATTATTTATCAATTGAAAAATCCAAGCTGCTAGTTTAAGTTTTCAGCTGAGTCACAGTAGATTAAGCAATGTAAATATGGTTTTGTAACTAGCTGTAAGATTTCATGAATATGTGTTTTACTAGTCATTGCCGATGTACTTAGACGGTGTTTTAAGTTTCAGGCTAGTACATGCGTGTGATGATGGACAGTGTTGAGTTATCCACTGTGATAGTGTTTATGGACTCCTTGAGATTACTCGGGAGTGAGTTTTTCCGAAAGAATTCAGTGGAACGGACGTTCTGGAAATGCCGTTACAAGGGCGAGAGAGATCAAGCGTGCCGCACAGACGGGCGCAACAATACTGGCGAGGCGGTGCCGCTGTCGGCTCTTGTGCCGCTGTCGGCATTCTTTGTACTTGCGAGTACGGAAGGCGGAATTTTTTTCTTCCTGGACGGCTGAAAGAATTCTACTGTCAATATTTATGTTTTTTTCGATCTGATGTGTGTTATTTTCTTGTTTAGCGTTTAATGGACTCCCATGACGAGAATATTAATTATGAAAGGGTTATGTAAAAATGTGTATTCTATGTAATTAATTATTAATTTGCGTATTTTGATCTACCTGTTTTCATGACCATGTACTCTGATTAATTTTGTAAATAGTATTCCATTTCTTGATACTGTTGGGAATTTTGACAATTTTAGAATAGCTAAACCATTTTCTATGTTTTCTATGAATTTTAATATGTTGTCAACCTGTTTTATTTTGTGCAAGATGACAGAGTGGAATAAGATTAGGAGTGTCTCCACTCAATTATTATGGTCTAAAAATTGATTTATGCTTAATTAGACGAATGCTAAATTTTGTTGATGTTTTGAGCATATGCATTTCCGCTGTTTCTTTTTTGGGACATTTTCTGAGTCTGTTTACGTTACACGAACATCCTCAGACAATGTGGGGCACGTGTAACGCCGGAAATGCATATCCTCCTATTTCCATCTATTGTACTATTATTTTTTTTCCTTGTTTTGTTACCTCAAGATATGACATTTCTGTCTCTTTATATATTGTAATTGCTTTACTGTTTGGATATATTTATATTTATGCACTTATGTCGATGTATAATTGGTTTGTTTCGTAAATATTATTTGTATTTTTACGCTGGGTCTTGCCTAGGGAAAACTGCTATCGAACGATTACATCGATAGGTCGTGTGAAGACTCAAAGTGTGTAGGATCTTTGGTAGTGTTAACTCTGCCGCGTGGAGCGCGGGCGGAGCAGAAAGAGTCTGGCGGGAGTAGCGAGTGGAGCAGGTGTTGTGTGACGCTCCCGCGAGTTGCCGCGCTTTCGGGGTTTGGCAGCATGTAATTGCGCTCGACTCGCGATGATAGTTTCTGACATGGTGTCGCGGACGGGAAGCATTAGCTGGCGCACATCAAGAGCCCGTTTCGCCTGGTGACCGTGTCGAGAAGAAGGCGCGCCAACATCCAGCTTCTGCAACAGCGACGGCCGACAATGAGTGACTGTCGCCACCTCCTCGATCGACGGCTTCGAACCTTCAATCAACCAACAAGGAAGACTGGAAGCACGTAAAGTTTTAGAACTGTATGGCAGACCTCAGCTTTTAATCTTGTTCCATTTGCCTCGCAAAATTACAGCAACTTAGCATGAACCTTTGTTGCTCATTGTCCCAATTGCATTACCAAGCAAGGTCCCTTCCTTTTCCGGAATGAACCCGAGTGTCGTTGAAATTCAGACGCCAGCATTAAAGTAACATCATTTCACTGCTTTAATTTCAAAGTTCAGTTAAAGTCTCAGAGCTGGCTACAATATTCAGATTACACAAGCACGAATTAAGAGTGCGAGTTTTGTTACCGTATTTTAGCTTACCTGTGACTGCAGCTCAGCTTGGTACGTACTAAATTTTACTATTGTTAATTGTTCAGAATCATTTAATTCAAGTTCAAAGTTAAATCTCTTCTTTCTAAATTGCGTAGATTCAAGTAGCTTTTGAAATGATTGTTGAGGTAGTCCATGACTAACCGTATTTTACTGAATTTCGATGTGCTTCAGAAAGAAAGCTCACTATTAACTTCAGTCACTAAATTAACTTTCGATTTTCCGGTTTTATTAATTCTTTTGCTAAATTAAGTCAGAGTGTAGCGAAATTTATTACTTCTGACAAACTTTCAGTTTTCACACTACACGTGTCAACCTTCAGTTGCCACGCTTCTAGTGCTAATTATATGTGTAATAACCTTTCTTTTTCAGTTACTATAGTAATTGTCCTTAGGACTGGCGACCGTGATTTCCCCAAATCTCAAATACCTAATTACCGCTAGTTAATTGTTAATGTAACGGCTGCACATTTACTTTCTTTATTAACTTTACCCCTTTTCAAAATTAATTTCCACCAGTTTCATTAGCACATTTCCTTTCATTTAGATGTAACCCTTTCCTCCCTCTTTACCGACAGGTTAACTTCGGTGACGATTGCTTTTCCAAAACTCCCATTAGGTACACGCGGTTTCATTTTTCACTGTCATTAAGGTCGGTAAGAGAGGGGGAGGTTACAAACCGACATTGAGATCATTGTCTGATTACATTACTGTTGATGATGCTGCACTCTTCTGAACTCTGCATGTGTGAGATGGTATCTTCCTACCTCGCAGGCCATAGGTTCATCATCAAATTCCTAAAACACTCACAGAGCGTCCTTGCGCAGTTGTGGTAGGAAGGTAGATAAGAACCAGCCTCGCACGTGTTAGAGGCTTAACACAATCCATATTGATCAGTGAACTGAACAAAATATAGGCCACTTTATTGATCAGCAGGGATAGTAAGGGAAAATCAAACCTTTATCTTACAATATATAACGAAGGGATTTTCATGAAGATACAAACGTTAAACTTTCAAAGAAGTCAACGCTACCATCTGACGATGGACTCAAACTGGAATCTGGAAATGGAGCAATAAAATCACTTCAATAAAACTTGTGGCTGGTTGCACTATTTCCTACAGTGTGATGTAACAGCTGACAGTGCACTCTCACACTGACTGAAAGAACCTGTGACGAATTGTTTAGTACTTCGTTGAAGTTTTTCTACTTACATCTGCTAATGGAACTAGTAAGGAGCCAAAAGTAGTAATCAAGAATTGTTCGAAAGACGTCATTTTGAGCGATGTGTTTCGCAAATGACTTCCTCTCCCTTGGGATTCCTCGAACAACTCTATCCTCCTCAGGCCTAGATTTATTTGGAGGTTTCACCTTACACCGCTCAAGAAAGATACTGCTTGATACTTAAAAGCTGTAAATGAATAGAGTAGCGATACGCCGATAGCTTAGTCATACGATACCTGATCGTGGCGTCTATTTACTATTACAACTAGCTGACAGTTTTTGTCGCATACACTGATCGTCTGCAAGCTTATCCACATTTACACTGCACCGCCAAAGAAACTGGTATAGGCTTGCGTATTCAAAGAAGAGAAACGTTAACAGGCAGAATACGGCGCTGCGGTCGGCAACGCGTATGTAAGACAACAAGTGTCTGGCGCAGTTGTTAGATCGATCGGTTGCCACTGCTACAATGGCAGGTTATCAAGATTTAAGTAAGTTTGAATGTGGTGTTATAGTCGGAGCACGAATGATGGGACACAGCATCTCCGGCGTACCGATGAAGTGACGATTTTCCCGTACGACCATTTCACGAGTGTACCGTTAATATCAGGAATCCGGTAAAACATGGAATCTCTGGTATCGCTGCGGCCGGAAAAGATCCTGCATGAAAGGGACCAAAGACGTCTGGGGTGCAGCCCTTCCGCAAATTGCTGCAGATTTCAGTGCTGGGCCATCAACAAGTGTCAGCTTGTGAACCATTCAACGAAACATCATGGTTATGAGCCTTCGGAGCCGAAGGCTCCCTCCTGTATCCTTGATGACTGCACGATGCAAAGCTTTACGCCTCTCCTGGGCCCCGTCAACACTGATACTGGACTGTGGATGACTTGAAACATGTTGCCTGGTCGGACGAGTCTCGTTTGAAATTGTATCGGGAGGATGGACGAGTACGGGTGTGGCGAGAACCTTATGAATCCATGGAACCAGCATGTGAACAGGGGACAGTTCAAGCTGATGGCGGCTCTGTAATGGTGAGGGGCGTGTGCAGATGGAGCGGCATGGGACACCTGATACGCCTAGATACGACACTGACAGATGACACGTGCGTAAGCATCCTGTCTGATCACCTGCATCCATTCATGTCCATTATGCCTTCTGACTAGTTTGGACAATTCTAGCAGGACAATACGACATAGCACACGTTCAGTGTGGCTTCAGTGTGGCTCCAGGAACACTCCTGAGTTTGAACACTTCCGCTGGCTACGAAACTCTCCAGACATGAACATTATTGAGCTTATCTGGGATGCTTTGCAATGTGCTGTTCAGAAGAGATCTCCACCCTCTCGTACTCTTCCAGTTTGTGGACAGCCCTGCAGGATTCATTGTGTCAGTTCCCTCCAGCACAACTTCAGATATTAGTCGAGTCCATGCCTCGTCGTGTTGCGGTAGTTATGAGCGCTCGCGGGGGGCCTGTACGACATTAGGCACGTGTAGCAGTTTCTTTGGCTCTTCAGTGAATTAACTATTTTTTGACTACTGCGACTCCATTTTCACAACTATATCACTCGAGAATGGTTTCATAAGGCTATAGACTTCGGATTGTGAACTGTGTTTTCATCATTTTATTTCTCGTGCTAGACTGCGCTCCTATGACTTTTCAATTTCATTAATGAATATCTTTGCTCTAATTCAAAATACCCAAATGTATAACTCAATCCTTTGATATTAATTCTTGACAACTGTAATGTGTGTAACTTCTCAACTGTTCCACTTATACGCTATAACTATATACTTATACTTACAGATTTCTAGTAGTGTAAATTTGCAGGTTTGTATAACCTTTCTTAACATTTGCGCTAGTGCAGCTTATTCCAACTTTTATACTTCAGCTTTTCTGTGTGTGACTGTTTACGTAGTGTAACAATTTGCTCATCAGGAGCTGTATGTAACCGTTGGTGGCACTACGTATGAAGCTCCTGTGTTTGAAGTATCTACGTACATTATTACGTACGCTATGTGTGATTCTTATGAAAACTATACTTCTGACCTACCATAACAATAACTCTATATTGCTGTATAAACTTTATACATATCCTCAATATTTTGATCGCCAATGCAACACACACAGCCGTGAACTAAATAGTAACAGAACGTGTATCAAACCAGTTGCTGTTACCCTGAATGTAATCTTAATTGACACTCATTCACTAAGTGCACAAAACTAAGTTTAATTTTGGTCCTAGAACATTCTAAGAAAGAAAAAAACGAATGGGCTGGAAAACGGTAAATGTGATGTACAGATAAA